>NW_006921592.1:5786643-5805865 GCF_000298275.1 Orycteropus afer afer | reverse complement strand
GATGATTTGAAACACTTACTGATGAAGATTAAAGAAAACAGTCTGCAGTGTGGATTGCATCTCAATATAAAGAAAACAAAAATCCTCATAACTGGACCTATAATCAGCATCATGATAAATGGAGAAATGATTGAAGCTGTCAAAGAATACATTGTTTGCTTCTACAGTCCATGCCAATGGAAACAGCAGTCAGGACATCAGACGATGTATAGCACTGGGCAAGTCAGCTGTAAAGGAACTCTTTCAAGTGCTGAAGAACAAGGATGTCCCCTTGAGGACTAAGGTGCACCTGACACAAGCTATTTTATTTTCCATTGCCTCATATGCATGTGAGAGGGGACAATGAATAAGGAAGATCGAAGAAGAGCTGATGCTTTTGAGTTGCCGTTTTGGCAAAGAATGCTGAAAGTACCATGGACTGCTAAAAGAACTAACAAATTTGTGCTGGAGGAAGTGCAGCCAGAATGCTTCTTGGAAGTTAGAAAGGCCAGACTTTGTCTAACATAATTTGGTCTTGTTCTCAGAAGGAACCATTCCCTGGAGGTTTCATGCTTGGTAAGGTGGAGGGTCGAAGAAAGAGGTGAAGGCCTTCAACGAGATGGATAGACACGGTGGCTGTGGGGATGGGCTCAAGTATAGCAAGGATCGTCTAGCTGGTGCAGGACAGGGCCATGTTTTATTCTGCTGTGTATTGAGTCTCTATAAGTTGGAAATGGCTTGACAGCACCTACAACAACAACAACAAATTTGCCCTCATTTTGAAACACTTGAACCAACCCCTACGCACAACAAATTCTTCATCACAATCACTTTACTTGCTGCACATGCAGCTTTAAATCATTGAAAAGATTTCAAGCCTTTTCTTACACTAAAGAGAGGCTAAAAGCATATTACACTGATTTTGATGATCTAACAAAATTATCTTTGCTATTCATAAGGTTTAAGGAAGAAGTCAAAGCTGCAATGAAAGAACTGGTGAAGAACAAGGCTCCAGGAATTGATGGCATACCGATTGAGATATTTCAACAAACAGATGCCCCATTGGAGGCACTCACTCAGTTATGCCAAGAGATTTGGAAGACAGCTAGCTGGCCAACTGACTGGAAGAAATCCATATTTGTGCCCATTCCAAAGAAAGGTGATCCCACAGAATGTGGAAATTATAGAACAATATCATTAATATCACACGCAAGTAAGATCTCACTGAGATAATTCAGAAACGTTTGCAGCAGTATATTGACAGAGAATTTCCAGAGGTTCAAGCCTGATTCAGAAGAGGATGTGGAACGAGGGATATCATAGCTGTTGTCAGATGTATCTTGGCTCAAAGCAAAGAATACCAGAAAGATGTTTACTTCTGTTTTATTGACTATGCAAAGGCATTTGATTGTGTGGATCATGACAAATTATGGATAACATTGAGAAGAATGGGAATTCCCGAGCACTTGCTTGTACTCATGAGGAATCTGTACCTTGACCAGGAAGCTGTCGTTCGAACAGAACAAGGGGACACTACATGGTTTAAAATCAAGAAGGGAGTGCATCAGGGTTGTATTCTGTCTCCACACTTATTCAATCTATATGCTGAGCAAATAATCCGAGAAGCTGGACTATATGAAGAAAAACATGGCATCAGGATTGGAGGAAGAATCATTAACAACCTGAGATATGCAGATGATACAACTTTGCTTACTGAAAGTGAGGATGACTTAAGGCACCTACTGATGAAGGTTGAAGAATACAGTCTGCAGTATGGATTATTTCTCAATATAAAGAAAACAAAAATCCTCACAACTGGACCAATGGAGAGAAGATTGAGGTTGTCAAAGAATTCACGTTGCTTGGTTCTACAATCTATGCCAACGGAAGCAGCAGTCAGGACATTAGATGACGTTTAGCATTGGGAAAGTCAACTGCGAAGGAACTGTATCAAGTGCTGAGGAGCAAGAATATCTCCTTGAGGACTAAGGTGCGCCTGACACAAGCCATGATATTTCCAATTGCCTCGTATGCATGTGAGAGCTGAACAATGAATAAGGAAGACCAAAGAAGAGTTGATGCTTTTGAGTTGTGGTGCTGGCGAAGAATGCTGAAAGTACCATGGACTGCTAAAAGAACTAACAGATCTGTCCTGGAGGAAGTGCAGCCAGAATGCCCCTTGGAAGCAAGAATGGCCAGACTTCGTCTCACCTATTTTGGTCATGTTGTAAGAAGGGACCATTCCCTGGAGAAGGATGTCATGCTTGGTAGGGTGGAGGGTCAACGAAAGAGGGGGAGGCCTTCAACGAGATGGATTGACACGGTGGCTGCAATGATGGGCTCAAGTATAGCAGGGATTGTGGGGCTGGCGCGGGATCGGGCAGTGTTTCGTTCTGTTGTGCATGGGGTAGCTATGAGTCAGAAACGACTCGACGGCACTTAACAACAACAACAACTGAATTTTTATTTGAAAATGTGTTAAGACTCTTAGTGGAATATGGTATGCTAGTCACACCATTTCAAGCTCATTAGATTAGGTAAAATAGTGAAATATTTGCAAAGACAGATGTGCAGTCTGGCTATACTGAAGTATATCTCAGAATATTTTGTGTCCAATATGTTTTTATGTTTTTTATATTTGCAAATCATTAGAATGCCATGTCAGTGCAAATAATTTCTGCTAACTTCTGTGCTATCGATGACAGAGACAAAAATGTCAGAAACACAACACTCATTTCAAATGAAAATGTCAAAGTTATCCATTAGAGAGGCAACCGAGGCACATGATAAATGTGAAAAGGTCAATGTTCTACAATGCTGTCTTTGGATGTAGTGTTGCTTTTCTTTAACTCTTGATGAGGTACATATTATTTACACAACTTGAAACATATTCCAAAAGCTGATATTATAAAATATGGCTCATGAGTCATGATTGATTGGAGAACACATCATAAAACAGAGTTCACTGTTTATCTGTAACTATGCCTGTAATATGCAAGGTCACAAGCTAAGTCACCATGGATGAGAATTTGATGTTAGGAATTAAAGCTTTCCTTTGGGATGGCTACTGTTTTGTTGTTATCAGTGGATAAGCAGCTACATCCTCTGGTCCTTTTCTGCTATGAGTTTCATCATCTTCTGCAATGGGAACTTTGCCTCGCTTATATTTGTGTTGCTGAAATGTCCATTAAATATCAAGCTCTGATACTAGTTTCAATACAATTGCTTTCCAAATGATGTTATGGTCTGTCTTTCTGTTTCTTATAATCAGTGAACACATTAATGAAAAGTGACTTTCAGAGAATTAAGATGTTGAAATGAGCTACTTTAGTCCCCTCACACACTGGTTCCAAATGGAAGACTCTCATTCTCTTAACTAGTAGCCATTGAAAGGAAGAAAAGAAGAAAGTAAGAGCTTGTTTTGTGTTGCATTGTTTTTGTTTTGTTTTGTTTTGTTACCAAAATCAAATCTTTAGCAAAAATTCTTTCCCTGCAGTTAGTTCTACAAATATCATATAAAAGACCACTATTAGGATACCAACATGGAACATTTTTCAGTCATAATAACACACACACACACAAACCAAATGAAGCAAACACACTATTGTCCTATTTTCTTCAAACACTGAAAGAGAAGAAAGTACACAGATGGCAAATATTGTTCTGTTCATTTCATGGGATAAATGAGAAATAAATATACGTTTAACTTAAATCCGATTATTTTGATACAAGATAAAAAAATTGAGATAATTTTCATTTAGTTCTAATTGGCAAGTTTTACCATTAACTTGGTTATTATACTCTGTGTTTTCATATTTGAGTTTATTTATATAGAGATCACTAAATTCACTGCCATTGAATCGATTCTGCCTGACAGCAATCCCCATCGGGTTTCTGAGGAGGTAAATTTTTATGGAAGTAGATTGCCCCATTTTCCTTCTGCAGAGCAGCTGGTGGGTTTGAACTGCCAACCATCTAGTTAGCAGTTAAATGCCTTAGGCACTGCACTATATATCTCCAATACTAGCTTTTAGTATAATAAACGAGTCACAATGTACTAATGTAAATTATAATTATAATACCTGATCTCTAATATAGAAACACAGGTGATATTTTTGTGTGCTGGATATATTCATGTATGGAAATTTCTTTCTTCTTTTCCAGAATATAATTTACTTTTCTATCATGGTAATAAATTAGAGAATAAGCTCTGTAAGTTTGATGAAGTCACATGACTGTCTCAGATTCTTTATGTGTAACATGGAGCTGTTATGAGTACCTATATCAAAAGATTGTAGTGAAGGATAATACCTGAAGAGTTGAGGGTGTTAAATGCTCGACACATGTTAGTTATTACTATTATTGCTATTACTGATATTAAATAATAAGCACTAAAACTGAGTGTCTATAAGTTATATAGAGACCAGATTATTTGCTACCTGGTATGTTCTTAACAGTTCATTTCTAAATCCATTGGGTTGTTGTGGTTTAGGATTTGTTTTTCAGCTTATAGCTGTCAGAGGTGATTTAATTTTACTTTCCAGAATGAAACTTAAGTTTCAGAAACTTTAAATTTTAACTTAAATAATCAAACTCAAAAATGAACAGATTTAAATGGCAGAATACCTAAGTAACTTAAAATGGGAGATTAAAGAGGTATCACTACCATCAGTCATTTTCTTTGGGAACTCACATTTTATGGATAAAATGGTCTTCAAAGTCAATACAGACATAAAAAAGAATCTAAGAGAATATAGAAGTAGTTGATTTGGAGTTGGGCTTTTAAAAATAGAAACCTGGGACAAGTAAACAAATTTTTTCTCTTAACACTCTACATTTAAGAGTGTATATTTATAGCACAAATATAGATACAGCATATTCAGTCCTAAAATATTCTTTTTATTTTCTACCCATAAACCTGATCTTCAAGAGTAACATTATACCACAAATCACTGGAAATGCATAAGCTTCTTGTTACAGTCAGTGATCTACTCCCATCATTGGTAATAGAATAGTTTTCCATCTTCTTTCCATTTTAAAGTATCTCTTTGCCAAGAAGTAGACATTTTTTATGCCTCAGAAACAATAAGAATAACTAGTATAGTTAGCAAAGAATTCACTTTTTTGAAACTGAAGTGGATATTCCTTTTCAGGCTTTCTTTACAACAATTGCATGCCAAAGACAGTAGAGTTCTTCTGGTTCTTTTAGAAAATCTCCTGATTTACCATTTGAACTTCGCAGTATTATGCCAATGAATGTACAGTTTAGAATTTCAGATATGAAAACATAGCTCAAGATAACTTTTTGTCATGATATGTTAATAGCGGGACCTAAAAATTTGTGCAGAATATGTGTGAACCATTAGAGTATAATTTTTATCTTATTAATTAATAATTCAGTTATTATATACTTATTTTAAATATTTTTTCTTTATAAAAAATCTATATTATAAACAGGTCAAGACTTTTTACAATTTCCTTAATCATATTCATAATACATTGACAAAATATTGCTGATGTTTCCCCTTTCACAAACATAATTGAACAATATTTATTGCTTTGAACAGCTTTGGCTATTTCCAAACAAATGCTTTAATAAAATTATTTTGCAACAACCCGTGTATAACTTCACACTAGACCTACATACCTTAGTGTGGTTAATGAGTTAATAAGATGCTTATATTTATTTTTTCATTACATACTAAAGCTAAAGCTAACTCTACATCATTCCCATAGCTATTCTGATTATTCCCTCAGACAATCAAGATCTCTAAAAGCTCCTTGTCTACTTCTTGCATGAAATTAAAATGGCCATTCTTAGGACACCTTCAGTATTTTTTAAAAAAGGATTATCTTTATCTCAGATGTTCAGTGATGCTATACGGTTAGCTAAAATTCTGCAAAAAAACTAGACTTTAAAAGGATCTCTTCCAGTTATGAAGATCCAAGAGAACTAGATTATTCAGGTGCCATTAACATCTGGTAGATACTTCTATATAACACTGCCTTGATAAAGTTCTTATTGCATTTGATATCAAATAATTTGTGTACTTAATACACTGAAAAAGAGAAAAGATTTCACATACATAAAAACTAATTGTTGTTGCTATGTGCCATCAAGTCAGACCTGACTCATAATGACCCCTCCTTCGGTTTCTGAGGCAGTATCACTACAGAAGTAGGATTGCCCAGCCTTCCTTCCAAGGAGTGGCTGGTGGGTTTGAACCTCCAGGCTTCTCGTTAGCAGTTAAGTGCCTAGGCATTGCGCTACCAGAGCTCCATTAAAAACTAATAATAAGAAGATATTTAAACTTGTATCATAAAATTTTATAGCACTTATTGATTGGAAGTAGCTCTAAAGTGGAAGCCCAATTGAACTTTCTACAATTATGGAAATATTCTGCATTAATTTATATTTAAATAATCATAGATGAGTACTGGTTACCTGGACAGTGAAACTCTGGAGACATTGAATTTCTTTGAATACCATTATATGAGATACTTCCAATCAATGTTGTTGTTGTTGTTATGTGCTGTTGAGTCAAACCCGACTGATAGTGACCCCTCCTTGGGTTTCCGAGGCAGTATCACTACGGAAGTAGATTGCCTAACCTTCCTTCCGAGGAGTGGCTAGTGGGTTTGAACTGCCAGCCTTCTGGTTAGCAGTCAAGTGCCTTAGGCACTATGTTGTCACAATCATTAGCTATTAAAAATAACACCTCATTGCCGTCCAGTCATCCCTACTTATAGCGACCCCTCCTGGGGCTGCTGAGGTGGTATCATTATGGAAATAGATTATCCAATCTTCTTTCTGAGGAATGGCTGGTGGACTTAAACTGCCAGCATTCTAGTTAGCAGTCAAATGCCTTAGGCACTCAAAACAACAATGAGATATCATCTCACTCCAGTGTAAATAGCAAAGTTCAAAAGAACAGAAAACAACAAATGCTAACAAATGTGTGGAAATACTGCAACCTTCATATGCTACTGATAAGACTGAAAAAATGGTACAACCACTATGGAAAATGGTATAGGACTTCCTTAAAAAAAACTGGAAATAGAAATACCATATGATCCAGCAATCCCACTACTAGGTATATATCTTAGAGAAATAAGAGCTGTGACAAGAACAGGTATATGAACACTCATGTTCATTGCAGCACTATTCACAAGAGCAAAAAGACAGAAACAACTTAAATGGCCATCAATAGAGGAATGGATCAATAATCTATGATACATACACAATGGAATACTATGCAACTTTAAAGAACAATGATGAATATGTGAAACTTCTTATAGTATGGATGAATTTAGAGGATATTATGCTGAGGAAAATTATTCAACCAAAAAATGACAAATATTGTATGAGACAATTGCTATAAAAAGTCAAGAAAAGGGTTTTGTAAAAAAATAAATATTCTTTGATTATTATCAGGGATGAATGGGGAAGGTAGGGTTAACCAGCAGGGACAAGTTCGAAGTAGATAAAGTTTGGTTTCAACAATGGGCCCAAACATAACAATGATGGTAAGGATGACAAAGAATTGAGCAGTGTTTCCTTCTGTAAGACAAGGGTCACTTTGAGTCAGAACTTAATTGACAGCACCTAATAACAATAGAGAGTACTGATTTTGAACCATATTTTTTCTCTTACCCCTAAAGTAAGGAGCTCCGGTGGTATAGTGGATAACACATTTGGCTGCTAATCAGAAGGTCAGCAGTTCAAACCCACCAGCTGCACTTCAGGAGGAAGTTGAGGCAATCTACTTCTGTAAAGATTTACAGCCTTGAAAGCCAATGGGGGAGGTTATGGCAGTGGGTTATCCCTAAATTACAGACTGCTGGTGGGAATGTAAAATAGTGCAACAATTTTGGAAAAAGCTTCATAGTTCCTCAAAAAGTTAAACATAGACTTAACATATGACTGTATGATTCTACTCCTAGGTATATATACAAGATTAATAAAAACATATGTACATGTGAAAACTTATACACAGACTGTTATAGGCACATTATTCATAAGAGCCAACAACTAGAGGTGAGAAAAGTCCATTATCTGATTAATGGATAATTAGAATGTGGTATATCCATTCAATGAAGCATTATTTGTTCATAAAAAAATGAAGTATTGATATATACAATAGCACAGATGAAACTTTAAAATCATTATGCTAAATTATAGGAATCAGTCACAATAGACCACATATTATAATTTGTTTTATATGAAATGTCAATAATAGACAAATTTAGTGTAGAGAGTTGGAAGGTGTGAGGAAATGAGGCTTGACTGCTAATAGGTATGAAGATTTTTGGGAGGATAATGAAAATGTTCTAAAATTGAATGTGGTTATAGCTGAACAACTCTGTGAATACACTAAAAACCATTGAATTGTATGCTTTAAATGGGGAAATTAATATAACAAAAGCAGTGCACTGCCCTCAAGTCAGATCCTCACAGCAACCCCTCCTTGGGTTTCTGAGGCAGTATGGGTTTGAACCACCAGACTTCTGGTTAGCAGGCAAATCCCTTAGGCACTACAACATCAGAGCTCCTAGGGAAATTAATAGGATATGTAAATTTCATCTCAGTATAGCTATTATACCTGGCCAACTGACTGGAAGAGATCCATATTTCTGCCCATTCTGGAGAAAGATGATTCAGCAGAATGCAAAAATTATCAAACAATATCATTGATATCACATGCAAGTAAAATTTTGCTGAAGACAATTAAAAAATGTTTGCAGCAGTATATTGACAGGGAACTGCTAGAATTTCAAGCCAGATTCAGAAGAGGGTGTGCAACGAGGGATATCATTGCTGATGTCTGATGAATCTTGGTTAAAAGCAAAGAATACCAGAAAGATGTTTACCTGTATTTTATTGACTATGCAAAGGCATTTGACTGTGTGGATCATAACAAATTATGAAAAACATTGTGAAGAATGGGAACTCCGGAACACTAAATTGTGCTGGTGAGGAATCTGTATATAGATCCAGAGGCAATCATTCAAACAGAACAAGGGAATACTACACAGTTTAAAATCAGGAAAACTTTGTGTTACGGTTGTATCCTTTCACCACCCTTATGCAATGTGTTTGCTGAGTAAAAATAAGAAGATGGACTATATGAAGAAGAATATGGCAACAGGATTGGAGAAAACTCGTTAACAATGTGGGATATGCAAATGGCAAAACCTTACTTGCTGAAAGTGAAGATGACTGAAGCATTTACTGGTGAAGATCAAAGACTATAGCCTCCAGTATGCATTACAGCAAACACAAAAGTCCTCATAACTGGACCAATAAACAACACCATGATAAATGGAGAAAACATTGTGTTGTCAGGAACTTCATTTTCCTTGGATCCACAATCAATGCCCATGGAAACAGCAGTCAAAAAATCAAATTACATACTGCACTGGGCACATCTGCTGCAAAAGATCTCTTTAAAGTATTCACAAGCAAATAAATCACTTTGAAGAATAAGGTGCCCCTGATCCAAGCCATGGTATTTTCAATAGCCTTAAAAGCATGTGAAAACTAGACAATGAATAAGGAAGACTGAAGAGGAATCAATGCGTTTGAATTGTGGTGTTGATGAAGGATAATGAAAATACTATGAACTACCAGAAGAATGAACAAATCAGTCTTGGAAGGACTGCAGCTGGAATGCTTCCTAGAAGCAAGAATGGCCATAATTTGCCTTATGTACTTTCTTTATGTTGTCAGAAAGTACCCTTTCCTGTAAAAGGGTATCATGCTGGGTAAAGCAGAGTGTCAGCTAAAAAAGGAAAGACAGTGAGACAGATTGACACAGTAACTGCAGTGATGAGCTCAAGCACAGTAAAGATTGGATGTAAAGTGAGGATGGCACAAGACACAGCCATATTTTGCTCTGTTGTACTTGGGGTCATTATGAGTTGGAATTCATTCAATGGCACCTAACAACAACCACAAGAGAGAGAGATAAGCTGCTGAAAATCTGAAGTTCTCTGACAGCCTCTGATGCAGGTGTCTTCAGGATATACCTCATTCTTTGAACCAAACCATTCATTTCCCAAAAAGGTTTCAGACCATGACTAAGGATATCAGTGGTGAAAACTTGCAACAATTTTGGTCAGATTAGGTTTTCTCTATGGAAGAAGAAATAATGAGATAAAAATGAACATTTTTATGAAACATTAACTTACTCTTAGATGATAGGATTGGGAAATTAGTTATTGAAAATGTTTCATGGAATAACTGAACAAATTAGGCTGAATAACACATGTTGAAAACACATGACACCATAATTTCATTCAATAATAAATGCTAAGTAATTAATATTTTATATACTCATTCCTGCCATCGACTCCAACTCAATGGCAGTGAGTTGAGTTTATTATACATGTATGGAGTCAGCTGCAGGGATCCAGGTGCAGAGAGGGAACCCAGGCCACGTCCCAGAGGAGGCAAGGTGGGAGAGCAGGGAGAGGACAGAGAAGGTCAAGGGGACCGGTTCAGAGCGAGGAGTCAGCTGCAGGGATCCAGGTAAGAGTGGTTGGAGAGGTTTCCAACAGCTAAGGGAGATAAACTTATCTGTCGGTTTGACCTACTGTGGTGACGTGTTGCTATGAGTCTCGAGGCTGTGCCACTGGTGTTTTAAACCCAGTGGGGTGTCCATGGTACACAGGTATCAACCCAGCTGAAGACTTTGACACACTAGGAAGAAGGAAGAGGCCATCCACTTCTCAAAGAATTGGTCAGGGAAAACCTTGTGAATAGCAGAGAAACACTGTCTGACACATTATTGTGCAACTTTATGAATAGTCCAGAAACATTTTCCAATACAGAGGAGGAAGAAGACTCATTTAGGTTAGAAAGTTCTCAAAATAGGACTGGGAGAGAGCTGCATTATCAGAGTAAAACCAGCCTTAGTCATATGGATAAGGTAAAGCTTTTGAGACCTCCATTTGCTGACGTGGCACCACTCAAATTGAGGAGAAACAGCGGCAAACATCCATTAATAATCAGAACATGGAATGTATGAAGTATGAATCTAAGAAAATTGGAAGTTTTCAAAAATGAGATGGAATTGATAAAGATTGACATCCTAGGCATTAGTGAGCTGAAATGGACAGGTTTTAGCCATTTCAAATCAGATAGCCATATGGTCTACTATGCTGGGAATGACAGTTTAAAGAGGAATGGCATGGCATTCATCATCACAAAGGATGTTTCAAGGTCTGTCCTGAAGTACAACGCTGTCAGTGGTAAGATAATATCCATATGCCTACAGAGAAGACCTGTAATACGACTATTATTCACATTTATGCACCAACCAGTGGACTTGTTTTAGTTGTCTTCAGCTTCAACCTGAACTTACATATGAGAAGTTGTTGGTCTGCTCAAAAGTCAGCACTAGGCCTTGTTTTGGCTAAAGATATTGAGCTTATCCATTGCCTCTTGCCACAGATGTAGTTGATCTGATTTCTGTGTCCCCCGTCTGGTGAAGTCCATGTGTATCACTGCCATGTATGTTGTTGAAAAGGTATTTGCAATGATTAAGTCATTGGTCTTGGAAAATTTTATCATGTGATCTCCAGTGTAATTTCTATCACCAAGGCCATGTTTTCCAACTACCAATGATTCTTCTTTATTTCTAACTTTTGCATTCCAATCACCAGTAGTAATCAACACATCATGAGTGCATATTTGGTCAATTTCAGACTGCAGAAATTAGTATAAATGTTCAATTTCCTTGTCTTTGGCTTTGGTAGTCACTTTCTAAATTTGAATAATAGTAGTGTTAATTGGTCTTCCTTGTAGGCATATGGATATTATCCTATCATTGACAGCATTGTTCTTCAGGATAGACCGTGAAACATTTTTTTTGTGATGATGAGTGCCATGTAATTCCTCTTGACTTTATCGTTCCTGGCCTGGTAGATCATGTGGTTGTCTGATTTAAAATGGCCAAAACCAGTCCATTTCTGTTCACTAACACCTAGGAAGGTTGGGCAATCCTACTTCCATAGTATTACTGCCTCGGAAACCCAAGGAGGGGTCTCTATGAGTCGGGGCCGACTTGACGGCACATAACAACAACAACAACAACAACACCTAGGATATCGATTTTTATGCATTCCATTTCATTTTTGACAACTTTCAATTTTCCTAGATTTATACTTTGTACATTCCATGTTCCAATTATTAATGGATATTTGCAGCTGTTTTTTTTTTTTTTTTTTTTTTTCCCCCATTTTGAGTCATGCACATTAGAAAATGGAAGTCTGGAAACTTTATCCATATCATTAAAGTTGGCTTTACCCTGAGGAGGCAGCTCTTCCCCGATGGTATTTTGAGTGCCTTCTGACCTGAGAGGCTCCTCTTCAGGCACTATGTCAGATCATGTTCCCCTCCTATTTAGAAGGCTTTTGCTGGCCAGTTTCTTTGGAGGTAGATTGCCAGGTCCTTCTTCATGTTCTAGCTTAGTCTGGAAGCTCCACTGAAATCTGTGCACCATTGGTGACCCTGTGGGTATTTGTACCACCAATGGCATTGCTTCTAGTATCACAGGAACATGCGAGCCATCAGAGTACAAAAAACTGACAGATTAGTTTAGGGAAAATAGAACTTTATTATTATTATTTGATGAGATACATTACTTTCTTTCTGATCACCAAAAGTGCCATGAATTGTATTTGAGACTTTTTTACATTAATAGGTATCTATAATTATCACATCATTCTTATATTCGGTCCTTCAAGAGGAAAAGAAATGAAGTATCAAATGCTTAGTAACATTATGAGTGACATTTGTTGTTGTTGTTAAGTGCCGTCGAGTCGTTTCCGACTCATAGCGACCCCATGCACAGCAGAACGAAACACTGCCTGATCCCGCGCCAGCCCCACAATCCCTGCTATACTCGAGCCCATCATCACAGCCACTGTATCAATCCATCTCGTTGAAGGCCTCCCCCTCTTTCGTCGACCCTCCACCCTACCAAGCATGACATCCTTCTGCAGGGAATGGTTCCTTCTTACAACATGACCAAAATAGGTGAGACGAAGTCTGGCCATTCTTGCTTCCAAGGAGCATTCTGGCTGCACTTCCTCCAGGACAGATCTCTTAGTTCTTTTAGCAGTCCATGGTACTTTCAGCATTCTCCGCCAGCACCACAACTCAAAAGCATCAACTCTTCTTCGGTCTTCCTTATTCATTGTCCAGCTCTCACATGCATACCAGGCGATTGGAAATTTCATGGCTTGTGTCAGGTGCACCTTAGTCCTCAATGAGATATCCTTGCTTCTCAGCACTTGAAACAGTTCCTTTGCAGTTGACTTTCCCAATGCTACACGTCATCTAATGTCCTGACTGCTGCTTCCGTTGGCATGGATTGTAGAACCAAGCAATGTGAATTCCTTGACAACCTCAATCTTCTCTCCATTTATTGTGATGTTGCTCATTGGTCCAGTTGTGAGGATTTTTGTTTTCTTTATGTTGAGATGTAATCCATACTGCAGACTGTATTCTTCAACCTTAAAATTCAATTAAAAGACAAACTTTTAATGTACATTTTTGTTTAGCTCATTGTAAATTCTTTATTATTCTCCATAATCCATTTTACTTTCAGTGTGTTCATGTGTATTTTCCTGTATGCATGGAAAAACATTCATAACTTACTAACAGTATTAATAATAGCTATCCCTGCACGCTAAAATTTCATGTGTTTTAATTTTATTCTTGATTCCTTTATATGATTTCCATTTTTTATAATAAAAATGCATTGTTTGACTAATGCAAACATATGTTCTACATATACATACATTATAATTATTATTTTAAAAAGCAATTCATTTTCTTATCATTATAAATCATATCTAGACAATAAATAAACTTCATTATATAAAATAAATCAAGTCTTTCTTTGCCAAGCTCTAAACATTCTCTCATAAGCAAAGATATATGAAATTACCTCGTTAAAAGAAAAAAAAGAATTCTAATTTTGTTTTGAAGCATTAAAAATAAGTGAGAACTAGTCCAAATCCCATTACTACCCTAGGTGAGACATCTCTATTTTAAACTATTGAATAAAATTGTTTAGCTGTTAACAATATTCATTTTTAATCAGATCCATAACTCATTCTTGTTTTATGAAATGGTTATATGAAACCACAGCTACTTTTTATTATGGTATATCAAACATTTTTTTTTTTTTTATCACAAACTTTCTAATACATCAATTCCTTATTTTGTCCTCAAAATATTACTTGACTATGTCTATTTCTATTTTCAAAGCTGTTATCATAGTAAAGCTTTCATCATTACTCACATAGATATAACCCATAGATTTTTACCTATTCCCACTTCTACTCTAAGTTTACCTTGCCTCAAACTCCCAATGCAAAATATCTAGATTCAGTTATGTAAGCTACCACTGTGTTGAAAATGCTGGCAGTGGTTCCCATTGCTTTAAGAATACACTCAAAATTGTTGCATATATCGTACAACACCTTGTATGATCCAGTCACTAGATACATCGCCAATTTCAACCATTCTCTTCTCTACCTGTGCTAGTCTTTTATGATAATATTGCTATATTCTTTCCTCTTTCATTGTTTCTCTGAACATATGCTTTTGCTCCTGTGTTTAATGCTTGATCACCAGTCTCTCCATTTAGCTAGTTCTTTCTTAAACTTCAGGACTCATTACCTTAACCCTTCTGTGAACTGTGGGACATATATTGTCAAGCAACATTTTCAATCTTTCTGGTTTCTTGGTACATGCCAGTTTTAGTACATGCCACAGCCTTGTGGGGAGCTGTGCAACTTTATAATCTGAAGAAATGGGCCTCACTCCACCAATCTTAATGCCAGAATGCACTTGGGATTTATGTGTCCTATGTAATCGTATGAAAATCCGTATTATCTCAAAATAGGGAAAATAGATGAATAGTTAAAAGATAGGTATTGATATGGGTGAAGGGTAAAGCAATATAACGGAAGTGTGTGACTAACACAAAGGAAAAGGAAAACACAGAGGTGCACAAGAGATATGGACAGTAAAAGTAAATACTACTGCCCACATAATACTGCATTATCAGTAATACTCATTGCCATCAAGTTGGTTCCAACTCACAGTGATCCTTCCTTGGGTTTCTGAGGCAGTATGTCTACAGAAGTAGATTGCTCAATCTTCCTTCCAAGGAGTGGCTGGTACATTTGAACTGCCATCCTTCAGGTTAGCAGTCAAATGCTTTAGGCACTATGCCACCAGAGCTCCTGTTATCAGTAATAGCAAACACTAATCTACGGGTGGACACATACATGGACAGGCAAGAAGATTAAGCATAGATAGGTGAATGGGAATATACCAAAGAACATTTTTTTTTAATCCACAATACCTCAAAAACATTGCTTTCCTGTGATTTCAGCATGCCCTCCATTATTGGAAACACATGGCACCAAAAAAATATTCAAAGCAGAAAATAATTTATCATTAAAAGGGTTATAAAGCTTTTCTTAGCACCAACTGGTTTGATTTACCAATGTAAATGCAGTGTCTGGCACAGGACTGCCATTTTGCAAAGCTCTATAAATAAAATGTAAATGATACTCCTGTAGGACAAATTTGGCACTCAGTTCCTTTGTGTGTGTTAATACACATTTGTTGAATAAGAATAGGAACGAACAGGAATATGACCTCTTAAATAGCAATTCAATAGTAATATTTCTAATTAATTCTCATAGTTCTTAACTTAAATAGCAACAGACCCTCACATCAAGTAGTTGATAGAAATATAAAAAAAGGTTCATAAGCTAATGAGTTATGTTCATAATATCTCTTGGTTTTTTTCAATCATTGAAGAGCTACCCTATTTTTCCTGCTCATTATAGATATCTGTTTACCTATAGAAAACTAATGGACAAACAACATTTATTGATTTCTTCAAAGCCTCCAAAGTATTATTTTTCTATCGTTTGGTTTTAAACCATGGCATCAAGATAGTGATTTCCCTTGAATGTACATACACTTTGTCCCAGTATCATTGGCCATCCTAAAAATCTAGATATAAGATTATTTAAACTAAAATATTTTACGGTCAGTTGCACATAATGAACACTATAAAAGCTGTTTCTAGAACTACTGGACATAGTCAAGTAATCATACAATTATGATGGAGCAAAAAGAGAGTGTCTTAGGCTGGGTTTTCTGGAGAAGCAAAACTTAGCTATGTAACTATATAGAGAGATTTATGTCAAGGAAATGGCTCACATAATTATAGAACTTGGCAAGTCCCAAATTCATGCATCAGAAGTCACCTAGAGGCTCAACTGACTTACGTGGCTGCAGTGGCTGATGAATCCAAGATCACCAGTTAAGATGATAGGCTACTGGCTCACAGGCTGCAGAAACTAATTAATCTCAAGATCAACTGGGAATATGACAGACAGTTAGCTCAAGTCCCAAGAACTGGATGTCAGATAACAAGAGCCAGATACAGAACCCAGAACAAGAAAAAGCTAGAGAACTTTGCTAGAACATCCATATGTATATTCCATGCAGACCACATCCCTGAGGAAACTTCCTTTCAAATGATTTGCTGTTCATAGCATATATCATCAGGAAGGTAATTACATTATATCAGATGTCATCATGAGGAATAACTAAATGATAACTACCAAAGCAGAGAATCATGGCCCAACAAAGTTGACACACAACCATAACCATCACAAAGAGTAATTATTTGTTTGATTAAAATTATGAATAAGGCTAGAGAATAGCCTTTTCAAGGTGATCTTTATGAATCATATTCTAATTAAAAACTACTGAATTTATTGCATATAACATGAGTGACAAATCAAGACTCATAAAAATATTGTTGCTGATATTACTAGTGTTTTATGAAGTTCTTAATTACCAATTTTCAGTAAAACATTGAAAAATTCAGAGAGCATTAATTACTCTGATTTTGTTGGACTTATTAAAACTGACATGCACTACACATACTACACAGACACCTGTTAAAGCCAAAGATGACATGGAGACATGCATTTAAAGCATCTAGAAATCACAGTTACTCATTTTCATCACAAGATAATCAATACCATTGTTATAAAGTCAAAAAAGATCTTTTCATTCCTACTACATGACCACAGGATGTACTTACCACTATATTCCTTTGAATTACTTATTTCTTCTGAAATTCCTACCAGCTCAAGCAATTTTCAGGATTCTCTATTAAATGCTTTCTCTACCAAGAATTTTTCCAATAGAAGATATTTAATCAGCAGTTAAACCATCACTGCTAATGGTCTTATTGTCTGAGAAACAGGAAAAATGGTGGACCCAAGTCTGAGACACTTTGTCATATTCACACTTGAAATATCTGAAACTTTGAAATGAGTATTGAGTTATACCACCAAATTATATAAATACATGGTTTACTATTTTATCATTGTCTAAAATTGGCTGGGGATTGTTGTTTGGTTTGACACCCTAAAAAATTCTCAAATAATTCTAGAAAAGAAAAATTACATAAAGGTTGTGATTTTGTTGCCTTATTTGAGGATAACATGTACTGAGTTGCTTATAAATGCCTATCTCTTCTTCAGTGTTATGTGTTTTAAGTCCTATTTATAGCATATCTTTAATCCTAACAGCAGTCCTGTGTGTCAGGTACCATTACTGTTCTCATTTTACATATAAGAAAGCTGATGTCCAGAAGGTTATATAAATTGCTCAAAACACAAAGTTAGTCATTCATATTACTTGATTCAAACCTAGAAAATGTCCCTACTCATCGGCCATCTTTGTGTAATTTATAAAATTTGCATAGTGCAAGACCTGGGCGATGAATTTGTAAGCAACAATATGTATTAAGTCAATATTCATTAAATATGGGAAAGTGGGTAAAAAGAAAATCTGTAGAGGCAGAGAACAAACATCCTGTCCTCAGAAACTGTATACTCATTATTTGCATCTACTTTCTCAACAAGGAAGAGATGCAGTGTCATGTAATAGGAATAGAGGAAAGGGTTGAGGAAATTTGTGGTAGAATTTCTAGAGGCAGCGCTTCTCTTTCTTGCTCCATCTGGTCCATGCCCACTCATGCTGCCTCATGGCCTCTTTCAGAATTGTAGAAATTATACACTGGCAGAATCTGGCAGAATGGCTTTGCCAAATGATTACCATTTCAGTTAAAAAGTTTTTCATCTCATGTACTGCTACTGAAATAGTTATAAGCATAATGTATAATTGTTTTCATAAAATGATATTACTTGACAAGTTATTGTTTAATAGCAGCTTTCTGAAAAGTTCTCTTGAAAAGATTTCAACAGGAAATCTACTAGACTAATCCAAATTATTAATCCATAATTATATCAGTTGTTGATATTTACCACACACTAATGTCAGCAAACCCACTGCCATTGAGTCGATTCTGCCCCTCTTTGGGTTTCCAAGGCAATACATCTTTAAGGAAGTAGATTTCCCCATCTTCCTTCCACAGAGCAGGTGGTACGTTTGAACCGCCAGCCTTCTGGTTAGTAGTCAAATGCCTTAGGCACTACGTAGTGCCTAAGGCATTTGACTACTAACCAGAAGGCTGGCAGTTCAATTACACCAAACACTCCTCGGAAGGAAGGTTGGGCCATCTACTGTCGTGAGTCGAGTCTGACTCGACAGCAGTGAGTGAGAATGTCAGCAAATAAGTCAAATATTTACCCTCTGTTATCTGTGAGTATAACTAGTTATCACATTTCATTAGAAGCTCTTGGAGTAGCACTTGATTGCTAAACAGAATGGTGGTGGTTCAAATTCACCAGCCACTCCTCGGAAGGAAGGTTGGGCAATCTACTTCTGTAGTGATGTTGTTGTTGTTGTTATGTGCCATAGAGTCAGACCTGACTCATAGCAACCATAGTGATATCACCTCAGAAACCCAAGGAGAGGTTGCTATGAGTCAGGTCTGACTTGATGGCGCATTACAACAACAACATCACATTTCATTATTGTTATCTTTAAACTAATTTTTTGTGTGGAAAATTTTTGATATTTGGATTAAAATTGGTAACCATATTAATGGTTACTTGGATTTAACTCACAAGAGGTTAGTCCTTCTCTGACTCATTTTTAGACTAGTTTTCCACATTACAGAAATATTAATTAATTTTAGTAATTGATAATTAACAATTATTTGGATAGAAAGTGCTTTCAAATAATTTTATCAAGAGAATACATATATGATAATTTTTTTTT
>NW_006921592.1:5783971-5786543 GCF_000298275.1 Orycteropus afer afer | reverse complement strand
ACAAAACAAGACATTTGTCAATATAACAACTTCCCCATTTACAGCTCAAGGACATTGGTGACCTTTTTCATGTTATGCCACCATTGTTGCTCTTCTTTTCCAAAAAATTCCAATGCCATTAGCATAAACTCAATCCCCCCAAAACAAAACTGTCCCTTTCCCCCTCCCTCCTATCCATGGTAACCACTAATAATCTTTTATATGAACCCACCAACCACTCCTCAGAAGGAAGTTTGGGCAATCTACTTCCATAGTGACATCACCTCGGAAACCTTTTTTAACCTATCTATAAATTTTCTCTCCTCTACCCTCCCATCCTTGGTAACCAACAAACTTTCCTTCTATGTATCAACCTTTCTTGGCTTTTTACAATAGTGGACTAATACAATATTTGTCCTTCTGTAATTGACTTATGTCACTCAGCATAATGTCCTCCAAATTCATCCATGTTATGTGGTATTTTGCAGATTCTACATTATTTTTTAGGGTTATATAGTATTCCATTGTGTGTGTGTCCCACGGTTTGGTTATCCATTCCTTGACTGATGGACACTTAGGTTGTTTCCATCTCTTTGCTGTTGTTAATAGTGCAGCAAAGAACATGAGTGTGCATATATCTATTTGTGTCCTGCCTCTCACTTCTTTAGGATATGTAACTACTAATGGGATTGCTGTATCAAATGGTACTTCTATGTCCAACTTTTTAAGGAATCTCCAAACTGATTTCCACAGAAGTTGTATCATTTTACAGTCCCACCAGCATTGTATGAGAGTCCCAATTTCTCCACATCCTCACCAAGATTTGTTATCTCTGTCTTGCTGAATTTTGCTACTAAGGCTGGAGTGAAATGGTATCTCATGGTTCTTTTGATTTGTATCTATTTACTGGCTAATGATTGTGAACATTTCTCCACCTGTTTGTTGGTTGCCTGAATATTTTCTTTGGTGAAGCGTCTGTTCATGTCTTCTGCCTATTTTTTAAATTGGATTGTTTGTCTTTTTGTTGTTGAGGTGTTAGAGTTTTCTATAAATTTTAGAGATAAGTCCTTTGTCTAATATGTCATTGCCATTTTTTTTTCCATTCTATAGGTTCTCTTTCTACTTTTTGTAGAAGTCTTTTGATGCATTTAATAATTTAATTTTCAGAATATCCAAATCATCTAGTTTATCTTCTGCTATTTGTGCATCTTAGATTATGCTTGATAGTACATTTATTCCATAAATTGGGGCCTCTAAATTTAGCCCTATTTTTTTCTTTGATGAAATTTATAGTTTTAGGATTCGCATTTAAGTCTTTGATCAATCTGGAGTTAGTTTTTGTTTATGCTATGAGGTATGGATCTATTTTGGTTACCTAGTGCTGCTCTAGCAGAAGATACACAAATGGGATGGCTTGAACAAACAGGAATTTATTCTCTCACAGTTTGGAGGCTTTAAATCCAAGTCCAAAGTGCCAGACTCTAGGGGCTGGGTGAAGACCCCTCAACCTTGGGCTTCACCTCTGCCTCCTGCTCCCAGCCCACTGAAGCTGCTGGCTGCTGAGGATGACAAGCCCAAGGCTGACAAATAAAAAGATACAATTCTGGTGTTACCAAACCACATGACAAGCCATTATTTCAAGTCCATTGAAAGTCCCAAGGTCGGCAGAGCATGGCAGGCTGTTAAACAATGACAAGGCTACATGCAGAGTTCAAGTGTGCCTAAGCTTGAGACCATTCTCAAAGCCGTTTCTTACATACAAGAAACAGACCACATACACAAAGCAGCTACTCAGTTTCTCCAATAGATTCCACCATGGAGTTAATTACCAATGTCATCGTGGGGAATAACTATATTCAGCTGCCCAACAACTCAACCAGGCCCAGCCAAGTTGACACACAAACTTAACCACAGGATCTTTTTTCGTTTTCCTGCAAATGGACATCCAGTTTGCAAGCACCATTTTGTTAGAGAGTGTCTCTTCCTCAGTTAATGGATGTTGGCCCTTTGTTAAAGATCAGGTGACCATAGGTTGATGGATTTATTTCTGGTTTTTCAATTCTGTTCCACTGGTCTATATGTCTATTGTTATACCAGAACCAGGATTTTTTGATAGTTGTGGTTATAGTAGGCTTTGGGATCTGGGAGTGTGAGACCTCCTACTTTGTTCTTCTTCAGTAGTACCTTGCTTATCTGAGGTCTCTTTCCTTCATATATAAAATTAGTAATTGGTTTTCTATGTCTTTAAAATAATGTTGATGGAATCTGTATTGGGTTTGCATTGAGTACATAGATTGCTTTGGGTAGTGTTCACATTTTTACAGTGTTCAATCTTCCTATCCATGAGCATCGTACGTTCTTCCATATATGGATCCCTTATAGTTTCTTTCTTTCTTTTTTTTTAATTGTGATTTGGGTGAAAATTTACAGAGCAAATTCACTTTCTATGCAACAGTTCACATACACTTTGTCTCATGACACTGACTACAATTTACTCCCATGCAACAGCTCCCCTCCCACTTCCTCCTAATAGTTACCTCTTCCCTGTGTCCATCCCTCTATGCACTCCTGCCCCCTGAGCTGTCTCCCTGTG
>NW_006921592.1:5782641-5783716 GCF_000298275.1 Orycteropus afer afer | reverse complement strand
TTTTTTTTTTTAATGATTTTGAGTTTTGTTCCACATTGTTCTCCCTCTCTATCCAGGAACTCCTACATAGATCCCACTCCAAGTGGTTGACAATGGTAGCTGGGCACCATCTAGTTCTTCTGGTCTCATTAGTCACATAGGCTACGGATTGCATGGGGTACCAGTTGCTAGGACTAATTGTTTCCATGAATCTTTGGTTTTCTTAATTCTTCTTTGCTCTGGATGAGGAGAGACCCATCGTTGCATCTAAATGGCTACTTGTAAGCTTTTAAGATCCCAGTCGCTACTCGCCTAAGTAAGAAGTAGAATAATGTTTGTACAGTATGCTATGCCAATTGAACTTGATGTCCCCTGTGACTATGGTCCCAAGCCCACTGGTTCAACTACTCAGTCACTCTGGGTAAATGGCTATGACCAAAAAGTGACTACAACCTTGTCTCTTGTCAGCTTTACTATACACCTGGGAATTCTTACAGATCATACAAATACACTTGTAGGACCATTGTCTGCCAACCCTATACATGGTCTTGGGTACACTTCCCACTTCATAGACATACCTAATAGTTCAGCCTGTCCACTCATCTATCCACCCATATACTCATGTTTGCCTTTCGACGATGCAGCACTGTATGTGCAAAAGGGTTCATCTTTGTTGTTTGTACCTCCCAGGTACCTCTCTATGTCTTCTTCTTCCTCAACGCCACCATGTTGATCACTCACATTTGGTACATTGCCCTTCTCTTTACCCAAATCAATACTTATCTCTACCTATCTACCAGTGTTCACTACCCTCCCCTACCATCCCTGGTAACCAACAAAGAAAATTTCCTTCCATAGCTAAACCTTTCCTTGACTTTCACAATACCTGACTAATTCCATATGTGTCCTTCTGTGATTGACTTATTTCACTCAGCATAGTGTCCTCCAAGTTCATTTACGTTATGCAGTGTTTGCAGATTCTATGTTATTCTTTAGGGTTACATAGTATTCCTTTGGCTCAAGTATAGCAGGGATCGTGGGGCAGGCGTGGGATTGGGCAGTGTTTCGTTTTGCTGTGCATGGGGTCACTATGAGT
>NW_006921592.1:5779637-5781966 GCF_000298275.1 Orycteropus afer afer | reverse complement strand
AACACAGACACCTAGGTTGTTTCCATCTTTTGACTATTGAAAATAGTGCTGCAATGAACATAGGTGTGCAAATGTCTGTTCTTGTCCTGGCTCTCATTTCCTTAGGATATATACCTAGTATGGAATGGCTGAGTCAAATGGTATTTCTAATTCTAACTTTTTAAGGAATTGTCATACTGCTTTCCACAGTGGTTGTACCATTTTACAGTCCCACCAGCAGTGTATGAGAGTCCCAATCTCTCCACTTTCTTGCCAGCATTTGTTATTTTGTGTCTTGTTGAACTTTGCTACTAGTGCTAGAGCAAGATGATATCTAATTGTTGTTTATGATGTTGTTTTGCATCTCTCTAATGGCTAATGATTGTAAGCATTATTTCATATGTTTGTTGGTCACCTGAATATCCTCCTTGGTGAAGTGTCTACTCATGTCTTCTGCACATTTTTTAATTGGATTATTTGTCTTTTTGTTAATTGAGGTGTTGGAGTTTTCTATAAATTCTAGAGAGAAGTCCCTTGTCATATATGTCATTGCCAAACATTTTTTTCCCAATCTGTAGGTTCTCTTTTGAATCTTTTGGAGAAGTCTTTGGAAGCACATAAAAATTTAATTTTTACACAGTCTTTCTGCCTATTCCACCATCTTGCTGGAACTCTCTTAGAGTTTCTTGAAACAGTGTTTTGTAGTTTTCTTTGTATATGACTTTTGTGTTCCTGGTAAAATTTATTTCCAAGCTATTTCATAGCTATTGTAAATGGTATTTATTTCCATATTTCCTTTTCAGAGACCTCTTTGCTGGTGTAGAGTAATCCAAGTGACTTATATTTTGATCTTGTATCATACTATTATGCTAAATCTTTAATAAGTTCCAGTAGTTTTCTTGCTGATCTTTTGGGTTTTCTATATATAGGATCATATCATCTGCAAATAGGGATAGTTTTACTTCTTCCCTACAAGTTTGGATGACTTTGATTTCCCATTCTTGCCTTATTATCCTAGTTAGGACTTCCAATACAGTATTGAATAGAAATGGGAATCATTGTCTGGATCCTATTCACAAAGGGAATGGTTTCAGTCTCTCTCCATTGAAAATAACATTGGCTGTTGGTTTTGCAGATATGCCATTTATTAGGTTGAAGAATTTCCCTTCTATGCCTATATTTCTGAGAGTTTTTATCAGGAATGGGTGTTGAATTTTATCAAATGGCTTTTCTGCATCTATTGATATGATCATGGGATTCTTTTCCTTTATTTTACTTATGTAATGGATTATGTTGTTTGTTTTTCTAATATTGAACTATCCTTGCATACCTGGTATGAACCCCACCTAGTCACAATGTACTATTTTTTTTGATACATTGTTGGAGTCTGTTGGCCAGGATTTTGTTAAAGGTTTTTGCTTCTATATTCATGAGGGATATTTGTCTTAGCTTTCCTTTCTTGTGATGTCTTTCCCTGGTTTTGGCATCAGGGTTATGTTTGTTTCATATAATGAATTTAGGAGGATTCCTTCCTTTTCCATGTTCTGGAATAGTTTGAGTAAGATTGGTGTCAGGTCTTTTCTGAATGATTGGTATTCTCCAGTGAAACCATATTTGCCAAGACTTTTTTTTTTTGTTGGTAATTTTTTTTTATGACCTGTTCAATTTCTTCTATTGTTGTGGGTCTGTTCATATATTCTATTTCAGTCTGTGTTAGTTTAGGTAATTAATGTGTTTTTAGAAATCTATTTCTTCTAGGTATTCAAATTTGTTGGAGTACAAGTCTTCATACCATGCTGATATTATTTTTATTTCTGTTGATTGTGTTGTGACATCACCCCTTTCATTTCTTATTCATGTTTTTTTCATCTTCTCTTTTGTTAAGTTTATAAATGGCTTGTCAATTTTTTAATCTTTTCAAAGAACTAACTTCTAGTCTTGTTGATTTTTTCTATTGTTTTTCTATTTTCTGTTTCATTTATTTCTGATTGAATCTTTATTGTGTCTTTTCTTCTGATGACTGTAGCCTTTAGATTATTGCTTTTTTCCTAATATTTGGAGATGTTGGGTTAAAGTTTTGTTTTAGTTCTTTCTTCTTGTTTGATATGTTTGTCTATTGCTATAAATTGCCTGCTGAACATTGCTTTTGCTGTATCCCAAATATTTTGATATGTTGTGTTTTCATTTTCATTTGAGTCAAGGAATTTTTGTTTTAATTCATTTTTTATTTCTTCTATTACCCAGTTGTTTTGTGTTTCCTCTTTTTCTATTGGTCTTCCTAGAGTTGATTTCTAATGTTATTGCATTGTGATCTAGGAAGATACTTCACAGTATTTCAATGTTTTTTTTT
>NW_006921592.1:5770677-5779397 GCF_000298275.1 Orycteropus afer afer | reverse complement strand
CAGCCACTCCTCAGAAGGAAGATGGGACAATCTACTTCCATAGTGACACTGCCTCGGAAACCCAAGGAGGGGTCGCTATGAGTCAGGTCCGACTCAATGGCACATAACAACAACAACAACAACAACATAATTACTGTGGAGTCATCTATTGTTCTTTTCAATACTTTTAATCCACTTTATGTATTTTGGAGCTTTTACATTGGGTACATAAATATTTATTACAGTTATGTCCTCTTGTTCAATTCATCCTTTAATCATTATGAAATGTCCTTCCTTGTCTCTTGTGGTCATTTTTGTCTTAAAGTTTATTTCATCAGAAATTAATATTGCTACTCCTACCCTCTTTTGGTTGCCGTTTGTTTGACATACCTTTTTCCTATGTTTGTTGTCAGTCTATTTTTGTATTTGTGTCTAAGGTGAGTCTCTTGTAGACAGCATATTGATGAGTCATGTTTTCTTATGCAATCTGCAACTCTCTATCTGTTGAGTGGTGCATTTAATCCATTTATATTCAGTGTAATTATTGACAAGTACTAACTCATTCATGTCATTTTATTATGTTTTTTTTTTGTGTGTGTGGTGTTGCTGATTTCTTTATTCCATATAATTTTCTGTACTGAGCTCATTTGGTTTATGAATTGTGTTAACATCTCCTTTGTGGCTATTGTTTTAGTATCTGTTAAATATTTGTGCTTATACTCTTTTTTTAAATTTTGATGTGAAGGTTTATTATTTTTCTTTGAGGTTACCCTGTGAATTATTATTTTCTTCTCAAGTTTAAAACAGTCTGTTCCATCTTGCAATTGTCTAGACTTCCTCATTATTTAGAAATTCTGTAACCACACTATTTATTCCCTCTTTCTGGTTTGTAATTGTACTTATTTACCAATTTATGTCTCTGTTTTCCTGTTTTACAGTCTTGTAGGCTTATTTTACTTTGGTTACTTCTATGGACTGGATTGGTTTCTGGGTCATGCCATCATGAGTGTCAATCATCAGTTATTGTTTGCTGTCATTGGTTCTCTGTCCGAATGACTCCTTTTAAAATCTTTCGTAATGGTGGTCTGGTTTAAACAAATTCTCTTAATTTTTCCTTATCTGGAGATCTCCTAATTTTGTCCTCATAGTTGAGGGACTATTTTGCTGGGTATATAATTCTTGGTTGGAATCATCCTATTGTCTTCTCACCTGCATGGTTTCTGCTGAGAAATCAGAGCTTAGTCTTATTCGTTACTCTCTTTAGGTAAATTTTCACTTTTCCAGTGCAGTTTTAAGGATTCTTTATTTTTTTTTATTTTGTTGAGTTTGATGATGATATGTCTTGGTGATTTTTTGGGGGGGTCTATTCTGTTTGGGGTTCACTGAACTTCTTGAATGGATATGTTCTCATCTTTCATCATATTAGGGAAATTCTCTTGCAACAAATATTCTACAACTTTCTCTGTGGTTTTATCCATCTCTTCCTGTTCTGGAATTTTGATTACATGCAGGTTATCTCTTGATGGTGTCCCACAGGAATTTTAGGATTTCTTTATTATATTTTGATCTTTTGCCTGATTGATTCCTTAACAAAGTAGTTTTGAGGTATTTGTCTTCAATCTCATTAATTCTGTCTTCAATTTATTTGATTCTACTCCATTGTCCATTCAATGTGTTACCTATTCCTGAAATCTTAGTATTAATTTTCTGGATTTCTATTTGTTCTTTTTATATCATTCCTAATTTTATGTATTATTTTGTCAATTTGTTCTTGTATTATTTTCCTAAAATGTGGTAGAGTTTTTTTCTGTTTTTTCCTTGATCTTTCTCTCAATCTGTTGAAGGTACTCAAATATAATTCTTTTGAACTCTTTATCAAGCAGTTCTGATTCTACTTCTTTATCAGGGATGTTTTCTGAGTTTGTATCCTGGTCTGGTGTTTCTACTACTTTATCTTGCTTTTTTTCTGTGGACTCTCATGGTCTGTTGTCTCTGAGACATTTTGGTGTTACATTTATGTCTAATTTGTGGTTGTATGTTAGTTTGATTCATGCGAGATTTTTTTTTTTTTTCTATATCTTGTGAGAAAGGTACTGTGCTCCTCTATTCACTAATTGTTAGCACTTATGCACTCACCACCTGTTTCCTTGTGGGTGTGATAGAGAATGAGAGTGTGTGCAGAGATCTCTGTTAGCTGTTCATAAAGAGCAGTTGAGGGTGAGTTGAGCTTTTATTGGCCACTGTCTATTATGTGTGAGTGCAAAATAAGTGATGGCCCTTACTCAGTGGGTAGGGGTGCAGGAGGTATAGGTATGGTTGGGTTGTGTGGGAATGCTTGCTGTCTGCCACTGAGTCAGACAAAAAACATGAAAAACGCCACCACATAAGTAAGTAAGTAAGTAAGCAAATAAATACAAGAGAACAAAAAACAAACTGCATACACAAACAGGAATAATCTCAAAAAAGAAATGCAATAAATGAAAAGAAAAACTTTCAAAATATGTTGAAAAAAAGGATAAAATAGTATAATGAGAAAATAGAGAAGAAAAAAAAAAATGCCATGATATCAGCAAAGGGAGGAATGAGAGAAAAGAGCAAAAGAATCATAAAAATAAAATTGGAAATTGCAAAAGTAAAAACAAGGAATGGAAAAAAATTAATAGAAAGATAAAAGAAAGGAGCCTAGAAAAGGGAAAGGGGTGGAAAAACAGAAATGGAAAAGAGAGAAAGAGAAAAAAAAAAAAAGGAAGACAGGAGGAAGACAAAAAGAATAATTAAAAAATAAAAGAACAAACTATGAAGAGTGGGCCATGACACCCAAGCTCTGTCAGTGTACACATCAGGATGGAATTCCTGCTAGTCAGGAATGTGGGTGGAGGTGGGGTATGGCCACACCTCTGTTCACTGAGAGGTTGTGGGGTATAAGAGCAACAGGGGATTATCACATCTCCCTGTTCTCAGCCTCCAGCACAGTTGCCTATGCTGTCCCTGAAAAGCAGAGTCCATGCTTACATCACTGCCTAGGTAAAAACACCACTTGCATACATCAAAAATTGGTAAGCTAGTGCCCTGACAAAGGCAGAAAATTTGCAAGACCTGGAAAATCAATGCAGTCCTATTGAATTCCATCTCTCACAGATTTCACTGTAAAAAATATTTCCTTTTCTTTTTCTTGATAGATTTTTGTTATTTGCTGTCATTGTTTTGGTATGAAAATGAAAGAGGTTATATGAGAAATTATGAGTTAGAAATAATAGCTTAAACTGCTGGGAGGTTCTTTTACTTTATTATTGTAAGTAGGTAGCACTGAATTCCATAATCTGTTGTCACAAACTAACATAATTTAGAACTAGAAATTACTTTAAAAATTACTTATCTGCCACTTCCCATTTTAAGAATAAACTGAGGTCCAGAAAGGTATCATGTAGATAACTGAGCAATTTGTTGTATTATGAAAAATAAAATTTACATCCATTTTTTTCCCTAGTATCTAGCATGATTCAAGAGAAAATTTACCTAATATATTTATTTATTTATTTATTTTCCTCTTATGGGAGTTCTGGTGGTGTAGTGCCTAAGGCATTTGACTGCTAACCAGAATGCTGGCAGTTCAAACCCACCAGCCACTCTTTGGAAGGAAGACTGAGCAATCTGTTCCATAGAGGTACCACCTTGGACAGGCAAGGAGGGGTCACTATGAATTGGAATGGACTAGATTGCAGTGAGTCAGTAGTTACCCAGTTTATCATTTGCTTATTCAATCTGTCTGAATTAATTCCCTTGCTGATGACATATTTCTAGACCTGTGAAATTCAATATTAATCCTGTTTTCTGATCACTCTAATTGAAGAACTGTCAAATACCACTGTCAGAATGGTCTTGTCTTTTTTTTTTTTTTTTCAGGAAGGTGTCATTTATAACCCCATCCAATTTATCTGTGACCCATACTCCCTCTACAGGTAAAACTTTGTTTTTGTTGTTCTGAATTCTGAAAATTCTATACTGTGTGTGGGATTATTATTTTTTTTTTTTTTATGAGAAAAATGTTCCTTATTCTTTATTCTTTCTTTTATTGTGCTCATCTCTTCTGTACCTTGAAGTAGTATATAATTTTACTTTATTGGTTAAAGTCCAATACAATTCAAAACATGTTTTCTTCTGAAGTTTAATTTGGGCAATCATGTTTGATTTTTTGCTTTATTCCAGATGTTTCTGATCTTTGAGACTTAAAACCTTAACTGCTATTTTGTCAGTGTTACTTAAAAACAAGCTTTTAAAATTATTCTTCCAAAAACAAGAAACCAGATGTTGATAAGGAGAAAAATAACTTATACTAAGTCTGTGTCATTTAAATTAAATTTAACTTATCCATTTTTTAACATATACATCACAATTAGAGACTCTGGTTGCCCAGTGCTTAAGCTGTTAATTGAAAGGTCAGTGGTCCAAACCAACTAACTGCTTTGTAGGAGAAACAGGTGGCAGTCTGCTTCCATAAAGATTATAGCCTTGGAAATTTGTAAACCCTATGGGACAGTTCTGTTCTATTCTGTCATATGAGTTGGAATCAATTTGAAGACAATTTTTTTTTTAATTTAGTAAAGTCAACTATTTAGTTTTATTTTCAAAAAAGATTGTATTAAATTACCAAATACTTTATAAGAACATGATAAATTACCTGTTTCTGCTCTGCACATTTTTCCAATTAAGTTCTTAGCAGGATTTATTGCAAATAGATGCTGTTATCATTTGATTGCCATAGAAGATCATCTAGTGCCTTCTACAAAAAGTGTATAAGACAACAGCAGAGCTTATCAGACATGGAAGATTCAGGTTCCCGATTCAAGACCTACTAAATCAGAATCCATATTTTAATATGATTATCAGGTGATGCATACACAAATTTAAGGTTTGGAAAGAACATTATATCTAGAGTATACTTAGAAAATTTCACCTAGACCTAATCACTTAACTTGGGCTTTGTTTTAATACCATGGAGAACTCTCTTTATAATAAATAGGCTGGTTATTAAATAAACATCACAATCCTTGTATAATCCTGTTCTTCAATGAAATGCTTTATTAGTTTACAAGATTGAGCTCTTTTTCCATCTTTATTTCATGAAATTGTTGATGGGAATATAATTACATAAGAGTATAATTTTCTAACATTCTCAATCTTTAGTTTATGAAATGCTCCAAACATAGGAAGATACATAAAATACACAACATTTTATCTCCCATTATACCTACCACCAAGAATTAGCAAATGATCACATTTGCTTCAAAATATTTTTCTAAGAAATACTACATTACAGATAAAAATGAATGCCTTTTTGAATCTCCTAGTCCCTTAAACAGTTGATCCCCCATATCCCAGACTGACTTCCGTACTGAGCTTTTTTTAGATAGTTCATTTCTAAACTACACACTTGTAGTAGTAATCAATGTCTAGCAATGTTTTCTGTTTTAAATGTTTAAGTATATGATATGATACTATTTTACAATTCTATGATTTTGTTTTCATTCAACATGAGTTTTGAAATGACCCATTATTTAGATATGTTTCTATAATTTCCTAAATTTTCTTCTTTGAATCAAAAAAAAAAAAAAAAAATACTGTTCACATTTAGGATTTACTTCATTGAGAATTTTTTTTCAAGTCTGTAACCTGATATAGAAATTTAAAATTTAAATAATAAGCTATGCCTTCATTAATCAATGGCTTTGTTGTTTTTCTCTATTGATTATCATATCATTTCTTGCATAAACTAAATTCCCAAATATGTTTAGGTCTTATTATGGATAGCTCTTGAATTTAGTAATTCCTGAACTAATATTAAATGCTTTGTTACAATAATTTTGTTGCTAGATTTTACATTTTAAAAACAAAAACATCCCATTATCTTTTTAAAATGGTCTTATCTTTTTCCTCCCCATATTATTCTTCATTACAATATTTTTCTGTTAGAAGGAGCTAAGTCATATAGAAAGTTTGTAAAGACCCATTGAAAATCCTTTAAGATATTTATTGAAATTGAATTAGATTAATGTATTAGAATAAAACTAACATCTTTGTACTATCATATCTATGTATGAACTCAGTGAATTTGCTCTTCCATTGTTTCTTCACGCCCATCAGTAAAGTTTTATGCTTTTCTCCATTCAATTCTTTAGATTTTCTTAGATTTAATTTCAGATGGTTTTTATATGCTGTTGATATTGTCAGTAAGATACTTTATTATATTTTGTATGGATTTATGTATGATGCATGGGAAATGTGTGTATGTATATATGTATGTGTGTGTGTTTATATCTGTATCTTTAACTATATGGTATGTCCAACAATCTTTTTTTTTTTTTTTTAATTGCTTTAGGTGTAAATTTACAGAGCACTTTGTTTCACACTTAACATTTCATGTACACTTGGTTTCATTCCCTAATTACCATCCCCAACCCTGACCCACTCTCCTCTCCTCCCTTCCCAGTACCCCCTCCCCCATGTCCCCCATAGTTATGCACTACTGTGTGTCCTGCATTTCCTCCATGTGAATGTTGCCCCTCTGGTGCCCCATGGTCGATTGTTCCAAGGGATGCATCTCCATAGAGTATGTGGCTGTGTCACCCTCGGTTGAGTAGTCTGTGTGTATGTCTTGTTTACTATTGGGCTGAAAGCCAGCCCCTGGGAGCAAGTTTTATTCCAGGCCTGAAGTATACCCAAAGTATATCCTAGAGCCATAGTATTGAGGGTCCCACCAAATGCTATCCAACAAGTAATTCTGGTCATTATTGTGTTTTTGGGTTTTGTTCCACATTTTTCCTGCCACTCTATCCAGGATCACCAGTTTTGATCCTTTCCTGAGTGGTTGGCATTGGCAGCTGGGCACCATCTAGTTCTTCTAGTCTCAAAGTCCATCATGTCCTAGGGCATATTGCTTCCAAATGCCCTTGGTTTTTTTTTTTTTTACTCTTCTTTGCTTCCTACAGTAGTAGACCATTAGCTGCATCTTAGATGGCTGCTTGAAAGCTTTTAAGACCCCATTCGCTACTCACCAATGTAGGTAGTGGAACAAGATCGTTATGTATTTTGTTGTGCCAATTGAGTCTTGTGTCCCCCAATACCATGGTCCTGAGTCAGTAGATCTGTCAGATCTCTCTCCACAGTGTCTGGCTGTTTGTGAGGGATTGCTGTCTATCTGTCTTCTGTTGTTTCTGTAAGGATTGTGGGTATTCTGTATCACTGATATTGTGTAGGATTAGCCTCAGCTGAATCTTTCCTTGGTCTAGAGTATAATCCTGTTCACTGACCCCCATCTGATCTTTTCAGATGTTTATGTGTTTATCTGTAGTCTGGTGTTTGGCATTAATGGTAATGCAGTATTGTGCATATATTGGTATTAGCCTCTGTCATCTGTATCTTATGCACACAATTTTGTTCCTTCCCTTTCCCTAATGTTATCATGGTGGTCACAGACACTTTCCTTAATATCCCTCCCCTTGCTCACCTCAGCATGTGGTAGCCAACTGTCTCAAAATTATCCCCTTCCCTTTCCTCCCCGCCCTGATAACCTGTAAAGTTAGTTCACTTCCTTAAGCAAATCATTCCTTATCTTTTTACAGTAACGGGCTCATACAATATTTGTCTTTCTGTGACTGACTTATTTCACTCAGCATAATGTCCTTCAGGCTCAGCCATGTTGTGAGATGATTCATGTATCCTTCATTTTCTTTAATATAGCATCGTATTCCATTGTGTGAATGTACCATAATTTGATTACCTGCTCATCTGTTGATGGGCATTTAGGTAGTTTCCATCTCTTTGCTATAGTCAATTGTGCTGTGGCAAACATAGGTGTGCATATGTCTGTTTGTGTCCTGCCTCTCATTGCTTTACGATATATTCCTAGTAATGGAATTGCTGGGTCAAATGACATTTCTATTTTCAGTTTTTTAAGAAAATGCCATAGCATTTGCCACAATGGTTGTACTATTTTATAATCCCACCAGCAATGCACAGGAGTTCCAATGTCTCTCCAACCTAGCCAGCATTTGTTATTTTCTGTCCTGTTGAACTTTGGTATGATTGCTGGGGTGAGATGATGTCTCATCATTGTTTTGATTTGCATCTCTCTAATGACTAAAGATCATGAGCAATTCCTTATGTTGTTGTTGGCCACCAGCATATAGTCTTTAATGAAGTGTCTGTTCATATCTCTTGCTCATTTTTTAATTGGATTTTTTGTCTTTTTGGTGTTGAGGTGTTGAAGTTTTCTATAGATTTTGGAGGTAAGTCTTTTGTCAGATATGTCATAGGTAAATATTTTCTCCCAATCTGTAGGTTCTCTTTTTACCCTTTTGATGAAGTCTTTCAATGCATAAGTATTGAATACATAAGTATTGAATTTTCAAAGGTCCCAGTCATCTAGCTTCTCTTCCACCTCCTGTGCATTCTGGGTTATGTTTGATAGTCTATTTATGCCATAAATGATTGTTATTATGTGCCGTCGAGTCAGACCTGACTCATAGCGACCCCTCCTTGGGTTGCCAAGGTGGTATCACTATGGAAGTAGATTTGCCCCTATTTTATCTTTGATGAATTTTATAGTTTGGGGGTTTACATTTAAGTCCTTGATCCAGCTTGAGTTTGTTTTTGTGTATGGAGTGAGGAATGGGTCTTGTTTCATTTTTCTGCAAGTGGATATCAAATTTTGCCAACACTAGCTCTGGTAGCATAGTGGCTAA
>NW_006921592.1:5765987-5770388 GCF_000298275.1 Orycteropus afer afer | reverse complement strand
CTCACCTATTTTGGTCATGTTGTAAGAAGGGACCATTCCCTGGAGAAGGATGTCATGCTTGGTAGGGTGGAGGGTCAACGAAAGAGGGGGAGGCCTTCAACGAGATGGATTGACACGGTGGCTGCAATGATGGGCTCAAGTATAGCAGAGATTGTGGGACTGGCGCAGGATCAGAAGTGTTTCATTCTGCTGTGTTTCAGACTACGAGTCGGAAACGACTCCAAGGCACTTAACAACAAACAACATAACAACATAACAACATTTGTTAAAGAGGCTATCTCTTCCCCATTTACTGGGTATTGGACCTTTGTCAAAGATCATCTGTCCATAGATGGATGGGTTTATTTCTGGGTTTTCGATTATGTTCCATTGGTCTACCTGTCTATCATTGTACCAATACCACAGTTTTGACTACTGTGGCTATACAGTAGGTTTTGAGATCGGGAGTGTGAGACCTCCCACTTTGTTCTTTTTCTTCAGTACTGCTCTGATTATCCAAAGCCTCTTTCCCTTCTGTATGAAGTTAGTAATTGGTTTTTCCATGTCCTTGAAAATTTAGTTGATATCTGGATTGGGATTGCATTGAATGTGTAGATTGCTTTAGGTAGTATTGACATTTTCACAATATTCAGTCTACCTATCCATGAACAAGGCAGATTCTTCCATTTATGTAGATCCCTTGTCTCCTGTAGTAGTGTTTTATAATTTTCTTTGCATGGGTCTTTTGTGTCTCTGGTTAGATTTGTTCCTAGATATTTTATCTTTTTAGTAGCTACTGTAAATAGTATTGTTTCCCTTATTTCCTTTTCAGAGGTCTCTTTGTTGTAGAGGAATCCAACTGATTTTTGTATGTTGACCTTGTATCCTGCCACTTTGCTGAACATCTCTATTAGTTCCCACAGTTTTTTTGCTGAGTCTTTTGGGCTTTCTAGGTATACTATCATATCATCCACAAATAGAGATAGCTTTACTTCCTTTTTGGCAATTTGGATGACTTTTATTTCACTTTCTTCCCTTATTGCCATAACCAGGACTTTCAATATTAAATAGGAGTAGTGATGGAGGGCATCCCTGTCTGCTTCCCATTCATAAGAGGAATGTTTTGAGTCTTTCTCCATTAATAATAATATTGGCCATTGGCTTTAAATATATGCCCTTTATTTTGTTGAGGAATTTCCCTTCTATTCCTATTTTCTTGAGAGTTTTCAAAAGGAATCAGTGTTGCATTTTATCAAATGCCTTTTCTGTGATGATTGATATAATCATGGTTCTTTTTTTTTTCTTTTTTCTTTTTTTTTTTTTTGTGGTGGTTTACAATGATTGCTTTTCTAATGTTGAACCAACCTTGCATACCAAGTATGAATCCAACTTGGTCAGGATGTATTGATTTTTTGATATGTTGTTGGATTCTGTTGGCTAGGATTTTGTTGAAGATTTTTACATCTATGTTAATGAGGGATATTGGTCTGTAATTTTCCTTTTTAGAGATGTCTTTCCCTGGTTTTGGTACTAGTGTTATGCTTGCATCATAAAATGAGTTTGGGAGTATTCCATCTCTTTTTCTATGTGTTGGAATAGCTTGAGCGTATAGGTGGCAATTCTTCCCTGAATATTTGGTAAAATTCACCAGTGAAGCTATCAAGGCCAGGATTTTTTCTTATGGGAAGGTTTTCTTTTTTTTTTTTTAAATGACCTATTCAATTTCTCCCTTTGTTATGGGTCTGCTCAAGTATTCTACTTCTGAGTGGGATAGTTAGGTAGGTTTTGTGATCCCAGAAACTTGTTCATCTCTTCTAAGTTCTCAAATCTGTTGGAGGACAGTTTTTCATAATATTCTGTCAGTATCTTTTTTATTTCAGTTGGTTCTGTTGTGATGACACCCTTTCATTTATTATTCTAGTAATTTGCATCTTCTCTTTCTTTTCTTTTGTTAGATTTGCCAATGGTTTGTCAATTTTGTTAATCATTTTGAAGAACAAGCTTCTTGTTTTGTTGATTTTCTCTATTTTTTGTTTTGTTTCATTCATTTCTGCTCTGATTTTTATTATTACTTTACTTCTAGATACTGTAGGATTCTTTTGTTGTTCTTTTTCTAATTGTTGGAGTTGTTGAGTTAGAGTGTTGATTTTGTTTCTTTCCTCTTTTTTCATGTATACATTTATTACTATAAACTGATCTCTGAGTGCTGCTTTCACCATGTCCCATAGGTTTTGGTAAGATGTATCTTCATTCTCCTTTGTTTCTAGTAACTTTTTTTATTTCACTTTTTATTTCTTCTATTACCCAGTACTTTTTGAGCAGTGTATTTTTCAGCTACCGTATGTTTAATTTTTTTTTCCTTGATCTTCCTATTATTAATTTCTAATTTTATAGCATTATGGTCTGAAAAGATGCTTTGTAGTATTTAAATGTTTTTCTGAATTTTTTGAGGATTGTTTTATGTCCTAACATATGATCTATTTTGGAGAATGATCCATGTGCACTGGAGAAGAATGTGAATAGTGTTTTGTTGGGTGGAGTGCTCTGTATATCTATGAGGTCAAGTTGGTTGATAGTGTTGTTGAGTACTTCTGTATCTTTCTGGAGTTTTTTTTTTTTTTTTTCTCCTAGTTGATCTGTCCCTCCTGGGAATTGGTGTGTTAAAATCTCCTACTACTATTGTAGAATTGTCTATTTTCCCTTTCTATTCAATTAATGGGATCTCTAGTGGCATAGTACCTAAGGGATTTGATTGCTACCCAGAAGGCTGGTGGTTCAAACCACCAGCCACTTGTTGGAAGGAAGATTGGGCAATCTACTTCCGTAGTGATACTACCTCATAAGCCCAAGGAAGGGTCGTTATGAATTGGATCAGACTCAACAACACTGAGTTTTTAGTTTTATTCAATTAATATTTGCTTTATGTATTTTGAAGCACTTTCATTGAGTGCATATATATCTTTTATCATAATGTCTTCTTGGTCAATTAACCCTTTCAACATCATAGAGTGACCTTCTGATCTCTTATCTCTTATGTTGTTTTTCACCTTAAAGTTTATTTTATCAGAAATTAACATTGCCACTTCTGCTCTCTTTTGGTTACCATTGGCTTGGTATATATTTTTCCACCCCTTTACTCTTAGTCTGTTTTTGTCTTTGTGTCTGAGGTGGGTCTCTTAGAAGCAGCATTTTCATGAATCTTCTGTTCTTACACAGTCTGCCACTCCTTTTCTCTTGATTGGTGCATTTAGACCATTCACATTGAGGGTAATTAGTGATATGTATGCATTGATTGCTGTCATTCTACTGTGTTTTTTTTTGTTGTTGTTGTTGTTGTGTTGTTGTAGTTTTCTTGGTCCATATATTTTTCTGTGCTGAGTTCTGTTTAATTTCTGTTTGCCTGAGAATGTCTTGATTTCACCCTCATATTTGATGGACAGTTTGGCTGGATATAGGATGCTTGGTTGGAGTTCTTTTCCTTCAGTGTTTTATATATGCCATCCCATTATCTTCTTGCCTGCATGGTTTTCTGCTGAGTAATCAGAATTCAGTCTAACTTTGATTGTTATAAGTAATATTTCTTTTGTTCTGGGCAGCTCACAAAATTCTTTCTTTGTCTTTGGTTTTGGAAAATTTGATTATGATATGCCTCAATGTTTTTCTCTTGGGATCTATCCTATATGGGGTTCTTTGAGCTTCTTGGACAAATACATTTTCTTCCATCATGATACCAGGAAAATTTTCTGTTATTCAGTCTTCCACAATTTTCTCAGTGATTTTTTTTTTTTTTCACCTCTTCTTGTTATGGAATTCCAATGAGGCATATGTTGTTTCTTTTCATGTCATCCCATATAACTCTTAGGTTCTCTTAATTTCTCTTAAATTTTTCTTCATACAGGCTGGTGTCAAGAAATTTATTTTCTAGTTGGTAACCTAAGGCACCTGACTGCTAACCAGGAGGCTGGTGGTTCAAACCCACCAGCCACTCCCGAAGGAAGGTTGGGCAATGTACATCCATAGTGATACTGACTCGGAATCCCAAGGAGGGGTCACTATGAGTCGGGTCCGACTCGACGGCACATAACAACAACAACAACAAATGTATTCTTCAGCCAGTTCTAGCCTATTCTTTTGTGCTTCCACTGTGTTGTGTAATTCTGTAATTTTGGTATTCATATTCTGGATTTCTAACTGCTGTTTTTGTATGAATTCTGATTGTGTATTAATCTTGTTACATTGTTCTTGAATGGTTTTCCTGAGTTCTTCTAGGGTACAGTCTGTATTCTCCTTGATTCTGTTTGGAATTTCCTTGAGCTCTTATAAAATTCTATAAACGTACCTCCTAAATTCCTTCTCAGATAATTCTATCACCTCCTCTTCCACTATGTTTAATGAGATTTTGTTTGAGATTTTATTTCTATT
>NW_006921592.1:5753556-5765857 GCF_000298275.1 Orycteropus afer afer | reverse complement strand
TTTTTGGTTACTAATTCAGGTGTGCTGGGTTGCTCTGCAATTTTCTTTGTGATGATGGAATCATTGTGTGGAATGTGATGCAGGTCTCTATCGTAAAGGGGATTTAAGATTCAAGCCAGCAGGTATCGTGGTGGGTTGATGTGGTTTTTCTATTGGATGAAGCAGAGGAGAAGGGAAAGGAGAAAGAAAAGAGAGAGGGAGAGAGAGAGAGAGAAGCTCCAAACCACTAGTAGCCATTCCCAAGGCTTTGAGGCTTTGAGTAGGCTGTTGCTGCTGATATTATACTGTTACTCACAGGTCTGCAGCTCAAGTTCAGCAAAGACCCCTATGGTTGGGGGGGCCTCCACTTTCTGCCAGATTCATATAGCCACAAAAACCTTGAACTCCAGGCACTTCCATGCCAAAAAGCTGTCCTGGGACATCTGCCCTTACCGATGGCTCAAGTTAGTCCCAAGATCTGTGTTAGTTAGTCCCAGGATCTGCTCACTTGTGGCGAGCTTCCTTCTCTCTCCCAATTCAGCAGCACCCAGAGCCAGAGGGGTCTCTGCTCCCTCCCTGTGGTCCCAAGTTTATTGGTAAAAGAGGGTGCTGAAGGTAGATCTGGGGAGTTGTCACAGGTCCTCCAGTTGATTCTCTCCACTGCCCCAGGGAGCCCTCCAATGCCCCATCTTGCCAGCTGGTCAGCACTCTGCAGGGCAGGTTCACCATTTTTTTTTTTTTTTTTGTCTTTGATTTTGGAGAATTTGATTATAATATTTCTAATCCTACTTCCCTGAGTTTGGCAGGCTCTGACTTAATGAGCTCTTCAGAGCACCAAAATCTCTGCTTCAAACTGCTACACCTAGTTTTTCAGGCACTAAGGTGGTGTAGTGCCTAAGACATTTGACTGCTAACTAGAAGGTTTGTGGTTCAAACCCACCAGCCACTCCTTGGAAGGGAAGTTGGGCAATCTAGTTACATAGCAATACTGCCTTGGCAACCCAAGGAGGGGTTGCTTTGAGTTGGATCTGATTCTAGGGCAGTAAGGTGTTTTTTTTTTTTTTTTTTTTTTGTTTTTTTTTTTTAAGGTGCTAGAGGGAACAAGCATGTGGGCTACAGATAAGATGCCATCTTTCCATCTCTCAGTATGTCAGTATGTCCAACAATCTTGCTGAGCTTTCTCATTCCTCAATTTTGTTCTCTGCACATGACTAGCATGTATACTTTTCTAAGTCTTATGCCTCACTCATATATATATATATATATATATATATATATATATATATATATAGTCTTACTAAACTAGCTAGGACCACCAATAAAACATTAAATAGATAATAGCAGGTAGCCTAGGTTTTTGTAAATTCAATGTGAATGTTTATAAAATCTCATACATGAAAATTTTCTATGGGTTTTTTATTATGGGACATAGCTTTCACATATAAGGAATTTCCCTCTTATTTCTGTTTTGCTAAGTTGCTTTTAAGAAGTTCTGGTGCTGCAGTGCCTAATGCATTTGAGTGCTAACCAGAGGTTGGTGATTCAAACCCACCAGCCATTCAACAGAAGGAAGATAGGGCAATCACCTTCTGCCTTGGGATCATTAGGAGTCAAAATCCACTCAGTGGCAGTGAGGTTTTTTTTGTTTTTTGTTTTCTTTCTTCTTGGTAAGTAGCTTTTAAGGAGCTCTGGTGGAGTGATGGGTAAGGCATTTGGCTGCTAAATTAAAGATCAGGTGTTCAATCAGCTGCTCTGGGAGGAAGGTGAGGCAATTGCAGCCTTGGAAACACAGTGAGCATCACAGTAAGTCAGAATTGACTGAATGACAGTGGATTAAGTTGCCTTTACAATCATAAATATTTTTTGAATTTTAACCTTTGTCTATAATTCCTGAGTTTTGTTTTCTTCTTATTTGGGTGAAATATTAACAGATACATTTAGTTGAAATTTCACTGCATTCTTCAGAAAAACAAAATTATGAAGCATGTATTGCACTTATGGTAATGCATTATGGTGTGTCATTTTATATATATTACTACATGTATCTCTTTTTATTTCAATATTTGCTAATCATTTTATACAAAATCCAATTAGTTTGTCATTTTCTTTTCTGTCTTTCTTTTACTAATTTTGGTATCAATAAAACAAACATAGTAGTTGTCTCTGCTTTTTTTCTTTTCTTTAACACTATTTTGTGTTATATAAGCATTATATGATTTTTATAGTGAGGTATAACTCAGTTAAAACAATATCTGAGCCATATATTAAAGACTTCACCTTAAATATATGGACAGGGACAACAATTTCCATTATAAAGCAGATTTTATAATCAAGGGAAATGGAACAAATCACTAGGTTTGGTAAGGACCACTTTCATGACTGAAGTTAACAAATCTACACTTGGGCAGATTTACATTCATAACTCACCCATAATACGTTTTGAAAGAGCTTATTTATAAAATGGACATTTTCACATATGTCTTGAAAATACCAAACTGATATTTATATAATGAAAACATGTTTATAGTTTGCAAGATATGACAAGCTGATAAACTGATGATGTGATGCCTCTGAGTGGCTTCAGACAGATGTAAACAGGAGAGGTATGATTTAATTAAACTTTGAATATAAACTGGAGTTTATTTCAGCCTTAACTCACACACAGAGAGAAAAAAAATGAATTAGTGCCATTATGTATATTTATCCCTTGAAGGATGTAAAATACTCAAAAAAGAGAATTCCTTGAAAATACCATAGGTGGATATTTCAAAACTGCCCTATTGTCTTATTTTCACATTCAATCTTTTAAAATACAATCTGATTATGCGCTAAGTTTCCCTGGGACCTGATATTTGAGAGTTTTCCTGGGATGACAAATGTAAGAATTTCATATATTGTAGAAGCATACTGAAGTGTAAATATAGAATTTTTTTTTTTTTTTTCCTGATTAAAAACTGAACTAGATTTAGATTTGGATCAGCATTACAACTATTACAATTACAGCATTATAATCAGATTACAACTGATCAAATCTTCATTATTAATTGAATTAAAAATAAAACAAAACAAAACCTTTAGGTTCATCAAGTTTACTAATTCTGATTTATAAGTAATGGCTATCTGTGTTGATGAAATTTTTGAGGTCAAGTAATGCAATGACTTACGAGTAATGTTACAGTGGGATGGGAAATAAGGAAGGTAGTAAAAATACCATATATTGTCATCTTATTTTTTTCATTTTTAACCACTGAGAAAATGTGCTTGTGCAGACTAATATAGTTCTTTCTCTTTCTTTCTACTTAACTATAATGTTTGTTAATCAATGCAAGCTAAAAGGGTGAATTTGTAAGCACACCAATCACAAAGATAGTGAAGTGTGATAAAATCAATTAATCATGTCTCCATTGCAAAAATGCATGCATTCATTCACAGCTTCCATTTGGAAAATGCTCTAGAACTAAGCTGTTAATGCCACTACTACAATCACTAGCATTATTAGGTAGCTTAACTTAGCTACTTTCTCAAGTCCCTATTATGAATCAGTTATAAATATTTCATTTTTACTTTTGAAAGCTACTCTTCAAAACCAATAATATCATACCATTTCACATGCAAGGAATTTAAGATTCAGAGATGTTCATTAATTTAAAAATAGTAATAATTTAAAAATGAGTAAGTTGTTTAAGTTAAACTGGTGAGATAAAGTATTTGCTGAAAGTCACAAAACTATGAAGATGTATTGCCATAATTTGAACCCACTGAAAATGTTAGCATTATATTTTCTTTCCAGTATAATCTCTTGCTATCAAATTATGTTACCTTTTCAAATAGTTTTCTGTAGAGTAAGTCCTTTACTTTCTTTATTGACATTCTAATAATCAAAGCTATATGTAAAGATTGTATTTACATATTTCACATAATGCTGTTACATTCATATGTATTTAAAAATCATTAATACAATTGAAAAAGACTCTTCTAGCATGATGTTTTCGAGAAGAGAAATATAATACCTATGAATCATATATGTTATAAAATGTTTATTCATTTTGAATCATTTAAAGTGACAAAGTGAAAGATTAAGAGAGAAGCTAGTTCTTCCTACTTTTCTTCAGATATCTTATAAACTTAGAGCTATTCAAGAATAAGGACTATCTTATTCATCACTTTATTCAGTACCTGCTGAATCATTAGGTACTGGACATTTATTTATTTATTTATTTCTAAATGAATCCTAAGGACAATCTATAATTTATATTGTATATTGAAAATTTTAAATGAGTGATTATTTGTAAAGCACCTACATAGTGCCTGATATGTTGAGTAAAAGACACTGGGAACTTTAAGTTCTAGAACAAGAGTTTTCAAATTTCACATGACTAAAGATAATTTGAGGAGATTATTTTAATGAAGATTATTAGTCCCCACCCAAGCGTTCCAATCAAGATAGTAGCCCAGGAATCTGTCCTTTAAACAAGCATGATAGGTGATCTAGATGCATAAAGATCATGGGTCATACTTTGAAAAAAAATGTAGCTCTAGAAAATATTGATAATTAGGGTGAATTATTTGTTTATTATTCAAATAGTTGAAATGATATATTTTTTCTAAAAAGCAGTAGATAGGTGTATGTGTTCTTAAGTAAATAAGAACCCCACGCAGCTAAACAAAGAGGTACTGAATTATTCCAGATGATCTGCTACCATCGGGTAGTGGGGATTCAGAATTAGTCCTGTCTCAATTAAATGATAACATAGTCATTGCACTCATCTGCCTTGCCTCCCACTTCACCTACACTTGAAAGGATAATCACTTTTCTCCAAACTACAGTACACAAAATATTTCTCAGAACATGATCTAGAAAGTTCATAAGAAAGGATTTGTCCTCATCTCAGATCTACCATTTACATCTAAAATAATGGTTTATGAAGTTGCAGAACATGTGCACTTTATGCCAAGTACAATCTGAAGCTTAGTGTTCACTTTCTGAAATTCAATAATGTTTTTCTTTCAAAGAGCTGCAGGCACTGAACAATTTACCTTTAAAGTATAAAAATCATGTTTCCAATGAAGATTTCTAAATGCCCTTTGAGAATGTGAGAGTAAGAACACAAGGAACTAAAAAAGAGTAAGAAAATGTAAGGAGCAGAGAGGAAAAGATATAGAAGGGAAGAAAGCACTTAATAATGTTAAATGACTAAATGCACCAAGGATAGAGCTTTGGTGGCTCAGTGGTTTTAGGGCTTGGCTGTTAGTTGGCAGTTTGAACACTCCAGCTGCTCCTTGGGAGAAAGATGTGACAGTCTGCTTCTGTAAAGATTTCAGCCTTGGAAATTCTATGGAGAGTTGTAGTCTGTCCTGTGGGGTCTCTACAGTCTGAGTTAAGTCAATGACAACGGTTTAAAGCCATCATGAATTCCCTATTGGTTTCATTTTTAAGGTGATGGGAGCTTTTGTTGTAGGTGCTAAAGGTAGGAAAATACCTGGTTCTATGGAATTTTCAGACTCATAGCTGTGCTACTTTCCTTAACATTCTGATGGTCTCCTGGCTTTTCACTAGTTGTACAGTATAAAGTTTTTCACATCCCAAGATAGATCAGGGATCTTGGTTTGACAAGCACTCTACTCAGGTGAAATTTCTAGTTCCAAAAAAATAAAAATAAAGAGATGTATTTGCTCTGCATATAGTCACATAAACATGACAGTTGAACAGTGATATTGCTGTGCAGAAGTTCAAAGTGGGCTGTCCATGTCAACTCAGGTCACTTCCTTATTTTGTGAGGTCGTTTCAATCTTACAAGATATATTTTATTTTAAGAATGACAGGTATTTGTAAGGTTTATAGAAATTAATTGTGATGAGATTGGGAAAATACTATTAGTTTATATATAATTATTCTTTACTCTAACTTTCACCTTCTGACTTAAAACATATGCTCCTTTTGAAATTTTCATTAACCTTTCACGTGATGTATAACTAGCTTTATCACATTGGATAAAAAAAAAATCCCACTTAGAGTTCTGAAAGGGAGACCCAGTGGGAAATACACAAATGGTAAACTCTACCGAAGGACACAAAAAGGCCCATAAAACATCAGAAGGGTTATAGAGGTCTATGGATTTTAATTGCTGTGTGCCATTGGGCCTTTACAAAGCAATCAAGCAGGCAATCTCCAAAGACAGCACTGCCATAATACATTTAACAATAGAGTTCTCACCCCATCGGCAGACTAGGGTGTATAAAGGTCCCAATTGCAATTAATGACCTTGTAAGCTGAGAGAGAGAGAGAGACAGACAGACAGAGAATGAGTGACTAGAATTGACTCCCTTTTGATGTGTAACATAAGTACAGAAATGATTTCAAGAGGAGGAAAGTAAAGTTAATGTGAGGGGTATAATGATACTCTTATGTGTTCTTTATATTTTCTTTCTCTTGCCTCCCCACCTCCCCCCAAAAAAAAAAAATCTGGAGAGAATTAGCCAAATGTTACCAAATGTTTTATTTATTTTCTGGAATGTGGGAAACAAAGTTGACAGATTTATTTATAGATGAACATAATATAATGTTTTCATCATTTAAATATGAAAGGGTTATGGTTCTAAACACTTATAGGCTCTGAATTTTCAATTTCCATTGATTATGATACATTAATAGTTATACTGCATTGAATACCTGTGTCTGTACCATGCACTGTCCATTATTTTATTTAATCGTATCATTAAAGTGTTACTCTCCTTTACTGATAGAATACAGTAGGTAAAGATAAAACCCAAGGCCAAACTTCTAACAGACTACACTAGGATTCAAATCTAGGTAGGTTAACACCTCAAAACTCAATGTCTCCCACTACTCATATACCACCAGAGTTGGTAATATACAGCTTACATGTAGAATGTAGGACATCTCTTGCTTTGCAACAACTTCTCCCCAACTCTGGCCTAGGCTTCTGAAGAATTGGATAGTGTTTGGATATGATAGATAATCATTTCCCATCTGCTTTGAAATGCCCATGAACCACAGACAGAGGACTATATTTGGAGAAACTTCCCTACAAATCACCAGAGTCTGTAAATAATGGAAAGCCATATTTATTTTTACTTAACCAGGGTTATTTATTTATTTAATCAGTTTCTGAGGGCTGATTTTCTATCTATTAACTTATATATGGAGGAGTTTGTGTGTATGTGTCTAAATTGAATTGAAGTTTCCAAGGAAAAAAATAGTTGCTTTCTTGTGAATTTTATTTATAGCCCTTCAGATTATTAAATTTTAGAATGTTCTCCTGTCTCCTGAGTTTGTAGATTGAACTTAGGTTATCCCTACAAAGCTCTCCATTTTTTAAAAAATACTTTTATTATAGCAAAAACATATACAAGACCTTCACCAATATAATAACTTCCACATTTACAGTTCAAGGACATTGATGGCATTTTTTATGTTGTACAACCATTATTGCTATCCTTTTCCAAAATATTCGACCTCCATTAGCCCCCCAAAAAATGCTTCCATTTTCCCCTCCCTCCCATCCCTGATAACTACAAATAATCTTTGGTTTCTCTTTCTCTCATTTTTTTTTTCACCCTTTCTAGGAATTTTCCCTCCATTCCCCTCCAATCCCTGGTAATCAACAAAGAAAGTCTCCTTCCATGTATAAAACTTGCCTTGACTTTTTACAATAGTGGACTAATACAATATTTGACCTTCTGTGATTGAGTTATTTCACTCAGCATAATGTCCTCTAAGTTCATTCACATTATGCAGTGTTTTGCAGATTCTACATTATTGTTTAGGGTTGCATAGTATTCCATTTTGTGTATGTGCCATAGTTTAGTTATCCATTCTTCTGTTGATGGGCACTTAGGTTGTTTTCATCTCTTTGCTATTGTGAATAGTTCTGCAATGAACAAAGGTGTGCATGTATTTATACTATTCATGTCCTGCCTTTCACTTCTTTAGGATATATACCTAGTAATGGGATTGCTGGATCAAATGGTATTTCTAATTCCATTTTTTGAGAAATTACCATACCGATTTCCACAGTGGTTGTATCATTTTACAGTCCTACCAGTAGTGGATGAGAGTCTGAATCTCTCTGCATCCTTGTCAGCATTTGTTATTTTCTGTCTTGTTGAACTTTGCTATTCATGCTGGAGTGAGATGGTATCTCACAGTTGCTTTGATTTGTATCTCTCTGAAGGAAGGTTGGGCATTCCTACTTCCGTAGTGATACTGCCTCGGAAACCCAAGGAGGGGTCGCTATGAGTCGAGGCCGACTCGATGGCAAACAACAACAACAACAACAATAGTTAATGATCATGAACATTTCTTCATGTGTTTGTTGGCCATCTGAATATCTTCTTTGGTGAAGTGTTTGTTTATGTTTTCTGGAATTTTTTTTTAGTTGGATTGTTTGTCTTTTTGATGTAGAGGTGTTGGAGTTTTCTATAAATTTTAGACATAAGTCCTTTTTCAGATATGTCATTGCCAAATATTTTTTTTTCCCCAATCTATATGTTCTCTTTTCACTCTTTTAGAGAAGTCTTTTGATGCAGTTAAGAATTTAATTTTCAGAAGGTCCCAATCATCAAGTTTATCTTTTACTGTTTGTGCATCTTGGGTTATGCTTGATGGTCTATGTATACCATAAATTAGGGTCCCTAAGTTTGCTCCTATTTTTTCTTTGATGAACTTAATAGTATTAGGTTTTATATTTAACTCCTTTATCCATCTGGAGCTAGTTGCTGTGTATGGTGTTAGCTATCAATCTTGTTTCATTTTTCTGCAAATGGATATCCAGGTTTCTGAGCACCATTTGTGAAAGAGACTATCTCTTCCCCATTGAATAGATTTCAGTCCTTTGTCAAAGATCAACTGATGGATCAATGATGGATCTATTTCTGGGTTCACAATTCTGTTCCATTGGTCCATGTATCTGTCATTGTACCAGTACCAGGTTGTTTTGACTACTGTGGCTGTATAGTAGGCTTTGAGATTTAGGAGCGTGAAATCTACTACTTTGTTCTTCTCCAGTAGTGCTTTGCTTATCTGAGGTTTCTTTCATTTCCATATAAAACTAGTGATTACGTTTTCCATGTCTTTAAAGAATGTTGATGGGATCTAGATTGGGATCGCATTGAATGTACAGATTGCATTAGGTACAATTGACATTTTCACAATATTCAATCTTCCTACCCATGATCATGGTATGTTCTTCCATTTATGTAGACCTCTGATAATTTCTTGGAGTAGTATTTTGAAGTTTTCTTTGTACAGGTCTTTTGTGTTCCTGGTAATGTTTATTCCCAAGTATTATAACTTTTTTGTAGCTATTGGTATTGATTTCCTTATTTCCTTTTCAGAAACATCTTTGCTGGTGTAGAGGAATCCAAATGACTTTTGTGTGTTGATCCTGTATCATGCAACTATGCTAAATCTTTCAATAAATTCTAGTAGTTTTCTTGCTGAATTCCTTAAGTTTTATATAGGATCACATCAACTGCAAATAGGGTAAGTTTGCTTCTTCCATATCTACTTGGTTGTCTTTGATTTCCCTTTCTTGCCTTATTGCCCAAGCTAGGATTTCCAATACAATATCGAATAGAAGTGGAGATAGAGGGCATCATTGTTTGGATTCTGTTCACAAAGGGAATGGTTTCAGTCTTTCTCCATTGAGAATAATGTTGGCTGTTGGTTTTACATGTATATGCCTTATTATGTTGAGGGATTTCCCTTCTATTCTTATATTTTTGAGAGTTTCGATCAGGGATGCATGTTGGATTTTATCAAATGCCTTTTTGCATCTATTGATATGATCATGGGATTCTTTTCCTTTATTTTACCTATGAGATGGATTACATTGATTGTTTTTCTAATGTTGAACCATGCTTGCACACCTGGTATGAATCCCACTTGGACATGATGTATTATTTTTTTGATATGTTGTTGGAGTCTATTGGCTAGGATTTTGGTGAGAGTTTTTGCATCTATGTTCATGAGGGATATTGGTCTGTAGTTTTCCTTTCAAGTGGTGTCTTTGCCTGGTTTTGGTATCAAGGTTGTGCTTGCTTGTTTCACGAAATGAATTTGGAAGGATTCCTTCCTTTTCTATGTTCTAGAATACTTTGAGTAGTATTGATGTCAATTCTTCACTGAGTGATTGGTAGAACTTTCCAGTGAAATCATCTGGGACAGGACTTTTTGTTGTTGTTGGTAATTTTTTATGACCTATTTGATATCTTCTTTTGTTATGGGTCTGTTCAAATTTTCTACCTCAGTCTGTGTTAGTTTAGGTATGTAGTGTGTTTCTAGAAATCTATCCATTTCTTTTAGGTTTTCAAATTTGTTGGAGTACAGTTCTTAATAGTATCCTGATATTATTCTTCTTGTTTCTGTTGGTTCTGTTGTGATATCACCTCTTTCACTTCTTATTCATGCAATTTGCATCTTCTTCTTCTTTTCCTTTGTTAAATCTGCCAGTGATTTATCAATGTTATTAATCTATTCAAAGAACCAACTTCTAGTCTTGTTGATTTTTTCTATTATCTTTCTATTTTGTGTTTCAATTAGTTATTATAATATAATATATTATAATATAATAATTATATTATTAATAATTTTTATTATTTCTTTTCTTCTGATGACTAGGCTTTTTTGCTGCTCTAATTATTGAAGATGTCAAGTTAAGGTGTTGATTTTTGCTCTTTTTTGATTTGTGCATATATTGGTATAAATTGCCCTCTGATCACTGCTTTTGCTATGCCTTAAAGATTTTGATATGTTGTACTTTCATTCTCATTTGATTCAAGGAATTTTTTAAATGTATTTTTGTTTTTCCTATTACCCCATCATTTTTTAGGAGGATGTTATTCACCTTCCACTTGTTTGCTCTTTTTCCATTGTTCTTCCTAATGCTGATTTCTAATTTTACAGCATTGTGGATGGAGAAGATACTTCTCAGTATTTCAATGTTTTTAAATTTATTGAGGCTTGCTTTGTGAGTTAACATAAGGTATATCCTGGAGAATGTTCCATCTGTAGAGAAAGAGCATACATTGTACTATTGTTGAGTGAAGTGCCCTCTAGATGTCTATAAAGTCAAGTTGGTTGATTATATTGTTTAATTCTTCTGCATCTCTGTTAAGTTTCTTTCCAGTTGTTATATTGCTTATTGAATGAAAGTGTTGTATTAAAGTCTCCTACTATTACTGTGGAGTGATCTACTTGTCTTTTCAATTATGTTAAAGTCTATTTTATGTATTTTGGGGTCCTTTCATGGAGTGCATAGATATTATGATTATGTGCACTTGTTCAATTGATCCTTTAATCATTATATAATGTCCTTCCTTGTCCCTTATTAATTTTTTTTGTATGTTAAAGTCTATTTTATCAGAAATTAATATTGCCACTCATGACATTTCTGGTTTGCCATTTGCTTGGAATATCTTTTTCCAACTTTTGATTTTTAATCTATTTTTGTCTTTGAATCTAAAGTGAGTCTCTTGTACACAGCAAATTGATGGGTCATGTTTTCTTATCCAGCCAGCAACTCTCCATCTGTTGAGTGGTGCATTTAATCCATTGACATTCAGTGCAATTATTGACAAGTATGAATTTATTGATGTCATTTTGTTATGTGTTTTTTCATAATGTTGCTGATTCCTTTGTTCCATATAATTTTCTGTGCTGAGCCCATTTTGTTTATGAATCATGTTATCATCTCCTTCATTGCTGTTGTTTTAGTATTTGATAAATATTTGTGCTTGTCCTCTTGTTTTGATGTGAAGATTTGTGATTTTTCTTTGTGTTTATCTTGCAATTTATATTTTTCTTTCCAAGTTTAAAATGGTCTGTTCTATCTCACAATTGTCTTGACTGCTTCTCCATTTAGAAGTTCTGTAACTGTGCTATTTGTTTCTTATTTTTGGTTTATAGTTGTCCTCATTTACCAATTGATGTCTCTGGTCCCTGTTTAGTCTTGTAAGCTTATTTTACTTTGGTTACTTCTAAAACTAGCTTGGTTTCTGGGTTATGTTATCACGTATTTTAATCGTTGATTGTTGTTTGCTTTTGTTGCTTCTCTATAGCAAAGAATCCTTTTAACAGCTTTTGTAAGGTTGGTCTTGTTTTAACAAATTCCCTTAATTTCTGCTTATCTGGAAACCTGCAGACTTTGCCTTCATATTTGAAGGATAATTTTGCTGGATATATAGATCTTGGTTGCAATTTTTTTCTTTCAGAGTTTTGTATATATCATCCCATTTCCTTCCTGCTTGCATGGTTTCTGCTGCGAAATAAGAGCTTAATCTTATTGGCTGTTTTTTTTTT
>NW_006921592.1:5710423-5753080 GCF_000298275.1 Orycteropus afer afer | reverse complement strand
TTTTTTTTTTTTATTTTGTCAATTTGACCTTGTTTTGTTTACCTAAATTATTCTGGAGGTTTGTCTGTGTTTTCCTTAATTTTATCAGTGTTTTCTATGATCTGCCTCTCAATCTGTTGAAGGTACCCAAATACAATTCTTTTGAATTCCATACCAGGAAATTACAATGCTGCTTATTCCTCAGGGATGTTTTCTGGATTTGTATCCTCCTCCCTTGTTTATACTACTTTATCTTGCTTTTTGTGTGTGGGGGGGCTGTGATGGTCTGTTGTCACTGAGACATTGCAGTGTTGTTGTGTTAATGTTTAATTTGTGATTGTATGTTGGTGTAATTTGCTCAAAATTTTTCCCCCTTTATTTATTTGTTTATTTGATACATTTGTTTGAGCAGTGTACTGTTCTCCTGTATTTGCTAGTTGTTAGCACTTACACATCTATCACCTTTCTCCTGGTGGATATGATAGAAAATGAGACTGTGTGCACAGATTTCTATTAGCTGTTCATAAAAAGCAGTTGAGGGTGAGTTGAGCTGGTTTTGGCCACTGTCTATCATTGATCAATTGGTGCAAAAACTAGTGGTGGCCCTCACTCAGTAGATGGGACTACAGGAGATGCATGTATGATCAGGATTTGTTGGAACAGTTGCTGTCTTCCACTTTGTTAAACCAAAAAAACAAAAACAAAAACAAACTCACTGCTGTTGAGTTGATTCAACTCACAGTGACCCCTCCTTGGGTTTCTGAAGTGATATCTCTATGGAAGTAGATTGTTCAATCTTCCTCCAAGGAGTGGCTGGTGGGTTTGAACCTCCAGACTTCTGATTAGCAGTCAAATGACTTATGCACTGTGCCTCCAGAGCTCCACTTTGTTAAACAAATAAAATCAAAGAACCACCAAAAAAATGAAAGCAAGAGAACCAAAAACTTCAACCACTTAAACAAACAGAAATAATGAGCCACAAGAAAAGAAATTCAATAAATGAGAAGAAATATTTTCAAAATATATTTTTAAAAGACTAAAGAAAGATAATGAGAAAAGGAGAGAGAGAAAAAATAATAATAGTAATAATAATAAAGCCACAATATCTAGGGAGAGAGGAATGAGAGAAAGGAGCAAGAGTAAAAGCATAGTAAAGAAAAAATAGTAACACTGCAAAAAGAAAAACAAGGGATAGGCAGAACTAAAAGAAAGCAAAGAAGAAGAAATGGATCCAGGAAATGGGAAAAGAAAAAAATAATAAAAGGGGGGAAAAAAAGCAAGAACCAAGGATGGGTATAAGGGGGGGAAAAAAAGAGGAAAAAGGAGGAAGATTTAAAAAGAATCACTTTAAAAACAAAACTGTAGGGGAAGGGCCACAGTACCTGTGCTCTGTCGGGGCACAGACCTGGATGGAATTCCTGCTGGCACAGAAGATGGGTAGAGGCAGAGGATGGCCACACCTCTGTTCACCAAGGGATGTGGAGTCTAAAGGTAAGGGAAATATCATACCTTTCTAGTCATCAGCCTCCAGTGTGGTGTCTGGTTCCTGTGCTATTCATCTCCTTTCCTGTTTTCCTTTCTGGTTGTCAGGGACCGATGCAATCCTTGCCCGTGCAGTCATTAGTGAGCAAAGCCTATTCTTAGGTTGCTACTGGAAAATATTCAAAATGGCTATGCCTTCAGGATAGCTGGCAGTCCACAGCTCTGTCTCCTTACTCATCATTTTCATTCAGGTACTACTAGTTGGTATTTGAACCACTTCTTTATCTTTCCCTTTCAAAGTGCAGAGTTCCAGAATCATCTTCTGTATCAGTTTCAATTGATTTCTCATTGTTTTGTTGGAGAGGGTCTGTGTAGCTTTTGCCTATTCCACCACCTTACTGGAACTTCCAAAGCTCTAACTTTGAATTTAGACTATAGTCTTCTACTCTTCACCCTAATGGAAAAGAGATAAATATTGTATGATCCCTCTTTTATAAGAAAAGAATAGATCAATATAGAGAGGCCAATATTCATTGGTGGCTACCAGGGAGAGGAGGAAGAAAGGGAAAGTATCCTTTAGTTCATAAACTAAAACCAAATCCAATGCCATCAAGTTAATTCTGACTCATAGCGACCCATATGGGGTTTCCAAATCTATAAATCTTCACAGAAATGGACTGTCTCATCTTTCTCCTGTGGAGCAGTTGGTGGGTTCAAACTGCAAATGTTTTTGTTAGCAGCCAAATGCTTTAACCACTCTACCACCAGAGCTCTTTTAGAAGTATGGGAGCAGGCTTATAGATTCATTGAAGACACAAATGCTGTTATACCACATTCCAAGATTGGTTTTCTGGGTTTGAAAGCTTAGGACCATAGTCTCATGGGACAACTCTGTCAATTGGCATAACATACCCACCCACTGCCATTGAGTTGATTCTGACTCATAGAGACCCTATAGGACAGAGTACAACTATTACAAAGTATTTCTAAGGCTATAGATTTTTATGGAAATAGAATGGCTCATCTTTTTCCCACGGAGATGCTTGTGGGTTCAAACTCCTGACTTTTTGGTTAACATCCTAGTGCCTTAAGCACTGCATCACCAGAGGTCTTTTTGACATAACATAGGTCACAACAATCATAATCGGCATCATAGTGAAGTTAGTACATATGAGGTTTTAAAAACTTGTGAGCAGCCATTTAAGACACAACAATGGGTTTCTACTCACCAGCAACAAAGCAGTAAGAAGGTAATCAAAAGCTCAGAGGAGAAACAAGTCTACATAAGCCACAACTTCATGTACCCTGAGACCAGGAGAACTTGATGGTGCCTGGCCACCACCATTGACAATTCTGACCAGGGTCATAGATTGTCTGGGATATAATGAGGTAAAACAATGTGGAACAGAACTCAAATTCTTATTTTATTTTATTTATTAAAAAAAAAAAAAAAAAGCCAGACAAACTTGAACATTAAAAATAGAGGACTTCCTGAGACTATTGTCCAGAGACATTCTTTAAACCTGGAAGCAAGTCTATCACCTGAGGTCACTCTTTAGAGGAATAGTAGACTGGCACACACAAAAAATATTACCCGTACAATCTGTGCTCTACTTAATAGCCATCAGAATGAAATCAATGGGCCAATATTTACTTAAAACAAAGATGATCATATAAGGAGCAGGATAACTAGAGTACCGGAAAAAATGGAAAAAAGAGAACATAACTAAAGAGAATGTTGACACATATGATAAATGTAACTAATGTCACTGAACAATCTGTGCAGTAATTGTCAAATGGGAACTTCACTTGTTGTGGAAACTTTTACCAAAAACACAATAAAATTAAAAAAGAAACAAAATAAAGCTTGTCTCACTTTGTTCCAGACATTATTTTTAATGGTTCTCATTTAATTCTTGCTTATATCTGTTGTTGAAGAAACAATCTATGCTTGAGGGAAAATATCATGAAAATGCAGACATATCCATTAAAACTCACCCAGAAAAGATATTTCATAAAATAAATTATCATCACATAAAAATATAGTTTTTCCTCTCTTTTTGTGTAGTAAATCTCTTGGTATAATGTAATCGATCTTACAAAAAGAGGGAGAAACACTGTTCATAACAATGAGAACTATTTTAATTTTCAACCTGCTGTGACCAAAGCTCTTTACAAGGTGTTCTACAGCCTTATTTGTATTTAACCAGAATTAAATAGAATTTTACAGTTTCCAAGAATAATTTCACATAAACATTTTCATAACAGTATTTTTAATGTAAAGAGCTCTATCTATAAAATATTCATTTATACTTGAAATTAGGCAAAAAACAAAAACGCTTTGCACCCTACCAATTAGTTTGGTGGACCAGCTTATAATGCATGCAATATACCTTGATGTAAATGACACAATGTTTCTTTGACACTGTCACATGTAAACCACCAAACTTTCAGACTTCTCAAAGGTTTATCTCATTCTGAGTAAAACTCAGTCCTCACAATGGCATAGAAAGCCCTCCAAGACCTGGGTCTATCTGCCTTTCTGGCCTCTCTTCCTAATGTTCTCCTAGATCACCCACTGAAGCCACACAGGCCTCTTTTCATCCTGGACCGAGGTAGGAATTTGCCTAACTCAAGGCCTTTGTACTTAGCACTTTGTTCCCTCTCCCTGGAAAATTTCTCTTCCAAATGTCTTCCTGGATCTCTCCCTGTAAGAATAAAATAAAAATCTCATTTCTCTGACACCAAACTGTAAAGGTCAATTCACTTTATTATCACTTCTGTTCCTCTCTGTTCCACTTCTGTTCTGATACCAGATGCACATGTAACACTTCTTCCCCTAACCTTAAGCACTTGGAGTGAGATCAGCCTTCTCAAGTTAAAGGGCACAGCCCTCCAGACTGCAAAGTCTCAGATGTTGAACGCAAACTTTTAAGTCTCCATGATACCCTCACTTCTGACCTGCTGGCTACGATTCAGGAACTACGTCTACCCCCTAAGAATAGATACCAGCATTAAGCTCGGGAGCCCCATACTTCCTCACTTCTGACTATTCTTTGTAGTTAGAATATATATATTCTCTGTAGTCAGTCTCAAATATGTTCTCACTTCTCACTATTCTCTTGGGTTTGACAATTCATTAGAAAGTGTCATAGAACTCACAGAAAACACTGTATCACAGTTTTCTTAGAGCAAAGAGGATACAAATGAAGAGACACAAAGGGAAGGAAATCTGGGAGGGTTCTGACTGTGAAGCTTCATCTCCTAAAAAACGGATAAGCTGTCATCAAGTGCTTTGATGTATTTCATCAACTCGGTAGTCCACGAAGCTTTGTGTTCCAGAGCTTTTACCTGGGTCGTATTACATAGGTATGATTGAGGTTGGCTGGTATCACAAAGTGGTTTTTTGGCCAAGCCAGGCCCCATCTGAGTCACCTCATTAGTATATGCTAGCTGGACACATAAATCACTGGGGGAAATTCCAAGATTTTACAGGTTATTTCTCAAGAAATACAACAGCTCCCCTCCCACTTCTTCCCCATAGCCACCTCTTCGCAGTGTCCATCCCTCCATACTCTTCTGTGCTTTGAGCTGTCTCCCTATGCATAAGCAGCCCTTCCTTCTCCCATGATTGTTCTCTCCAGGGTGTGTGTCTACTTGAGGTAAATGTTTAACTCACATGCCTGTACTTTGTTTGGCTGGAAACCACAGGTGTGGGTTCAATTCCAAACCTGAAGGGCAGCTAGGGGCCATAGTCTCAGTGGTTCCACCAGGCTCTATTGGAGCAAACCTGGTCCCCACCTTCTTTTTTTTGCCTCCAAATGATTTTGAGTTTTGTTCCACATTGTTCTCCCTCTCTATGCAGGATCTCCTACATCCCTTCCAGAATACTTTTCTAAAAGGACAAAATTATTGAGCAATAACCAGAAATTATCATTTTTTATCCTTCCAAAAATTTTCAATGTTTCTGTAATTGGGCTTCCTTTTACAATCAGTGTCAAAGGAAAACTTGCACCTTGCCAGGAAGAAGACTGTGTTGTGACACAATTGTCAGCGCCTGTCGGGACATGCTTAGCCATGTTCAAAATGTATCTGTTCATTCAGTGGTCACCTCAGTAGTGATATTTTCATTAGTGTTATCACAGGCAATTAAATTTTAACAGGAATTTGGATTCATAAATATAGATTAAATTGCCTTCAAAAATATTAAATTATGACAGCACTGAAATGAAGTTTCTGGGCAGGAAGAAGAGCAGGAGAATAAAAATTCAAAATATACAGTAATAAGTGAAGCTAACAGCTGTCAGTGATGAAACTATGGCACGTTCAAGTTTGTTGTAAAGCATTTTATACTTTAATAAGGGAGTGGTCACAAGATACAACTATGCATCTTTTTTCTCAAAATACATGAAACCAACATTTTTGCTTGTTATGTATCAAGTAATAAAAAGAAGGCTTAAAGTTTACACATTGTTCTGTACAAATTATAGAGAGTTTAAACAGTTAGATGTGTTTAAACAGAGTGTATGTGTGTGTGTATGTCCAACTCTAGCCTTTTTAAGGACTATCACTCACACACACACAAAAAAAAATGCAACCACTGCCATGGAGTCATATATGGCTCATAGTGACCCCTCCTTGGGTTTCTAAGGTGGTATCACTATGGAAGTAAATTTCCCAACCATCCTTCCAAGGTATGACTGGTGGGTTTGAACCACCCCACCTTCTGGTTAGCAGTCAAATACCTTAGGCACTATCACTCAGGCAAAAAAAAAAATACCTACTAATATTCTAATATTCATTTAAAATGGTAGTTCAGAAGTGTATATTCAAATTATGAAAACCAAATGAATCTACGTTTAGAAAATAGGAAATGAAAGCAAAACTCTGGTATTGGATATTAAATTTAACTAGAACTCAATATACTAAAATATGCCATATACTGAAATACGCTTAAAATCTTAGGATAATCCTGGAGGTATTGAAGAACTGATGAGGCTAAGCAAATATAACAAGCAGGGGCCACCATGTGGCTATACCAGACTCCGTAATCAAAGTTGTTTCATTCCAGTCTTTAAAAAGTAAATGTAAAGAGGCCTCAGACTCACAGTTTTTCCTGTGTAGAAGTAGATCATATTTGGTAATTATACATTCAAATGAATGCTATAATTAGGTGTGAAAAACCTGTACATTTAAAGACAGTTTCTTCTGCCACGGGGAGAAGACTTTTATTAAATTGCTGGCAATTTTGAAAGAAAGGAAATATAGTAATAGTAAGAATAGTAATAAACAGCAACAACAATAAAATAACTCAAAGACTATTCCTTTGCATCTTTCTCTTTCTCTTTCCATTAGTCAGTTTTGCAGTGTGCCAAGACTCAATCCTTTTACCTCTTTTCTTTCTATATTCACTTTTTGGGTGAAATTATATCCACATTATTCAGAATAGGCTAGGTTTTGCTGCAATAACAAATAATACCCAGATTTCAAGAGACTAAAATAGCAAAGTTTGTTTCTTAATCATATAATGTCATTTTGAGCCAGCTGTGAATTGTGCTATAAATTACCCTCATTCTGGAACCCAGATAAATGGAGATGCCACCCTTAGTAAGATAAATAGAATCAAGGAGCCTGGTGATAATTAGCACTCAGCTGCTAACTGAAAGGTCAGTGGTTCAAACCCACCTGCCTCTCCATTGGAGAAAAGACCTGATCTGCTCCCATAAATATCACAGTCTAGGAAACCCTGTGGGGCAGTTGGACTCTGTCATATAAGGTCACTATGAGTTAGAATTGGCTCAATTGCACACAACAACACTGAGGGGAAAAAAAAGAGTGAGAGTTCTGGAAATTCTCGTAAGAAATATTAAAGAGTTCATCCCTGGAATAAATTCTTCTCACAGATAAGGCCCGACGTAATCACAAGAGAACTAATAAATACAATGTTATCATAAACCTGAAAAGCTCAGGATGAAAATATTTTATACCATATCATCTATTTCTTGATGATTCCCTAACGTCAATCTTTAAAACAAACTTCTTCCTGAGTTTCATGCTCATATATCCATATTCTAGTCCACATGAAAGCTTAAGAGCATCTCAATTCCAATATGAAAATCTTAAAAGCATGTCAAATTTAAAATATCCAAAGAGAACACTTGTTACTTGAAGGTATTCCTCCAAGCTTCCTTGTTTCAGGAAATAATGCCATCATTTACCAGTATACTCAGGTCCCAGAACCTTGGAGTTGATTTTGACTGTCTTCTTATAAATCATATATTAAATCTGACATCAAATTCATTTATCCCAACTTTTATCATATCCAGAATCTAATCACTAAGTATAATCTTTTCCAACAGTCTAGTTCAAACCATTACTTTCTCTCTCTTGGACCACTATAATGGTCTTCATATTGGTTTCTCTGCTTCTTCTAAAAACTGTTATCCATTCAGCAACTTAAATGATCTTTTAAAATTATTAATGTGATCATTTTATACCCTGTTCATATGAGTCTAATAGCTTCCAATCACATTCATATTAAAATTCAAGCTCCTTTCTATGATCTGCAAAACAACTTTAACTCACTGCTATCAAGTCAAATCCAACTCATAGTGACCCTTCCTTGGGTTTTCAAAGTGATATCACTATGGAATTAGATTGTCCAACCTTCCTTCCAAGGAGTGGCTGGTGGGTTTGAACTGAAATATCATGCTTACTAAAAATCTTTTCACTATCCAGAGGCTAGAATGATGGTTTCCATCATAATTAGATAAAATCCAAAGTTCTCATAATGGCTTAAATTTCTTCATGATCTGGTCCCTGGCTTTCTGCACAGAATCTTTTTATCACGTCCTAGCTTAAAATGACAAAGCTAGATTTCTTTGACCTCCCCAAGAACAGTGTGACAACAGCCTCTTTGCCTTTGCTATTCCCTTGACTTGAAGCTCCCATACCTAGTTATGCATGTCTTACTCCCTTCTTTCCACCACATTTACTTCTGAATTATAATCTCTCCCACAAGCTTTCCTTCCCTGACTGCTATCTAAAATAATATCTCTCTTCCTTTCCCCCCTTACTTTGCTTCATTTTTCTTTTTATGTATCATCTCCATAATGCATTATATATCTATTTATTTTTTGATGACATATACTTCCCATTAGAAAGTCAGGCTAAAGAGAGTAGGGACTTTTATCTCCCAAATCTAAAAAGGTATCTGGCAGAATGGAGGGGATTAGCTATAATTTTTTAGTGAATGTTACATTTTTCTGGTAGAAGAAAAATTAGGAAGATGAATTTCTTTTTCTATGAGTTATTGTCAAAGAAGGCCTAGGAAAGGAAACCACTTTGGAAATCAATTAATTCAGATGTTCAAAACCATGAGAGTGAGGTGAGAGAATTTAATAAAAGTGGAAAAATATGCAGGTGTGTTTTTAAGGTATATTGAAGGCAAAACAAGAGATCATGAAAGAAATAAAAGAATAGATCATGTGAAAAGATGAAGGAAGTATTTTGACCAAAACATATGGGTTGCCTCATTTTTGCTTCATTCAGGGCATCTCTTTGACCTCTGATGCTGGCTAAGGAGTCTTAGGCCAGTGATTTAGGTCCTCCTTTAATGTAATATAAGGAACTCTGGTGGCATAATGGGTAAGACATTTGGCTGTTAACCAGAAGGTCAGTGGTTCAAACCCACCAGCTGCTCCACAAAAGGAAGATGATGTTAACTATTTTCATAAAAATTTACAGCTTTGGAAACCGAAAGGAAGTTGCTGTGAGTCAGAATCAACTCGATGGTAGTTTTTTTTTTTTTTTTCTTTTCTTTTTTTTTAATATTAACTATCCCCCGCTTTCTTTACTAGAAATCTTATAAAAAGAGCACTGTGTACTCATTGTCTCTATGATTCCCTGTCACCTCAATTTCCCTATTATTTCTATGTGTTTGCTACAGTCACCATAATGTTCATATTGCCCTGGTCAGAGTCAATGTTACTGAATGATGGTCAGAGTCAATGTTATTGAATGAAGGAATAGATAAATGAAATAGGAAGTGTTGTAAAGTTCCTTCTTAACAAACGTTTTTCCAGAAGGAGAGGAATTCTTTTTCTTTTTCTAATCAAATGTAGAAGAATAATAGAACAAGTTTTAAGCACAGCTACTGTGGTTTTCTCACATACTTAACAGAACATTTACAGAAAAATCCACTTTGATTTGCATTCAAATTTCTTTTCCCTCAAGCCTATACTGCAGAAACTTCAGTTTAGATTAATATGATCTCCTTTACATAAAAGGCTTCTTCTTTTACATAACACTTCAAAATTATCATGCTATTAATAACCTCAAAATTTGTTGATGAGGGTATGATGAGCACAAGAAACATTACATACAATTTGCAATAGATCTACATAGAGATTTTTCTAAATGAGACAGTATGAACTTTGAAGACAAACATAAAAGTAGAGAGGCAACAAGGAGAGGACTTCAAAGTCTTAAAATTAAAGTTCTCATCAGGTTCAATTATTTACCAGATTATTTAACTACTCTGAATAATCACAGTATCATAAAACCAAATAGAAAAGATTTTGTGCAACTTACGGCTAATGGGCTTGGGTCACATCCTAAAGGAGTTTAAATCCCTTCCTTTAAACTAAGCTGTTAATCAATAGGATTATTATCATGTTGGGTGATTTGTTCAGAGGGTATTTACTGATTTACTCAAAAAACGTAATTGGGATCCTATCAGGTGGCAAGTATTAGACAAGCATTAAAAACATAGAAATTAAAAGCATTGCCTCCAACTTCATTATTTTGCATATATATTATAATATGTTCATGAAGCACAATTGCCAAAATATGGGTTTTGGTAGAAAATATGTAATACAGAGTGGCTGTAAGCTTAGTGAGTGTCTTGATTTAGCTGAAAAACTTAACCAGAAAGTTAATAATAGTAGTTAAGGATGCTGATAAAAATAGCTAACATTTATACCCCATAGCTAGGTTTGTATAATGTTTTGACACAACAAATTAGCTAATATGTTTGTGGAAATACAATTTCACTGCCCCAAAATGCTTCGAGTATAAAACATAAACACAGTTTTTACTGCCTTTGAGTTTCCTTTTTTACTGCATTTTAATAATGTCTTGTCTTTATTAGGCTTTTCTGCATTACTATTGTTAGTAACCATAGGATGGATTCCCACTCATGTCAACCTCATTTATGCAGAGTAGAACTGTTCCATTGGGTTTTCAAGGATATAATTTTTCACAAGTAGATTGTCAGCTTGTCTTCTGAGGCTTCTCTGGATGGGTTTGAACTGCTAAACTTTTGGGCTAGTAGTTGACCATGAAACCATTTGTGCCACCCAGTGACTCCATGTATATAAAATATACTCCCCAAAATTTGTGAAAAATATCAAGAAAATAATATTCTGAAATAAAAATGTAAATGTCAACACTTAATAGATCAGATTAGCTTTTAATATAAATGAATCACTTTGGCAGATGATTGATATATTACTTGTGAGAGCAGGGCTTCTTCTGAAACCAATAAAGCAATAATAGTGTTTCTCTTTCAAGATAAGATATAACAAGTATGAAGAAAGTTCCACATTAATCAATTGTATTGTACCTAACTGTCTCAAGTGATGATGTGTTAATAGAAGTAAAAGAGTATCAAAGAAAAAAGTGATGTATTAAACAATAATTTATTTTTGTTGTTGCAAAAATGTCTGAAGAGATATTCTGAGATTCAATGAGCTAGATTGATTATGAAAAAATGAAAAATATTGCCTCACTATAATGGTCAATTCATATAAATAACTAACTTAATTGACATCTTCTAACTTTATCATCCTATGCTCACGAATCAATACCTTGAATAATTATTTGATTTATATCAAAATTATTCATAAGGTTTTCAGTGGGTAATTTTTTCATAAGTATTCTTCCTCTTCCTTCTTCCTAGTCTGTGTCAGTCTGGAAGCTCTGGTGAAACCTGTTCATATGGGTGAACTTGATGGTATTGGAAACACTGGTGGCATAACTTCCAGAATCACAGTGCCATGCAAACCATTAAAGTATGGCAAACTAACAGATGAGTGCTTGTCTGGAAAAACAAGCAATATCATGATAAATGGAGAAAATTTTAAGTTTTCAAGGATTCCATTTTACTTGGATCCACAATCAATGCCCTTGAAAGCAAAAGTCAAGAAATCAAAGGATGTAATGCATTGGGCAAACCAATTACAAAAGACCAAAGATGTCACTTTGAAGTCTAAGGTGCACTTGACCCAAACTGTGGTATTTTCAGTAGCCTCATATACATGTGGAAGCTGAACAATGATTAAGGAAGACTGTAGTAGAATTGATACATTTGAACTGTGGTGTTGGCAAAGAATATTGAATACACCATGGACTACCAGAAGAACAAATCTATCTTGAAAGTGCATCCAGAATGCTCCTTAGAAGGGAGGATGGCCAGACTTGTCTCTTCTACTTTGATAATGTTATCTGGAGGGATCGTTTTCTGGAGAAAGAGATCATGTCAGGTAAAGAACAGAGTCAACGTAAAAAGAGAAAGACTGTCAACGAAATGGATTGATACAGTGACTGCAACAAGAGGCTCAAGCATGGCAACAATTTTAAGGAAGGTTCAGGTCGGACATTTTTTGTTCTGTCATGGATAGTGTTGCTATGAGTCAGAACTTCCTTGGCAGCATCTAACAACATCAGGATATATCCATAAAAGAGCTCTGGTGCTGTAGTGGTTAAAGCATTTGGCTGCTAACCAAATTTAGTGGTTCACACCCACCAGCCATTTGGTGGGAGAAAGATGAAGCAGTCTGCTTCTATAAATATTTGCAAACTTGGAAACTTTATGGGGCAATTTCACTCTGGGCTAAAGGGTTGTTATTAGATGGAATTGACTTGATGGCAGTGGGTGGGATATATTCTTATCTATAGGAGCTCTGGTAGCATAGTGCCTAAGGCACTTGACTGCTAACCAGAAGGCTGGTGGTTCAAACCCACCAGCCACTCCTTGGAAGGAAGGTTGGGCAATCCTGCTTCCGTAGTGATACTGCCTTGGAAACCCAAGGAGGGCTCACTATGAGTCGGGGCCAACTTGACGGCATATAACAACAACAACAACAACAACTCATCTGTCACTTTGTCCTACTGTGGTGGCCTACTGGTTGCTATGATGCTGAAAGGTATGGCACTGTTATTTCAAATACCAGTAGGAGCATTCATGGTGAACAGGTTTCAACACAGTATCTGTGCTAAGAAAACCTAAGGAAGGCCTGGAAATCTACTTACAAAAATTAGCCAGTGAAAACCATTTGGGCTATAACAGGATAATGTCTGATGTAGTCCTGGAAAGAGTACCTGGGTAATGCAAATGGTTAATTCACTTGGATGTTGCTTGAACTGCTGATGGTATGTATGAGTCTACCCAGAGGAAAATTGAAAGAAAGACTTAGTGATACGCTTCCAAAAAATCAGCCCTTGAAAACTATATGGAGCAAAATTCTACTTTGATATGCATAGAGTTGCCATAAGTCCGAATCAACTAGATAGCCAACTGGTTTGGTTGTTGGTTTATAGTACTGGAAGTTAAGCCCCCAACCAGTAGTCGCAACAAAGGACTCTAGCATACTAACAATAATGAAGATAATTTGGGACCTGACAATATTTTGCTATGCTGTATATGAGGTCCTCATCAGTAGGGGTGACTTGACTGCAACTAACAAGAACAATTTTTATCCATATATAAAGCAATATTGTAGAAGTCTATATTATTCCCATGAAAATCTTAAACACAAATTTCATAGTATATTAATAAAAAGCTTATGTAAAAAATGTACTGTTATTTGATAACTGGAAAAACTGGCTACTAAATTCCTTTCTTCGATCTTTACAATGCATATTAGTATATTAAAAGTTATGGAAATTCTTGCAGGAAATACCATTTCAATTTTGCTTAACCCATCATCTACCAATGATGCTTTTTAATATATGTATTTTTATATACATATTAATATTTTCTCTATATATCATTCTCAAAAACACAGATTGAGAAATGGCTCAGTATTTACTTTCATACCTCCAAAAATCAACACATTTCCAGTGCTCTACTTTTGAAAGTCATTTTATAATGTATTACTCATAATAACATTCACTCTGCTACAGTAACAAATAAATCCTGAAATCTCAGTACATTTTCACCCCAAAACATTTGTCCTTCATATCACATCCTTGTGTTAATCAGGTAAGTCTCTTAGGTAGTCCTCTTCCAAATGGTACCCAAGGATCTGAGTTGCATTCCTTATTCCATCTTGTACCATCACCATATCTCATTTCTTTTCCTGAAATCTCAAAGACAAACAAGGAAAAATAGAGACACTCTCTCTTATTACCTGTCCAAAACAAGTGGTACATCCTTTACTCTCACATTCCCGTGGCAAAAAACAGGAACAAAAAACAAAAAACAAAACCCAAACTCACTGCTATTGAGTCGAATTTGACTCTTAATGACCCCTCCCTGGGTTTCCAAGGCAATATCTCTATGATGGGACAATCTACTTCCGTAGTGATACTGTCTTGGAAACCCAAGGAGAGGTCGCTATGAATCGGGTCTGACTCGACAGCACATAACAACAACAACATCTCTATGGAAGTAGATTGCCCAATCTTCCTTCCAAGAAGTGGCTGGTGGATTTGAACCTCCAACCTTCAGGTTAGCAGTCAATAGTCCCAAACTACCAACAAGAATTGCTGAAAAGTGTAGCTTTTTTCATTCATGGAAGAAAAGTGTGATGGACCAATAATATTTTCTCTGACAAACAACATATGAACATCCATAACAAGGAAAAAAAAGAGGCAGCAGAGAGGAGTTCTCATATTTGCATATTGGTTCTCCATTTCTGCTTCCAACACTTCCAATCGTATTTAAGACGCAGTAACTCCTTCTCTTGACAAGTATCGATTGATTGTTTAACACATAGTAGAGAGCAGATTGGCATCGGGATGCTGTGTTCGACATTAAAGACAAATCTCTGTGCTTACGAACTCCAGAAACAGGCCATTTATAAGAAAGCGTTCCTTTTCTAAACACTCATCGTCTTCATCTGCAACACATTATTTGGATGTAGTTATTAGATATCTGTCATTGTGATCAAAATATGTTGACTTTGATTTAGATACTAGATCTAAAAAAGATTGTAATCATTTAAATCAATATGTAGTAAATGGCTAAATTTGTCTTTAAAATTTGTCATTATGTATCAGAGTTTTTTTTTTTTAAATTTCAAACAAGCATAAATATCATAGTGATATGAAAACATATATATTTTGGTATAATTTGTATTAGTCATTTAAAATATTTGCTTCAATTTTTTTTTCTTTACAGAAATAAAAACTGTAGACATAACCAAGCCAGATACTGGTTTATATACATTCTGCCGTTTTTTATGGCATCTATTCCACTTATTTGTATTCACAAAGAGTAAGTAATTATTCTGTGAATTAAAAATATATTTATATATACATTATATACAAAATAATAATTATTATCTATTTGGTATACAGTATTTGTAGTTGTTATTATGTTCTGTCAAGTCGTCTCTGACTCATAGCAACCTTTTGTACAACAGAATGAAACACTGCCCAGTTGGGTGTCAGCCTCACAATCCCTACTACTTCTGAGCCCATTGTGACAGCCATGTCAATCCATCTTGTTGAGGTCTTTCCCCTCATTCATTTCCCTCTTTCATTGACCCTCCACTTTTCCAAGTATGACATCCTTCTCAAGAAAATGGTCCTTTCTGACAATGTGACCAAAGCAGGTGAGACAAAGTCTGGCCATTCTCGCTTCCAAGGAACATCCTGGCTGCACTTCTTCCAGGACAGATTTGTTAGTTCTTTTAGCAGTCCATGGTACTTTCAGCATTCTTTTCCAGGTATATAATAAGCAGTCAATACATATTTATTGGTTGAATCAGTAAGTGTTTATAAAATAATTTTAAAACTATTTTGCATTTACATTTTTATTGGATTTTAATACATGCACAGAAAAGTGTATCACCACAGGTATTGTGATAGCTCTTGTTATTCAATTAAACACTAAGCTATGTATGTTAATGAAAAGATTTTGCAGAGATAATTCATGTTATGGATCTTAAAACAAGAAGACTATTTTGGATCATCAAGGTGGGCCCATTAAAATGACATGAGCCCGAACAGCAGAGATATTTCTCTGTCTGGGGTCAGAGAAATGCAGAGAAGCTAAGGCAAAGACAATGAAGCAGAAAAGAAAGTGAGAGAAACTCAAAGAGGGAGATAACTTTTCCTGTAATTACTGGCTCTGGTGGTGTGGGCCTAAGGCATTTGACTGCTAACCAGAAGGCTGATGGTTCAAACCCACCAGCCACTCCTCAGAAGGAAGATTGGGCAGTCTACTTCCATAGTGATACGCCTCGGAAACCCAAGGAGGGATCACTATGAGTCAGATCTTACTTGACGGCAGTGAGTTTTTTTTTTTTTTTTTTTACTTACTGGATTTGAAGATGGAAGGGCTATGAGTCAAGAAATATGAGTGGTTACTGAGAACAACCCCCATATGGCACCTAGAAAAGAGATGGGGATCTCAGTCTTATGACCACATGAGACTGAATTTTGCTAACAACATGAGTGAGTTTGGTACCACATTTTCCCTTAGAGAATCTGCAAAAGAGAATGCAGCCCTGCTGGCACCTTGATTTCAGCCTTATGGAACTCAGAGCAGAGAACCAACTAAGTCAATCGGTGCTAGATTTCTGACCCATGAAAACAGTGATAAAATGTGTGTCAATTAAAGCCACTGTATCTGAGGTAATTTGTTACAGCAGCAAAAGAAATAGAGATGGTTTCAATGAATTATTACACAATGAGTACATCCACAGAACCAACATCTAGGTTAAGAAATAGAATGCTTTTCAATCACTAACTTCCATCTCTGCAAATGTATCCATCATCTTTATTTCTAAAAACATAGATTACTTTTGCTTGCTTTTCAACTTTATATTAATGGTATCAGGGTTATATATTATGTTGGATCTGGCTCTTACACTATATATATAATGTTTATAATTTGCATCAATGATTATGTGTACACCTCTTGTTTACCATTTTCATTGTTGTATGGTATTTTGCAGTGTGAATATTTCTCACTATTTATACTTCACATAGTCTCAAATTTCATCTTTGCCTATTTCACTCTTCTTCCCATTCAATTTATGTGACTCATTTTAGATCCTAAGATTCTCATCATAAACATCAATGACTTAGGGGTAAAACCAAATACTTAAATGTTAAAGCACTGAGAATAAAAATAAATAGTAAGAAAAAATAAGAAATGTTTCCTGATAGAGGTCAGATATTGAAGGACTGAAAATTAAGGAGGATTCTGCACCCTCCCCCAAAAAAATATATAGATTGGGAAAAATAATGTATGAATAAGAGAAGTTGAAAGAGAAGTGAATGTAGCAAATTCTGTGAAAGGAATAACTTTTCATTTGTTATATATTCCATCATCATATATGTTTATATCATGCATATAAATACATTTCATTTATAACTACAGTAGTCAAGTTAGTATTCCATATCTCTTCTGCAGCTATATTCCCTACAATGGAAACAATTATTTGGGTTTAACTATATTTTTTTCCCTACTGACATTATTCCTTTTTCAAGGATGATGAGATGTTTTCATTGACACAGACCAGGGATTTTCAAGCTCACCATTATTGATATATTGGGTCAGATGATTCTTTGGTTTGGGGTCTACCTTGTGCATTTGGGGGAGTTTAGCAGTTTTCTTTGCCTCTACTCATGACATTCCAGAAGCACACACCTCCTCCTTCTCCCCCAAGGGAGTGATAACCAAAGTTGTCTCCAGACATTGCCAAATGTACTTTCTGGGGGAAAATTGCCCCAGTTTGAGAACCACTAACATAAATCACCAATAAAAATTGTTGAGTTCATCTAAACTCTTGAAGTCTTTTCTTCCATTATATATCATTACATTCAATCTGCGAGCCTGTGAAGTCTTATAATTATTAAAGGATATGATAATCTAGCAGGATATTGTACAGAAAAAAGTGCAAAATATATAGCCTTTGTTTTCTAGGATACTGAAATCTTGAAACCATTATATTTATATATGGTGACTAGGCTTTGAAAAAGAATTATATTCATGGAATTATTCATTTACAATCTTCCAGAAATCAGAAGAGATTTCACTGAGTACGATCTTGCTACTAAGAAACTGTGGTAGTTAAGTTTGTATATCAACTTGGCTGGGCCTAGTTGAGTGACTGGGCAGCTGGATGTAGTTATTCCCCATGGTGAGACTGGTAATTAACTTCATAGTGGAATCTATTGGAGAAGGTGAGTAGCTGCTTTAGGGATGTGGGCTTCTTCCCATAAATAAGAAACAGCTTTGGAAATGGTCTCTCGCCTTTTGGCATGCTGAAATGCTTCATGTAGCCAAGTCATTGTTCAACAGCCTGCCATGCCCTGCTCATCTTGTGACTTCTTCTGGACTTGAATTAGTGGCCTGCCATGTTGTTTGGTAACATTGGGACAGTGCCATTTTACTTGTCAACTTTGGGCTTGTCAGCCTCAGCAGCCAGTAGCTGTCTGAGTGAAGAAAACCTCCAGCTTCAGTAGGCCAGGAGCAAGACACAGAGCTGAAGCCCAAGGTTGAGGGGCTTTCACCCAGGCCGTGGAGTCTGTCACTTTTAACTCAAACTTAAAGCCTCCGAAACTGTTAGAAAATAAACTCCTGTTTGGTCAAGCAATCCCATTTATGGTATATTCCTGTCAGAGCGGCACTAGGGAACCAAAACCAGAAACCCTGTGTGGAACTACCAACAATATTTTAGCAGTTGTGAATTGGAGTATATTTGATTACAGAATTCATCTGTTCTAGAATTTAGAAGGAAACTAAGCAGCAATTGAATGTTCAATCCAAGGGGCCAGATCCCTGCCTACTGTTTCCTCTTGGAGTTATTCCAGGTAATATTTGCACATTTTAACAATTTTGGATTTGACTAGCTTAAATAATTAAGAGACTGGAGCCAACACTGCAAAAATATTTTCCTAAAATGAACAATGCAAGCCTGCCATCTATTTAAGAAAGAATGTTTGCAGCAGGGCTTCAAATAATTTTGAATTGATTCAGCCATGGCCAACAAAGCAAAACCAGAAAAGACCCAAATTTTTAAAATTTGGGTAATCCAGGATGCTAACCAGAGTGGGAAAAATTACAGGTCAAAACTCTGGAATGGGAGAGTGAAAGAGGAATAGTAAGCCTTTTCAGAAACCTGATGCATGAGATTGGATTATTACCAGGACTGTGGAGAGCAACACACATTCAAAGCAGCCTCATATGCTGCCATCTTTGAGCCGGGCACCGTTGTTTTGGACTTTGTCTGTTAAGAGATTTAGTTGCTAGGCAACGTGCATGCTGCCCTTATTTTCTAAGAGGAAGACTAAGTTTCTAGCAGGGCTTCAACACGTAATTTTTCCTGTTCTGGTTTGCTTTCAGGTTCACCCACATTTTAAAAATTCAAGTCTGCTCTGGTTGCTTCGTCAGCTATCACTAAACCAGGCTAAGCAGATTTCAAAGCCATGGTTTGTAGTTATGGTAAATGTACTCCTTCCTTGTTACATAATAGACATATTCTTTAAATTATGCTGATGTTTTAATACCACAGCTTCCTATGTGTCCCAGGTATTCCTTGTGTCTTCCGAACTCTCCTAAGAAAATGAACATTTATGAAATAGGATAAGATTATGTTATTTCCCCCACTTGCCCTTCTTCACTAACAAGAGTAAACAGAGCACTAAATGAATTGCAGCTATTAATTTCTTTATAAAGGAGTAACACTGCACTCAAAGCTGCATAGCTTTATCATCTGAAATTCTTATTTTTCTTACATATTCATATGCAGACACTCAAATCTCTCATTTGCAAATGCTCATAAAAGAAGTATCAAATCCGTCTGTACATCAAGATAAAATATGTAAAATCAGCCTGAATCCTTTTTCATTTTTCTCCTATATATCAACTGAAGCATTGTTTTTCAGGTATCAACCTATGTCTTCTAAAGTCGTGTGCAACTGTTCAAATGCTGAAATTAAATAGAATAATTATTCATGGTTTCAAAAAAAAAGAAGTAAAACAAATCTTTAGACCAAATGTGATGCATTATATTGACATAACAAATGTGGACATTAATTAAAGAGCAGCAGAATCCAGCAGAGAAGTTTGCCCTCCATCTGCTTGACCTGAGGTAATAACAATGTTCCTTTAACCCAAACTGACAGATTTTCTAGGGTGGGTCTTAGTATCTAAAGTTGCTATGGCTGGTATGAATAAGCATATGTGTGACATCATCCATAAGATGCCATGTGGAGTAAATTAACCATTGTTTTGTTTTCAGACTTTTTTTTTTTCCCCATGCAGTCTTCCTCTTGAGATCTGGGTTTTATGTAATACTTCATCCTTTCTTTATTGTACTGCTGTGTATTTTCCAGTACAAAGCACTAAGCCCAATTTGGATTGTCCAGTTCTGATTGTTCAAATTTTCCAAAGGGAAACTACATGATGCCACATCATGTCAACGTTGAGAACCAAATTAGCCAAAGTAAAATATGGCAGAGCAATTGTTAGGATTATTATCCAAGTTGAACTTAAATGCAGAAGTATTTTAAACCCATCTTCGTATTCTGTACAGAAGAAAAGAACTTACAGAATTTTGTAAATAATATATTAGTGATATGGGGGACCTTGTCTCAGAACTGAAATTTAAAACTTTGAATCTGTTCATATGCAGTATATATTAGTTAACCAAGGGGACTGTTTTCCTCTTCCATCTCATTACAGATCAAACATCAAAAGATTTCCACTAGATGCAGGCACCCAGGAGGCATTTTGCTTTGTCACAATAAAGTATTCACAGCCTCCCTGATAGGAGCACTAACTCTTGGTAGCCTTAAAGAACAACAGCGCAGTTATTTGTTGTGCTTCTTCCTCTCCTCCCCTGGAATTGTTGCTTCACTGTAATAAGTAACATTCCTTCCAATTATCCAAGCTCCTCTAGTCCACAGAGCTGACCCCCATGACTTTAGAACAGACTCGCTGTTTAGAGTCATTAATCCAAAGATTATAAACACAGAGGGAGTTTCATGAGAAAGGGATGAACTCATGGTTCCTGAAGAAAGACAATGGAACGCAGTGTATTCTTAGGCCGGTGTGTATGCATGTGTGTTTTGATTTTAAATCCTTCCTCTTTCCTGGGAGGGTTCCCCCTTCCCTGGTTTTTTGAGCTGTCTTTATCCTCTGGCTTGTTCTTGTTTGGGATGGTCAGTAGCACTGACTGCAGCTGATATGTCGGAATGGCCCAGCTTTTCACCATGCATTTACCCGGACAGCCAACTCCAGAAGGCAGCAAACTGATGCAGTAGCACAGAAGTTGGACAGAATCAACTTGCAAGTTTTTATCCACTAGATAATGCCAGAATTGCTTGTTGTTATTAGCTGCTCTCTAGTCTGCCACAACTCACGTTGACTCCATGCAGGACTGATAAAACCTGGATTGGTCCTGCACCATCCCCGTGATCCTTAATCGATCCATAACACTTTTATGGAATGATTTCTGGAAGTAGATTGCCAGGCCTTTCTTCCTACCCACTTTAGTGTGGAAGCTCTGTTGACATCTGTTCAGCCTCATAGCAACACAATGCCTCCACTGACAGAGGGCTGATGGCTGTGCAGATGGTGCGTTGGCTGGACTTGAACCCAGACCTCAAACACAGAAGGCAAGAATTCTACAATTACCTGTCCTGAAAACCTGTCTGCTTTTTTTTTTTTTTTTAATTGTAAGTGATTATTATGGAACATTGATGACTGTAAAAGTTTGAATCGCTGAGATACATTCATATGAACTTGAGACATCAACACTATTCTAGAGACCCTTTTAAACATTTTGATGTTCTCAGTCTTTTCTTCAGTTCTACTGAGGTCCTTTATCTTCCCTATCTTTTTAATATCTGGAGGAAAAGAAGAAATGCATAAAATAGACACCTATATTCTATAGTTTTCTGTTTATAAGCTAATGGAGTAATTAGAAATCTTGAACTCTTTTTTTTTTTCATGAACTTGATATGTATCCAAGTCTTTTATCTTTACCAGAGATCTGATTAAATCTTCTGAGATCTTTTTGGAAGTTGAAGAGAAATAGTATCCTGAATCTGCATGATTTTGACACTATATTACATCGGAAATTAAAGCATTCTTTTTGTTGCTGGAATTGGCTGTAGAACAGACAGCATTTTTTCCCCCTTGGTCTGCAACTCTGAATTCGATGTGAGCTAAAATATTCTCCCATCTCTCCCCAGTCTCGGCTGCTTCGCCTGTCTTCTTATAAAGATTATACTTATGCTTAGCAAATGAAGGGAGGAATTAGTGATGTTCTCTCATTTCCTGTCTTCCCACAGATGGTGATAAATTCAAATTCAGACTCCATTAAACGTGAGTAGAGAAACCCAGCAGGTGGCTGTACTAATGGAAAATCCTGGCTTTGGAATAATGGGAATTACAACCGACAGCTCCTCTACACCACAAAAAAGATGATGTATCCTTATTGACAGTGTTGCATTTAAGTCCAGAAGGCTGATCTGATAGTTCAAGCCTGGCACAACGGAAGCTAAAAGCCCCCTGGGTGTTTTCATGGCCACACCACTGTAATTTTTGTCATATGAACTTTTTATTACAATTCATTTTACAAACCCCATATAAGTTGGAGAGAGCAAGAGAAATGAAAGGAGGGGAAAAGAGGGGACCTTTGCTTTGCCTAAAGGCATACTTTTATCCTTGTTTTCTTGGTTTAAAGGACAAATAAAGGCTGACACACAACAGTATTTCCAGCCAATTCGGTTTTTGAATGCTGAATACATGGCCCTAGTTCTTTTAGTGATCCTTGACAAGCTCATCTGACAGCGTTTCTTTTTAAAAGATGCATAGATTGCCCAGGAGGTATAATGCCTGATGTTCCTCCTGTACAATTTTTCAGAAGTCCTATATTTGTAAGCACTTTTGTTTTCTTCTTTTCTCTTGACCCCCTGGTCTTTTTTTTAAAAAAAACTCCAACATGCTATTTGGAAAAAAAAAAAAAAAAAAAAGATTTGGTCACAGTGATCTGCAAAAGCATCTGGGTATTCAAATATTTAGAACCTCATATTTTCACTGAGCCTCCAAGTCTCTGAAAATATAACAAGGAGTTATCAAAACACTTCATTGTATTCACCATCTGTCAGCAGTCTAAAAATATTATATTAAGATTAATAATCATACTTTGCACTTACTCGATGTAGCACGTTTCCTCCCGAGAACTGTTAGTACTTTACGAAACTGAACTGAGTCATTGACACTTTTTCCCACAAGCACCGTTTTGGGTAAGAGAGAAAAAAAAATTGTGGGAAAAATTTTAAAAGACAGGTAAATGTTCGAGATGGGCTACAGGGGTTTACTTTATATTCAATGCACAATTTTGTTTCTTCAACCAATTGATTTTACTCATTGTTCATTTTCCAACTTGTTGAGTGGGAAGTTTGTTCTAGCCAGTAAAAGAGTGAGGACAACCTACTTTCAACTGCCCACAAGTTGAAAGCTTGGGAATCTGAATGCACCTGAGAAGCAGATCTTCTACCCCAGACCTTTGTGGCACAAAGAAAGGGATCTCCAAACCTCAGAAAAGAGGAACACAGACCAGAGGAGACCGTGACAAAGAATAACTTGTATTATTCCCTTTTCCTTAATAAGGATGAACTGGACAGGGATATAAATTCTTCCTGTAACAAAATTGTGTGTGTTGGTGCATGCATTGTGTGTGTGTGTGTGAAGTTACATGTATAAACATCTCATTAGGTGTGAGCTGCATCATTTCTAATTAATTAACCTGCCTTTGGTGTGCTGTTTGAATTAAAGAACTGGTCTAGGCATATTTTCTGGAGACATTTCTACTTACTAGGTGGCTGTGATTCTTTATCACATTGAAGAAAGGGCAAATTACAGCTAGAATGCAACTCACAGAGAATGTCATTAGAAGCACAGGTATTTCTATTTGAGTGTGTTAGAGAAAAACAAACAACAGCAAAAACAAAACACTAATTGAAACAGCTATGGAATATTGTTATCTTGAAATGCTATTTTTGTCATGTAAAAGCAGTAACTCCAATGCACTGATTATCAGATATATTAAGAAAAATTTGATGAGGTCATACAAAACAATTTTAATAGACTTCCATGTTTAGATTAGCATCTACTATTGTTGCCTATATGCATGAATTTCTACAGAAATAAGTATGGGAAAATAAAGTGTCTGATGATACAGAAATGTTATCAAGTTCCATTTAAAAATAGCAATAACATTTATTGACTGCTTCTTGTTGTTGTTGTTGTTATGTGCCTTTGAGTCGGGCCTCCTTGGGTTTCTGAGGCATGGAAGTAGATTGCTCAACCTTCCTTCCGATGAGTGGCTGGGGCATTTGAACTGCCAGCCTTCTGGTTAACAGTCAAGCATGTTGCAAACAGTGCATTTGACTGGTTAACCAAAATATTGGAGTTCACAATCCATTCAGAAGGACCTTGGAAAAAAGGGCTGGCAATCTACTTTCAAAAAAATCAGTCATTGAAAACCCTGTGGAGCCCAGTTCTAGTCTGACACACATGGGGTCACTAGGAGTTGGAGTTAACTCAAGGACAACTGGTTTGGTTTTGGTAGCATATTCTGAGTTCTGTTCATTATATTATTTAAGACTTAAAATATCCTTTTAATATTCTCATTCTGTAAGAGAATAAACAGAGAACCAAACAATTCTGGTCACTTTCCAAAGATCACCTTACTTAAATGAAGTATGCTGGGGTTTAAAGTCATTCTGACTAGGTCCAAAACCCTCTTAAAAACCAAACTCACTGCCATTCAGTTGATTCTGACTCATAGCAACCCCCATTGGATTTCTGAGGCTGTAAATATTTATGGAGTAGATTGCCCCATCTTCCTTCCACAGAGCAGCTGGTGGGTTTGAACTGCTGACCTTCTCGTTAGCAGCCAAATGCCTTATCCACTATGTCACCAAAGCTCCAAAGACATCTTAAATTTCAGATGTGTAGATCAGTGTTTCTCAAAGTGTAGTTCTTGAACAAGCAACATCAGAATTACTTGAAAATTTCCTCTCTCTCTCTCTTCCTCCTTCCCTTCCTGTCTCTTTCTCTTTCTTTCTTTCTGTGTATGCTGAGCAACTGTGGGCTATATAATATAATATAATGTTATATAATATAATATATATTATTATATTTTATTTTATATTATGTATAATATAAAACTGGTGTTCTTTTTTATGGCTCTAAAATATTTTATTCTCTTGCTTATTTGAAATCTTCTACCTCTCCCTCAACACACACACATTTATTTTTTTCTCTTTGGAATGCTCTAACTCTTATTGTATCAGTGTATTTTTGAGATCATATTCTATGTTGCTTAACTTTATTCTCTTGTTTTCTGTCTTATTGTCTTTTACTCTTTATTGAGGGGAATTCCTTAACTTTACTACCTGATTCCTTGCAATGACTATCTTATTTCATGGATCATATTTTTCTTCCCTGTTATTTTTATAATATTTTCCATTATTCTTAGCCTCTCCTTTTTTTGGGGAAAAAAAAATCTTTTATTTAGGAGCTCTGGTGGCATAGTGCCCTAAGGCATTTTACTGCTAACCAGAAGGCCAGCAGTTCAAACCCACCAGCCACTCCTTGGAAGGAAGACTGGGCAATCTACTCTACTCCATAGAGATACTTCCTCGGAAACCAAGGGAGGGGTCGCCATGAGTCAGAATTAACTTGGAGGCAGTGATTTTAGTTTTTTGCTCTATTATTAGAATTTTGAAGGAGTGCTGGCAGTGCAATGGTTAAACGGTTGTCTGCTAACTGAAAGTTCAGTAGACTGTACTCACCAGTAGCTTCGGGAGAGAAAAGACTGGTGATCTTCTACAGTAAAGATCACAGACTATGAGGAAGTCTGTCTCTATCCTACAGAGTTGCTATGATTATGGTTGACTCAGTGGCACACATCAATAAGAACACCAGTTCTGGGATGGTGGTTATTATTAGAATTGACTGTTGTCTTTGGAGTCAGTTTATCTTTGTTTACCATGTTCTTTTCTTTCATGGGCTAATTTTCCTCATGGCCTAGAGAGCATTGACTATTCAATTTCAATATATTTTTAAATAGAAACTAAATCTCCCTGTTATACATCATGATTGGTAAAGTAGAGCATCAGCAGAAAGGAGGAAGATCAACGAGATGGGTTGACTCAGTGTCTGTAACAATGGCCTCAAACATATTAATGATTGTGAGGATGGTGCAGGACCAGGCAGTGTTTCCTTCCATTGTATGTAGGGTCACTATGAGTCAGAACTGACTCAACAACCCTAACAAAAACAGATTGCTAATGCTTACTTTTTCTACTCTTTTGTAAATAGGTATATTTTCTCGGAAGGTTGTTCCCTTGAACCAATATTCTGACTGCAGGTGTTGTGTGGGCTGAGATTAGGTAAAGAATATCAGTTATCAGGGTTTTTTTTTTCCCCCCTGTAGATATTATGTGGCTGCCCATTCTACCCCATCAACAGCACATCTTGAATAGAGAACTTGATTTGGCACATCAATATCCAGGCTAAAATTATATAGTTGGTTCAAACACCTTCTTCAACATTTTTGGGGAAGAGTGATTGTATGTATTTTTTCCACTTTTTTTTTTTTAATATACTTTTGTTTGTTTTTAGGTACTTGCTATACTTTTGCCTGGACTCGTAGGCTGAACTTTGCACTGTGCAAGTGGGAATTCGGAGGGTTTGTTGCTAATTAATGTACTCGTTCAAATATTCTATCAGCCCCTTTTACTTTATTTCTCTCTTTTGGCCATAAGACTCACTGGGGTGCTGACTCCCAGATTGTCTGCAGTACTCTGAAGTATTCTGGGCTGTGACTTTCTTAGCTGTTTTCTATCTTATGGAAACTTACTGAAATATTTAATTACTTGATTTCTATCAACCTACGCTCCCCTAGATATCTTCACTGTTATGATTGTATTCATCTCTGGACTTCTATACTTTTATTTCAATGGCACCTCTGCCATGCATGGCAGAAAATTATGGACTCATCTTGCATCAAGTATTGGAACAACTGAAAGTTAATTACTAATAAAGGAGAGACAGCCATAGCATGTTAAATATAAAATGGACTGCAATTCAGAATTGAGATTACAAAAAAAGAAAAAAAAAGACCTTTCAACTTATTATGAATATATGATAAGAAATAAAATTATAATAATGATTTTTGTAAGCTTTAATTTAGGAGAAAAATGAAAATATATACTTTGCAATATTCTCCTTATTAGTAAGTCTCTCTCTCCCTTAGTTTAGAATGTCAAAAGAATAGGTATATGAGAATCTTACTATAACTCTCTCCAGAAAGCTGAAATAATGATAAAATATCTCTTGAGATGTGGCTACTCACACTGTGCATCAAGACAAATTAATAGGACATAAAATTAGTTAACTGAGTGCCAATAAACCTTCTTATAAAATGTATAGGCTAAGGTAGGATTTATTGTTACTTTGTTAGGTGCCAATGAGTTGGTCCTGACTCATATAGACCCCATGTACAGTAGGACAGAACACTGTTAGATCCTCTATTACTGAAGCCTCTATGTCAATTCATCTCATTGAGTGGCTTCTCTTTTTTCCCTGACTCTCTATCTTACCAAGCATGGTGTCATCCTCTAGGAACTTTATCTTTCATGATAACATGTCTAAAATAAGTGAGACAAGGTCTCACTGTCCTCCCTTCTAAGAAGCATTCTGCCTGTATTTCTTCCAAGACAATATGTTTGTTCTTCTGGCAGTCATGGTGCATTCAATATTCCTTGTCAAAATGATAATTCAAAGGTATCAATTCTTCCATTGTCCTTTCTCATTGTCTAGTTTTCCCATGAAAATGAAGTGATTGAAAATACCATGGCTTGTGTCAGGCACAACTTAACCCTCAAAGTGACATATTTTCTTTTTAACACCTTAAAGAGGTCTTTATCAGCAGACTTCCCCAAAGCAACACCTTGTTTGATGTTTTGCGTCTTACTTCCAGGGTATTGTGGATCTAAGTAAAATTAATTCCTTCACAATTTCAATCTTTTCTCCATTTATGATTATGTTACTTATTGATCCAATCTAGATAATTTTTCTTTTCTTTTTGTTGAGGTTTAATCCATACTGAAAGCTGTAGTCTTTAATTTTCCTCAGTAAGTTCTTCAAATCCTCTTCTCTTTCAGCAAGCAAGATTATATCATCTGCATATTGCTGGTTATTCATGAATCTCCCTCCATTGTTAATGCTGTTTCTTCTTCATATAGTCCAGTTTCTCAGATTATTTGCTCAACATACAGATTGAATAAGTATAATGAAAGGATTCTACCCTGACACATACCTTTCTTGATTTTAAATCATGTGGTATGCCCTTGCTCTGTTTGAACAAGTGCATCATGGTCTATGTACAGGTGCCTCATGAGAACAATTAAGTGTTCTGGAATTCCCATTCTTCAAAGTGTTATCCATAATTTGCTTTGATCCACACAGTTGAATGCCTTTTCATTGTCAAGAAAATGCAAATAAACATCTTTCTGGCATTCTCTGCTTTCAGCCAAGATGCATCTGATATCAGCATTGATGTCACTTGTTCCACATTCTATCCTGAATCTGACTTGAATTACTGGAAGTTCCCTGTTGATGTACTACTACAACTGTCTTTGAATTGTCTTTAGCAAACTTTTCATTTGCACATGATATTGATATTATTCAGTAATTTTCTCATTCTATTTGATCACCTTTCATTAGAACAGGCACAAATATGGGTATCTTCCCATCAGTTACCCAGGCAGCTGTCTTCCAAATATCTTGGCATAAATCAATATTGTATCTGTTTGTGGAAACATCTATATTGGTATGCTGTTAATTCTTGCAGACTTGTTTTGGCCAATACCTTCAGTGCAGCTTGGATTTCTTCTTTCAATACCATCAGCTCTTGAGCATATGCTACCTCCTGAAATAATTGAATGTTGACCAATTCTTTTTGGTGCAGTGACTTTGTGTATTCCTTTCATCTTTTTTTGATGCTTCCTGCATTGTTCACGATTTTGCCCACAGAATTCTTCAATATTGCAACTTGAAGCTTGAATTTTTTCTTTAGTCTTTCTAGTTTGAAAAATGCTGAGCATGTTCTTCCCTTTTGGTTTTCTAACTCCAGGTCTCTGCATATATCATTCTATGACTTAATTGGCCTGCTCAAATCACCCCTTGAAATCTTCTGTCCAGCTATTTTACTTCATAATTCCTTCCATTATCTTTAGCTGCTCTACCTATAAGATCAAATTTCAGAGTATCTTCTGACATTCATTCTGTTTTTTTTTTTCCTGTTTTTTAATGACCTCTTGTTTTCTTCATGTATGATGTCCTTGATGTCATCCCACAACTCATCTGGTCTTTGTTCCTTAGTGTTCAGTGTGTCAAATCTATTCTTGAGATGCTGTCTAATTTCAAGTGGGATATACTCAAGGTCATACTTTGGCTGTCTGGAATTATTTTGATTTTCTTCAGCTTCAACTTTAACTTATATATGAGCAATTAATCTTCTGTTCTGTAGTCAGTTCCTGGCCATGCTCTGGCTTATGATATTGAGCTTCTTCCCTGTCTTTTTCCACAGATGTAGTCATTTTGATTTCTGTGCATTTCATCTACCAAAGACCATGTGTATAGTCACTGTTTATATTGTTTAAGAAATATATTTACAATGAATAAGTTGTTGATCTTGCTATATTTTATCATGTGATTTCTGCTGACATTTCTCTGACCAAAATCATATTTTCCAACTACTAATTCTTCTTTGTTTCCAATTTTCACATTTGAAACATAAGTAATTATCAATGCATCTTGATTACTTGTGTGATAAATTTCATATTGCAGAAGGTGGTAAACATTTTCAATTTCTCCATCTTTGGAGTCAGAGGTTGATGTGGAAATTTAAATCATAGTGTATTAACTGGTCTTCCTTGTAGATATATGGGTATTATCCTATCACTGACAGCATTGTACTTCAGGATATATCTGAAAATGTTCTTTTTGACAATGAATGTGATGTCATTCTTTTTAATTTGTCATTCTCAGCATAGCAGACCACATGATTGTCTTATTAAAATGCCTAATACCAGTCCATTTCAGCTCACTAATGCCTAGGATATCGATCTTCAAATGTTCCATTTCATTTTTGACAACTTCCAATTTTCCTTGATTGATTCTTTGTACATTTCATGTTTATTATTAATGGATGTTTACAGCTATTTCTTCTCATTTTGAGTTGTTTCTGACAAACTGGTAGATGAGGGGTGGTGACGTGGTACAAGATGGGATAGACTATAAAATTTCTGAGGATATCACATAAATATATTGTTTTTTGGAATTTCTGTTTCTATTTTATATATGCCAAGATGTTTACACATGCACACACGTGCACATAGTTATTTGTACACACACTTTCACCTAGGCAAAGGCTTGTGCTTGAATGTGTTTCAAACTTTTTCAATTGCATTACTATGCAAAATTGTATCTCTGATTGTAAGTTGTGGGTAAAGGGAAAAAGTTTATAAAACACTGTCTTGGTCTGTGTAGTACTGAAAGGAGTAAGAGAATACATATTTATTGAATGACTAGTATGACTTCAACACTGTACTTTGCATATGTTATATCATTGAAAACTCCCAATATCCATTATGAGTTATATATTTTTACCATGATTTAGAAAACTAAAGAGGCTCAAAGTTACATGGACTCATCCTAAGGACACAAATAATACATTGTTGTTGTTATTACTGCATTATGTACTGATGTCAAAATTCAATGTTTTTATTATATTTTTGCATTATATTTATCTGCATATATTAGACTATGGTTTATGTCCAAAATGAAAAAAAAATTAAAACATTAAAATTAAAATGTGAAATTATTAAGATGATAATTTCCATGACATAGGCATAGTATATTATGTATTCTAAGGAAAAGATACCATAAACCTACTAATTTTATCTGAGGTTCTTGATGACTGGCTTCACATCACATTAGCTAGCTCGGGATATTTAGCTTTGGTAGCATAATGCCTAAGGCACTTGACTGCTAACCAGAAGGCTGGCGCTTCAAACCCACCAGCCACTCCTCGGAAGGAAGATGGATAATCTACTTCCGTAGTGATACTGCCTCAGAAACCCAAGGAGGTTTCGCTATGAGTCGGGTCCAACTCGATGGCACATAACAACAACAACAATTCCAGCAGTTTTTCTGAAATACATATACTTGTGTAAATTCATAATACAAAGTTTTAACCTTGGAAATAATTTTATTCTCTCGGAATATGTTGTCAGTCTTAATTTTCTAATTATAGTAAGCCTTTGAGAGAGGATTGAATCATTTGTTAGTCTCTCTTTAGCCATAAAAATCTTGATCCTAAGTATGAAGTAATATGTATAAATTATTTAGTCTCTATTTGGTAAAAAATGGTTAAGCACTACACTACTAACTTAAGAGATTGAAGTTTCAAACACACCCACAGGTGCCTTGGAAGTAAGACTTGGTGATCTGCTTCCATAAAAGATCAGAGCCTTAAAAACCCAATGGAGTAGTTCTACTGTGAACACATGGGGTCACCATGAGGTGTAATTGATTCAGTGTCATCTAATAACAGCAGCAAAGTAATCCTAGAATCCATAAGATATTAACTGTATGTATGTATTTCCAGTTTCATTGCCATAATTCTTTAGGATATTTTAGTGTATTTTGCCTCTAAATAAAACCAAAGTGGGTTTTGTTTTCCACAAACTGCCCTATACCTTAGATAGTTGTCTTCATGTAATTTTCATTTTAACCTTAAACATTCCTTGTTGAAAGACTTTAATTATTAATTTACAGGATAAATGTGGAACGAATTGACTTTTTAAAAAAAATTTGGTGGTTTTATTATAATGTGTTTTAGTTTTATTTATTAAGCATCTTTTCTTTATATCTTTTTAAGGTATGAGTTTGAGTAATGTAAGGAACTCTGGTGGTGTAGTGGCTAGGGCATTTGGCTACTAACCAAAAGGTGGTTGGCTCAAACTTACCAGTGGATCTGTGGAAGAAAAACAAGGCAGTCTGTTTTTGTAAAGATTTATAGCTGAAACCCATTGGGATCGATAGGAGTTGGAATTGACTGAATGGCAATGAGTTTGGTTTGGTTTCATAAACTACAAAGCACTTTTATGTACTCATTGTATACTATTTCTGAATACCTACATTTATTACATATAAACTAAAGCCAAACCTACTGCTATTGAGTCAATTCTGACTCATAGTGACTTTATGGGACAGAAGAGAACTTCCCCATAGGATTACCAAGGCTGTAAATCATTATGGAAGCAGACTGACACAGCTTTCTCCCATGGAGCAGCTGGTGGATATGAACTGTAAACCTTTTGGTTATCAGCTGAGAGTTTTACCTACTGTTCCACCAGGGTTCCTATAAATGTCATTTTGTTGCTGTTTTTGTTGTTAGGAGCTGTCATGTCAGCTCTGATTCATAGTGACTGTATGTACAACAAAACAAAATACTGACTGGACCTGTGTTATCCTCACAAAATTGCTATACTTAAGCCCATCATCACAGCCACTGTGTCAATCCATCTCATTGGCAGTCTTTCTCTTTTTTGCTGACCCTCTATTTTGCGAAGCATGATATCCTTCTCCAGGAATAGATCCCTTCTGACAGTATGACCAAAGTATGTGAGACGAAATCTGGCTGTTATCACAGGTAAGGAGCATTCTCACTGCACTTCTTCCCAGCAGTCCATGGTATTTTCCTTGTTCTTCACCAATATCACAATTCAAAAGCATCAACTCTTCTTTGGTCTTTCTTCTTCATTGCACATCTTTCACATGCATATGAGGCTATTAAAAATAACATGGCCTGGGTCAAATGCACCTTAGTTTTCAAAGTGACATCTTTACTCTTCAACACTTTAAACGGGTCTTTTCCAACAGATTTCCCTGTTTAATTTCTTGACTGCTGCTTCCATGGGTATGGATTGGGGATCTAAGTAAAATGAAATCCTTGACAACTTCAATCTTTTCCCTATTTATTTTGAGATGTTTCTTACTGGTCCAGTTCTGAAGATTTTTGTTTTCTTTTTGTTGAAGTGTAATCCATACTGAAGGCCTTGGTCTTCCTCAGTAAGTGATCCAACACTTCTTTACTTTCAGCAAGCAAAGTTGTGTCATCTGTATGTTATAGGTTGTTAATGAGTCTCTAGTCCTGGTGCTGCATTCTTTTTCATAAAGTCCAGGTTTTCAGATTATTTGCTGAGTATAAAATTTGATTAAGTATGGTAAAATCATACAACTTTGACACACATCTTTCCTGTATTTAAACCATTCAACATTCCCTTGTCCTGTTTGAACGACTACCTCTTAGTCTATGTACAGGTTCCTCATGAGCACAATTAAGTGTTCTGGAATTACTATTCATCATAATGTTATCAATTTTTTTTTTTTTTTTTATAATACACACATTTGAACGCATTTCCATAGTCAATTAATCACAGGTGGACATCTTTCTGGTCTTCTTTGCTTTCAGCTGATATCCATCTGATGTCAGTCATGACATCCCTTGTTTCATGCCCTCTTCTGAATTTGGCTTGAATTTCTGGCAGCTCCCTGTCAATATATTTCTGCAAACATTTTTTAATTATCTCCAGCAAGATTTTACTTGAGTGTGATACTAATGATATTGTTCAATAATTTCTGCATTCTTTTGGATCACCTTTCTTTGGAATGGAAACAAATGTGGATCTCTTCTAGTCACTTGGCCAGGTAATTGCCTCCAAATTTCTTGCCATATATGAGTGAGTGCATCCAGTGCTACATCCATTTTCTAAAACATCTCAATGGGTATTCTGTCAATTTCTGGAGTCTTATTTTTTCCCAATTTCTTCAATACCATTGGTTCTTGATTATATGTTATCTCCTATTTTACTGATGAAGCATCATAGCTTATAATTTTACCCAGAGATACATAGTTTGTTATGTCCTCTCTTAGCAAGATTGAAGAGTTGAAGTGGGCCACAAAATATAAAGTGGCATTTAATATATTTCTGGGGGAAAAGAAGAGCAAAGATATTAAGAGTCAAAAACAGCAAGAATAATGACATAATTCATAAGAATGTAAGACATTTATAATAGTCTGAATCATATAGAGAGATGACCCCCAGATTTCTGTCCCCACTTACCAGTGTAAATATCCTATATAATACTTTAACCCTGAATATGAGAAGGACTTATGACTAACATGGATTTTCACATCTGTGATCATGTCATGTAATATGGAAGAGGGATTTTGCAGATGTAATTAAAATTCCTCAACAATTAAGTCTAAGTTGATGAAAAAGGAGTCTTTCCTTGATGAGCCGGACCTAATCAATGAATCACTAAAAGAGATCAGAGAGGTTTGAAGTAAAAGCAGACTTCCACGGCATGGAGAGGACCACTTGGCAGGGAATGTGGGGGAACTTCTAATAGCTATGAATGCTTCTAGTTGAAAGCCAACAAAAAAGAAGAAACCTCAGTTCTACAACAACAAGGTAATTAATTCTGCAAGTGACCAATGATCTTTCAAAAACCCTAGAATCTCAGATGAGACTGTGATACCAGCCAACACTTTGATATCAGTCTGGTGAGAGAATGAGCATAGGCCCAGTGAAATGTTAGATTATAAGTATGTGTTCTTTAAGCCATTTAATTTATGGTAATTTTTTATACAGAAATAACAGACTACTAAACATCCAAAACTACGTGAGAAGCAAATGTGGAAATAAACAAAAGGAATGGTAAAAATAAGGCTAGAATAATTGGTTCAAGTTAAATTATAAAGAATTATATGTGAATGCTAAGTTAGATATATTTTCCCAAAATTCATAGAAGACCAACAAAATATTTAAGGCTGAGAATGACAACATTGAATCTGAAATTTCAAAGTGAGTATTATACTACTGTGAAGAATGAATTGGAAAAAATGGAAATGAGGAAAAAGTTGGGAAGTTGTTGAATCAGTTCAGGAGAGGATTCACAAAGGCTTGGACATGATCAGTGGTGGTGGTATGTAAAATAAATGAATTCTAGAGATTTTTATTGTAAAACTTAGAGGCATAAGAATGAGAAATCCAAGTCTTCAGCAGTAGGTGAGAATGATGAGAGAAAATATTGATGGGAATTTCCAGCAGGAAATTAGGAAAGGGTGAGATAAAAAGAATTTGAAGTAATACATATTAGCAGGCACCAAATACAGGCATTTGACTGCTAACCAGAAGACTGGCAGTTCAAATCCACCAGCCACTCCTTGGAAGTAAGATTGGGCAATCTACTTCCCTAGTGATGCTGCCTCAGAAACCCAAGGAGGAGTCTTTCTGAGTCAGATCTGACTCCATGGCAGTGAGTTTCTTTCTTTCTTTCTTTCTTTTTTTTTTAATAGAGTAGCCACTCACTGTGTGTAGCTGTGACTGATTCTCCATTCAATGGGAGTGATAGCTGTTATGGACTGAATTGTGTTTCTCCTATCTCAAATACATGTTGGACTCCTAAACCGTTTTTCTGCCAATATAGGGTCTTCTTTGTTATGTTATTAAGGCCATACCAGTCTAGAATGTGTCCCTCACCTAATCACTTCTCAGTTATAAAAAGAGCTGATTAGGCATAGACTCAGGCACATAGTAGGGATGATATGTCAGGATTGTCAGGAGCCAGGGGACAACTGACAAGGAAAGAATCTTTGGGTACTGAGACTACAATTTGAACATTTAACCTCCAGAACTGTGTGACAATAAATTTCTGTTCTTCAAAGCCATTCACGTGGGATATTTGTGTTATAACACCAAGAGGAAACTAAGACTTAACATATGAAGGCTATTATTCAAATGTGAGTGCTGACCACAGACTTTTCTCTAACTCCTCTCTTCATGAGCTCTTATTCCTTCTGCCAATGTTTTTCTGGCTTATTTCAGTCCTCAATAAACCCTCAGATAGCATACATTATAATTTTGGTTGTTTCCCCCTCTCGCCCTTTGTTTTCTCTCCCTTCTCTCACCTTTCAGTGTTGTTGTTTGGTGCCATGGAGACTTTTCCAACTCGTACTGAACCTATATGACAAAGTAGAATTCCCCATATGGTTTCCTAGGCTGTAATATTTACAGAAGCAGATTTCCACATTTTGTCTACAGTGGAGGCAATGGGTGGGTTTGAACTGCTGACATTTTGGTTAGTGATTGAGTGCTTAACTATTAGACCACTACAACTCCTTTTAGGGAAACTTTCAATAGGCTTTAGAATAAAGTCCTCTTCTGGAACAATGACTGGATTCCAATTAAGATAATAATAGACTTGGATTCTCCAGAATCATATACTCTTATTTTGACTGGAGGACTTATACTGAGAGGATGGATTGAGACAAGCATTTTCTTCAGTACTAAGGCCAGCTTCTGTTTCCCTAATATGTGAGCCTGAACTCAGAAGGTATTTTGACTTTAGATTTTCTGCTTTGAAAGTATATAGAATTAAGATCACTCAGGGACATATAAAGCAATATTTGTGTATCAAATAATGTTGGAAAATAGACAAATATGAAAAGCTCTCTTTGTATCCTAAGACTGCTCTAACAAAATATCACAAAATGGGTGGCTTTAAGGAACAGAAATTTATTACTTTAAAATTCTGAAGACTGGGAGTTTGAATTCAGGATGGGACAGGATCATGTTCTCCCTGCCTGTTATAGAGAACTTTTCTGGTCTTTTCCAACTTCTAGCAGCACCCTATATTTCTGCAGTTCTTGGCTTGTAGATGCATTTTCATGTGGTGTGACTCCCTATGTGTGACTATATTTCTGTGTCTCCTCTCCCCTTTTGTAAGACACAACTCAAAAGAGATAAGGGATCACACTCAACTCCACAGAAAAAACACAGTTGTCAAGGATTTCATTTTGCTTTGATCCACAATCAATGCTCATGGCAGCAGCAAAGTTACCAAGGCTATAAATCTTTATGGAAACAGACTGCCTCATCTTTCTCTCACAGAGTGGCTGATATGGGTGAACTAAATTAGTTAGCAGCCAAATGCTTTAGCCATTGCCACCAGAGCCTCTTAGACTCACTTATAGGTATATTTATTTGATCATTTGTTATGTTGTTGCTACCTGCTATGGATTCAGCCCCTGATTGATGGTGGTCCACACAACAGCAAGAAATGCTGCCCACTCCTACAGCATGCCCATGATCAGTTGTAGATCAGACCTTTGTGATCCATAAAGTTTTCATTGGTTGATTCTTATAAGTAGATCTATAGGCCTTTCTTCCTAGTCTTAGTCTGAAAGTCTGCTGAAACCCGTTCAACACCAGAACAAGTCTCCACTGATGGATGAGTGGTGGCTGAGCATGAAATGCATTGGCAGGAATCTAAACTGAATCTCCTACTGAATCACCAATGCCACCTATCATTTGTTAGAGATATTAATACTTTATTCACTTAAGGAAAGTGCATTTATTAGGTACCATCTGCATTTTGGATATCGCTGTGTGTCCAGATATATAGAAATGAATGTTTTCCCTTGCAATGCAGTGAATTGCTTAACATGGCCCTTCTAGTCACAGTCTTCCATTTTGTGATGTATTGCAATCCTAGCCACTATGCCTGGTTACGGTGGGATGTATCTGGAGTCCTGCTTTGGTTAAGGTTGTGGCTCAAGTTTCCACCTTTTGCCTCCTTGAGGGTATATATATATATATGTCAGTGTGCTGGCAATGTTCTCTCTCTCTCTCATTCTGCCTCCGGCATTTGGTTCATTAACATCTCACTCATGGACTTGATTCAGCCGCCAGTAGTCTGACCTGCCAATTTGGTTCAACAGCCCCTGCAATCACATGAGTGAGGAGAATCCTCCAGACCTGTGCCTTACCCATGGATTTGGGATTTGCCAGCTTCCCACCTCCACCACCACATAAGCCATTTCTTTGGCAGTTTGTGAGTTTTGTGAGAAGTTACAATCAAACATGGAGCCCTAAGACAGGAGGGAGAGTACTGAGGGGAGGAGGAGGAGCTGTTATTAGAGATGATGGAATGGTACAGCAGTGTGGAAAAGTTGGGAATTTGGGACATCTTTAAACTGTGCCTCATAGGGACCAGATTTGCGCCAATACTTCTAAAAGAAATTATCTGAGCATCCCTCCTTTAATATTTAAGTGAGACCACAGTTTTTCAGGGGTATTTAAATTTCTCAAATAGCCACCACTTATAAACCTTCCTCTCTAACATTACACACAAAAAATTACTTTTCCCCCTTCCTTTCATATCTCTAATTTCCACTAGACAAGGCTCTATTAGATGACAGTCACTACAGAAAGTTTTAGAATAATAGAAGAAAACTCTAACTCTACAATAAGATACAACTTAAAACTGGCTATCAGGGATCCTTATAATCAAACGCAATTCTTATCACATATACTGTTTAGTGACATAAAGAGATAATTTCCTTGGTTTGCCATGAATGACCTGGTATATTCCTGTTGACTAGGCATAATTATAAATGGAGACCTTTTTCACTCTTAAACATATTTCGCTTGAATAATAAATTATTTATCTCCCAACTTAGTGACTATCACTCACTTTGATGGTGCATCATATAGTTGGCTCTGCTTCTTTCATCTTTACTCTCCTTTCCATGACAAGCACCACACATGACTTAACACTTAGAAAGCAAGCGATCACTCCTTTACTCTGTTATTCAGAAACATTTTATTCCTTCTTCATGTCAACCTAACTTATCTAAAAGAACATATTTTACAAACAAAAGAACATTTTTCCTGAGATATATTTTTTTTCTCTTTTTTTTTTTTTGCCATTTTCTAGAAATTATAAATGGCAGCTAGTTTCTGTTTTCATAAGTTTTAGGTTTTTTTTAAAAAATAAGACTGAAATAATGTACAAATATGTATTGCTTAATATCCACTCAGGCAACATATGACCACATATATATCCATGGTACCATAACGGATTTATTTTTTCCCCTCCAAAGGAAGAACAGTTTTGGTGGCAGAGTGCTTAAGGCATTTGACTGCTAACCAGAAGGCTGGTGGTTCAAACCCACCAGCCATTCCTCGAAAGGAAGTTTGAGCAATCTACTTCCATAGTGATACCACCTCAGAAACTCAAGGAGGAGTCCTTATGAGTCACATCTGATTTCACAGCAGTGAGTTTTTCTAATGGTTTTAAAGATCACAAACCCCGACTCATGTAGCACTGGATCATGGATAATGTACAGGTAGATGGGCAGAAGACATAGCTCTGAGTATGAGCTCTTGAGCTTTTTCTAGCAGGAGGCAGGTGGCTACAGTGGAGTCTGCAGGGGCCCAGTCTGCTCCTGCTGCTCAGGTGAGCAGAACATCAGGTGAGGTTAGGTACACACTGCTCCTTCCCTGATTACTTCCTCTTATTCTGCTCCCTCAACCATCCTCCCAGTAACCTGTTCCTTCAACCTCCTACCAGTAGCTCTAATAGCAACAGCAGTGACAGCAACAGGGACAAGGATGACCAGAAGCAATCCATAAGGTTTTAGTATAGTGTTTGCACAATAACAAATTACATAATGTTCTATTTCACAGAACATATCATGGATGTTAATTGATGCATACCTGTATTTGTGTGTTTTCATTTCAGTAATATAATAAAGATTCATATACACCATTACTATCTTGACTAATATTCTACTGTATTATTTAACATAATTTCTTAATTTGCATACATTGTATGATTTCAAGTAATATTTCAATGATCATCTTTCTACACATTTATTTACTTTATTTTCTGATTATTATTTTAAGAAAATCTACTACAAGAAGAAACTTGGAGTCAAAGAATATGCACAGTTAGAGTTCCAGTGAGATGGTGGAATAGGCTGACAGACTGCAAGACCCTCTTCAACAAAGAAAAAGGGAACCAATTAACACAGATACAGAAGATAATCCTAGAGGACTGACCTTTGAAGGGAAGGATACAGAAGTGGACTAAACTCCAACTAGCAGAACTTACATGAAAACACTAAAAAAGGAGACATATGGGGCTGCTGTCTGTCAACAATCCTGATGGCACAGGCAGCTTGGATATTGCAGAGTAGGGTTAGGACCTAAGAATTAGCCTAAAAATCAGCCCTGCTAACCAGAGGCTGAATGGAGGACTGCGCTGGTGGCTGGTGAATAAAAGGGGAAGATGAATAAAAAGTGAGGAGGAAGGTGGGCTGAGATGTGAAGTTTTGTCTGTCTAGAGTTTGCAGCCATTTTGAATGTTTACAAGTGGCTTGACCATTTTGGATATTTAAAGTAACAACATTCTCCCAGATTCCAGAGACTTAAGAATAGGTTCCACTTGCTGTGAACCATGAGGACATTCCAGATGCCAATGACTGGAAAGTTAATGGAGATCTAAGTACTACAACATCACAATATCTAGAAGACAACAGACTATCAAGCAATATAAAGTGGTAGAAACAAGGGAGCAGTATATAGACCCAGAACACATCCCTGAGGAAGAAACAGCATTGGAACTCCCTGATAAGGAATTCAAAAGAATCATATTTAGGTATCTATAAAGGCTTGAGAGACTGATAAAGGAAAACATTGATAAAATTAAGGAAAACAAAGATAAAACCCTAGAACAATTTCAGAAGAAAATATAAGAACAAAATGACAAAATAAATGAAAAATTAAAAATGATACAAAATCTACAGATACCAATCCAGAAGATTAATATTAAATTTTCAGAAATAGGTAACACATAGAAAGGGCAAAGGAGTAGAACTGAATCAATGGAAGACAGAACTAAAGAGATTGAAGACAAATACCTGAACACTTCTTTGGAAAGGGATCAATCAGAAAAAGGATCAAAGCAAAATTAAGAAAGACAAGGATCATGTGAGATACCATCAAAAGGAATAATCTATGTGTCATTGGAATTCCAGAAAAGGAAGAGAAAGAAAACCATTGCAAAAATTGTCCAAGGTTTGTTGGAAGAGAACTTCCTTGATATGAGTAAAGATGAGAATATATTCATTCAGGAAGTCCAGTGTACCCCAAACAGGACAGACCACAGAAGAAAATCACCAAGACATATCATCAAACTTTTCAAAACCAAAGACAAAGACAGACTCTTGAAAGCAACATGGAAAAAAACAAAAAGTTACTTACAAAGGACAACCAGTAAGAATAAGTCCTGATTTCTCAGCAGAAACCGTGCAAACGAGATGGCAATGGGATGATATATATAAAACCCTAAAAGAGAAAAATTTCCAACCAAGAATAATATAGACAGCAAAACTATCCCTCAAATGTGATGGTGAAATTAGCAGACATCAGATAAGCAGAAATTAAGGGAATTTGATAAAATAAGACCAACCTTACAAGATATACTAAAAGGAGTCCTTTGTACAGAGATTGAATAATAGAAAACAACTGACCATTAATACACAAGATGACATAACCCAGTAACCAACAGAGCTATGGAAGTATCCAAAGTAAAATAAAATTACAAGATTGTAAACAGGGAATCAGAGACATCAATTTGAAAATGAGGACAACTACAAACCAAAAAGAGGGAAAATACTGTGTAGTTATAGAACTTCTAAATGGTGAGGAAATCAAGAGAGTTATAAGATAAAATGTACTGTTCTAAATTGGGGAGAAAATTGTAAATCACAGGGTGATCTCAAAGAAAAATTATAAACCTTCACATCACAATAAAAAAAGAGGACAATCACAAATAGTAAATACTAAAACAATACAAACAATGGAAATGATAACACAATTCATAAACATAATGAGATCAGCGCAGAAACTTATATGAAACAAAGAAACCAGGATCACAGTGAAAAAACACATAAAAACATAACAGCAACAAATTCATACTTGTCAATAATTACACTGAATGTTAATGGATTAAATGCACCACCCAAGACATGGAGAGTTGCAGACTGCATAAGGAAACATAACCCATCAATATGCTGTCTACAAGAGACACACCTTAGAAAGAAAGACAAAAATACACTAAAAATCAAAGGTTGGAAGAAACATACATCAAGCAAATGGCAACCAAAAAGGAGCAGGAGTGGCAATATTAATTTCTCATCAAATTGATTTTAAGACAAAAACCACAATACAAGACAAAGAAGGACATTATATAATGATTAAAGGAATAATTGAATAAGAATATATAACCATAATAAATATCTATAGACCCAATGAAAGATCCTCCAAATACATAAAGCACATTTTAAAAGAAGTTGAAAAACAAACAGATGACTCCTCAGTCACAGGAGGAGACTTTAATACACCACTTTCAATGAAAGATAGAACAACTGGAAAGAAATTCAACAAAGACACAGAAAACTTAAACAATACATGGAAAGAAATTCAACAAAGACACAGAAAACTTAAACAATACAGTCCATCAGCTTGACTTTATAGACATCTACAGAGCACTTCACCCAACACCAGCACAATATACATTCTTTTCCAGTGTACAATATACATTCTTTTCCAGTGTACATGGAACATTCTCCATGATAGACCATATGATAGGCCATAGAGAAAGCCTTAATAAATTTTAAAACATTGAAATACTGCGAAGAATCTTCTGAGATCACAATGCTATCAAATTTAGAAATCAACAATAGGAAGATCAATAGAAAAAGAGTAAACACATGGAAACTGAGCAGCACCCTCCTTAAGAGAGATTGGGTAAGAGAAGAAATAAAAAATGAACTTAGAAAATTCCTTGAATCAAATGAGAATGAAAACACAACATACCAAAATATTTGGGACACAGCAAAAGCAGTGATCAGAGGCCAATTTGTAACAATCAATGCACATATCAAAAAAGAAGAAAAAGCCAAAATCAATACATTAAACCAACATCTCCAACAATTAGAAAAAGAACAG
>NW_006921592.1:5708308-5709797 GCF_000298275.1 Orycteropus afer afer | reverse complement strand
AAGAAAATCATTCATTATGACCAGGTGGGGTTCATATCAAGTATGCAAGGATGGTTCAACATTAGAAAAACAATCAACACCATCCACTGCATAAATAAAACCAAGGAAAAGAATCACAGGATCGTATCAATTGATGCAAAAAAGGCATTTGATAAAATCCAACAGCAATTCCTGATGAAAGGTCTCAGCAAAATAGGAACAAAAGGGACATTCCTCAACATAATAAAGGGCATGTATGCAAAACAAATGGCCAACATTATTCTCAATGGAGAGAGACTCAAACCGTTCCCCTAGGGAAAAGGAACCAGACAAGGATGTCCTCTATCATCACTTCTATTCAACATTGCATTGGAAGTCCTAGCCAGGCCTATAAGGCAACATGGGAAATCAAAGGCATCCAAATTGGTAAGGAAGAAGTCAAACTAGCCCTATTTGCTGATGATATGATCCAAACCTAGCAAACCCAAGAGGCTCAGTCAAAAATCTACTGGAACTAATTGAGATATTTAGCATTGTGGCAGGATACAAGCTCAACATCCAAAAATCAGTTGGAATCCTCTACACCAGCAAAGAGATTGCTGAAAAAGAAATAAGGAAATCAATACCATTTACAATGTTGTTGTTATGTGCCATGAGTCGACCCGACTCATAGCGACCCCTCCTTGGTTTTCTGAGGCAGTGTCACTACGGAAGTAGATTGCCCAACCTTCCTTATGCCATTTACAATAGCTACCAAAATAAATAAATAAATAAAATACTTGGGAATAAATCTTACCAGGGACACAAAAGCACTGTACAAAGTATAAAAGACTAGTTTGAGAAACCGTAGGAGAGCTGCATAAATGGAAGAACATCCCATGCTCGTGGATAGGAAGATTGAACATTGTGAAAATGTCAGTTCTATCCAAAACAATCTACACATTGATTGTAATCCCAATCCAGATTCCAAATTATTTAAGGATATGGAAAACTTAAGCACTAACTTTAAATGGGAAGTAAAGAGGCCTGGGATAAGCAAAGCATTATTGAAGAAGAACAAAATAGGAGTTTTATACTCCTGGATCTCAAAACCTGCTATACAGCCACAGTAGTCAAAACTGCCTGGTATTGGTACAATGACAGGCATATAGACAAATGAAATAGAATTGAGAACCCAGAAATAGACCAATTGATTATGGTCAGCTGATCTTTGACAAAGGGGTGAAATCCATCAAAGGGGGAAGAGAATGTCTGTATAATAAATGGTGCTGGGAAAACTGGAGATCCATTTGCCGAAAAATGAAACAGGATCTGTACCTCACACCATACACAAAACTAACTCCAGATGGATCAAAGACTTAAATGAGAAACCTAAAATTATGAAGTTCCTCAGACAAAACCTAGGAGCAAATTTACAAGCCACCAGCCACTCCTCGGAAGGAAGGTTGGGCAATCCTACTTCCGTAGTGATACTGCCTCGGAAACCCAAGGAGGGGTCACTATGAGTCAG
>NW_006921592.1:5705878-5708208 GCF_000298275.1 Orycteropus afer afer | reverse complement strand
GAAAAGAAATTAGATGAATGGGACCCTCTCAAAATTAAATTTTTATGTGCTTCCAAAGACTTCTCCAAAAGAGTCATAAGAAAACCTACAGATTGGGAAAAAATATTCAGCAATGACATATCTGACAAGGGACTTACCTCTAGAATTTATAGAAAACTCCAATAGCTCAACAACAAAAAGATAAATAATCCAATTAAGAAATGGGCAGAAGACATGAATAGACACTCACCGAAGAGGACATTCAGGCAATCTATAAACATCTCAGGAAATGCTCATGATAATTAGCCATTAGAGATGCAAATCAAAACAACAATGAGATTCCATCTTACCCCATCACTAGTAGCAAAGTTCAACAAGACAGAAAATAACAAATGCTGGCAAGGATGTGGAGGGATTGGGACTTTCATACACTGTTGATGGGACTGTCAAATTATGCAACCACTGTGGAAACCAGTAAGGTGATTCTTTAAAAAGTTGGAATTAGAAATACCATTTAACCCATCCATTACATTACTAGGTAAATATTCTAAAGATGTGAGAGCCAGGACAAAAACAGATATGTGCACACCCATGTTCATTGCAGCACTATTTATAATAGCCAAAAGATGGAAACAACCTAGAAGAATGGCTAACCAAACTATGGTACATACACACAATGGGATACTAGGCAACCCTAAAGAAAAACGTAGAATATGCAAAACAACACATAACATGGATGAACTTGGAGGACATTATGCTGAGTGAAATAAGTCAATCACAGAACGACCAATATTATATTAGTCTGTTATTGTAAAAAGTCAAGGAAAGATTTATATATGGAAAGAAAGTTTCTTTGTTGGTAGAAGGTTGGGCAATCCTACTTCCGTAGTGATACTGCCTCAGAAACCCAAGGAGGGGTCGCTATGAGTCGGGGCTGACTTGAGGGCACATAACAACAACAACAACAGAGGTAGGAGGGGAGGGGAGGAAACACTTAGATAGTTACCTAGTTACCCAGAGCATTATCCTATCACAACTCCCTGCCATTCATCCATGAATGATAGATCTGAACTGTGTCTTGAACTGACCTATGTACATCAGAATCTGAAAAACACACCCTCAGCAACTATGACACCACACTTCCAATTCACTCCCCATCATGCTAATAAGTCTGATGTGTAGTTAATGAGTTCCAGATAGTTTATGAATTATCATAACTTCCCTGTTCCCTGCCCTCTATTAGTCTTAAAATCCTCAGCCTCACAGAGCTTGATCTGAGATACAATTTCTGAGCTCCTTGCTTGCCAGTCTGCAATAAAGCTTCCTTTCCCAGCACCTCAGAGCCTGGTATCTTCTTATTGGCTTGGGAGTAGCACTGAGTTGGGGCACAGCCTTCTGGTTTCAGTGCTTTACTTATCGGAGATCTCTTTCCTTTCTATGTAAAGTTGTTGATTAGTTTTTCCATCTCTTGAAAGAAAGATGATGGAATCTGGATTGGGATTGCATTATATTTGTAGATCACTTTGTGACATTTTATTGACATTTTCATGATATTAAGCCTTCCTATGCATGAGCATGGTGTATTCGTCCATTTACGTCTCTTTGATTTCTTTTAATAGTGTTTTGTAATTTTTGTTTCTATATGTGTTTTTATATCTCTGGTTAGATTTATTCTTAAATACTTCATTTTTTGGGTATTGTTGTTGTTGTTATATGCCGTTGAGTCAGACCCAACTCATAGCGACCCCTCCTTGGGTTTCTAAGGCAGTATCACTATGGAAGTAGATTGTCCGATCTTCCTTCTGAGGAGTGGCTGGTGGGTTTGAACTGCCAGCCTTCTAGTTAGCAGTCAAATGCCTTAGGCACTATGCTATCAGAGTTCCTATCTTTTGGATAGTTATTGTAAATAGTGTTGCTTTCCTTTTCAGAGTTATCTTCATTAGTGTAAAGGAATCCAATTGATTTTTATATTTTGATTTTGTACCTTGCCTCTTTGCTGAAACTTTCAAATAGTTCCAGTAATTTTCATACTGAGTCTTTGGGATTTTCTATGTATAAGATCATATCATCTGCAAATAGAGATAGATTTACTTCTTTCCTATTAGACACCTTTTATTTCCCTTTCTTGCCTTATTGCTCTGGCTAGGACTTCCAATACAATATTGAATAGGGGCAGTGATAAAGGGTATTCTTGTCTAGTACTTGTTCTTAAGGAGAATGCTTTCAGTATCTACCCATTAAGAATAATACTGGCCTTTGACAAACCACTGGCAAATTTAACAAAGGAAAAGAGGGAGAGAATACAAATAACAAGAATAAGAAATGAAATGGGTGACATCACAACAGAACCA
>NW_006921592.1:5698809-5701813 GCF_000298275.1 Orycteropus afer afer | reverse complement strand
AAAAAAAAAAAAAAAAAAGAATAATACTGGCCACTTGTTTGAATATATGCCCTTAAAGATGTTGAGGAATTTCCCTCTATTCCTATTTGATTCAGCATTTTCATCAGGAATGTATGTTGGATTTTGTCAAATGGTTCTTCTGTGCCAATTAATATGATTAGGTGGTCCTTTTCTTTTGTTTAATTTATGTGGTTAACTATGTTTATCTTATTAGAACCATTTTTCCATACTTCACATGCATCCCACTTGGTCATTATGTATTATATTTTTATATGTTGTTGTATACTATTAGCTAGGATTTTTTTTTTATTTTATTTTTTTGAGGATGCTTGTGTCTATGTTCATGAGGGATACTGGTCTATAATTTTCTTTTGGAGTGGTATCTTTGCCTGGTTTTGGTATAAGGGTTATGCTAGTTTAATAAAATGAATTCAGGTGTGCTCTTTCTTTTTCTATATTCTGGAATAGTTTGAGCAGAATTGGTGTCAGCTCCAACCTGAATATTTGGTAGACTTCTTCATTGAAGCCACCTGAGCCAGAATATTTTTGTTGTTGTTGTTGTTGTTGGAATTTACTATTATTATTATTTGTGACCTGTTCAGTTTCTTTTGTTATGGGTCTGTTAAAATTTTCAACTTAACTCTGTGCTAGCTTATGTAGACAGTGTGCTTCTAGAAATCTTTCCATTCCTTCTGTTTTCATAATTTTTGAAGTATAGGTCTTCATAGTATCCTGACATTATTCTTTTTATTTTGGTTGCTTCTATTTGGATGTCTCCCCTTTCATTTCTTATACATGTTATTTGTATCTTCTCCTCTATTCCTTTGTTAAATTCATCAATGATTTATAACTTTTATTAATATTTTCAAAGAACCAGCTTCTAGTCTTGTTGATTCTTTCCATTTTTAAAAAATTATTTTCTTTTTCATTTATTTCTGATTGAATGTTTATTATTTGTTTTCTTCTGGTGACTCTAGGCTAATTTTGTTGCTTTCTTTAATTGTTAGAGATGTTGGGTTAAGGCATTGATCTTCACTCTTCTTTTTTTAATGTGTGTATTATTGTTAAAAATTGTCCTCTGAGCACTACTTTTGTTATGTCCTGAGGATTTTGGTATGTTTTGTTCCATTCTCATTTAATTCAATGCATTTTTAATTTCATTTTTTATTTCTTCTATTATCTGGTAGTTTTTAAGCAGGGTGTCATTCAGTTTCTGTGTGTGTGTGTGTGTGTGTGTGTTTTCCCTTGATCTTACTATTAAAAACAAACAAAGAAACAAATAAGCAAACAGACAAAAAACACTGCCATCAAGTCAATTTGACTCATGGTGACCCCTCCTTGGGTTTCTGAGGCAGTATCTTATCTATTGTGCAACTCTGTGTCTCTTTATTAGTGCATTTAATCAATTTACATTCAGTGTAATGACCAACAAGTATGAATTTATTGCTGTCATTTTGTTATGTGTTTCTTTGTGATGCTGGTGTTTTCTTTGTTACATATAATTTTCTGTATAGAACTCTTTTTGTGTATGAATTTCCTCATCATTTCCTTCATTTTCATTGTTTTAGTATTTGCTAAATAAAGTGACTTTCCTGCTTTTTATTTTGATGGATTATTCTCAATCCTAAGAAGCATTCCAGCTGTACTTCTTCTCATACTTTGGTCACACTGTCAGAAAGGACCAGCCCTTAGAGAAGGATATCATGCTTGGTAAAGTAGAGGGTCATAAAAAGAAGGGAAGATCCTCAATGAGATGGATTGACACAGTGGCTGTGACAATAGGCTCAAGTATAGCAAAGATTGTTAGGATGGTGCAGGACCAAGTAGTCATTTGTTCTGTTGTATATAGAGTCACTATGAGTTGGAGCTGACTATATAACATCTAACATTAACATATCTGGGTTGATTTATGTGTGATGTTGTCATGTGTGTTAATCCCAGTTTGTCATCTACTGTTGTTGGTTCTCTGTTCAAAGAATTCCCTTGAGCATCTCTTGTAAAGTTGACTTGAGTTTTACAATTTCCTTTAATTTCTGTTTGTGTAGAAATGTCCTAATTTTCTATCATATTCGAGGGACAATTTTTAATATAACTTTTAGCTGTAATTTTTTTTTTTTTCTATCAGGATTTTATATGTATCATTCTATTGTCTTCTCACCTGAATGGTTTCTGACAAGGAAATAAATGAACATTGAAACTACTTGATAAGGAATTCAGAAGAATTATGTTTAGGTAACTTCAATGTATTGAGAGACATCAAGGAAAACACTGATAAAATTAAGGAAAACAAAAACAAACCTCTACAAGTAGTCAGGAAAACAGTCCAAGATAAACTGACAGAATAAATGAAAAATTAGAAATCATACAAAAACAGCAAATAGAAATCCAGAACATTAATACTTGGCTTTCAGAAATATATAACACATCTGTAAAGACAAAGGAGTAGAATTGAATAAAAGACACAATTAGTGAGACAAATCTCTCAATATTCATTTGTTAAAGTAACAATCAGATTTTTTTTTAAACAAAGAAAATCTAAGTTTATGTGGGACACCATCAACAGGAATAACTTATGCATGATTGGAATTTCAGTAAAAGAAGAGACAAATAAAGCTACATGAAAATTGTCAAAGATGTGTTGAAAGAGAATTTCTCTAATATGATGAAAGACTAGAAGATAAGTATTCAAGAAGTTCAATGAACACCAAACATGATAGAATACCAAGGAAAATCAACAATACATATTATAATCAAACTTTCCAAACCCAAAGACAAAGAAGAACCCTGAAAACTGCTTGGGAAAACAAAACAAAAATTACCTGCAAAGAGCAAGCAGTAATATGAAGCTCTGATTTCTCAGAAGGGATGATGTTTTTACAAATTATTTCAAATTTCATTTTATAGCAGACTATAAAAGGAGCTCTGGTAGCCTAGTGGCTAAAAGCACTTGACGCTAACCAGAAGGCTGGCGGTTCAAACCCACCAGCCACTCCTCGGAAGGAAG
>NW_006921592.1:5651578-5698599 GCF_000298275.1 Orycteropus afer afer | reverse complement strand
GAAGGCCTCCCCCTCTTTCATCGATCCTCCACCTTACCAAGCATGACATCCTTCTCCAGGGAATGGTCCCTTCTGACAACATGACCAAAATAGGTGAGACAAAGTCTGGCCATTCTCGCTTCCAAGGAGCATTTCGGGGGCACTTCCTCCAGGACAGATCTGTTAGTTCTGTCAAGTCCATGGTACTTTCAGCATTCTTTGCCAGCACCACAACTCAAAAGCATCAACTTTTCTTCGGTCTTCCTTATTCATTGTCCAACTCTCACATGCATAAGAGGTGATTAGAAATATGGCTTGTGTCAGGTGTACCTTAGTCCGCAAGGAGACATTCCTGCTCCTCAGCACTTGAAAGAGTTCCTTTGCAGCTGACTTGCCCAGTCTTATATGTTGTCTAATGTCCTGACTGCTGATTCCATTGGTGTCAATTGTAGAATCAAGCAATGTGAATTCTTTGACAATCTCAGTCTTTTCTCCATTTATTGTGATGCTGCTCATTGGTCCAGTTGTGAGGATTTTTGTTTTCTTTATATTGAGATGTAATCCATACTTCAGACTGTATTCTTCAACCTTCATCAGTAAAGCAGACTACATACAATCCTTTTTTCAGTACACACACACAAATTCAGTCTGCTTTTATATTTTTGAGCTATAGAATCAATGTGTCTATTCTGATGCTGTATAATCCTTATAAGTATCACAATTGTCAGATCTTGATAATAATGTTCCTGAGTGACACTAATAGCTTGAGCTCCACTACTATCATAGAGGTTGGTGATTCAAACCCACCAAAGCCACGCTTCAGAAGAAATGTCTTAGTGGTATACCTTCTTAAAGATTATAGCTAAGAAAATCCTGTGGAGCTAAGTTCTATTCTGAAACACCATTTGGAATTGACTTTGTGGCAATAACTTCGGCTTTTGTGTTTGTTTTATCTTGATAATACAACATCTTAACCATTCTCCTTCATTTACAAAAATCCTTTACCCTTTGGACAAGTTTATTCTTTAAGATATATTTTGGAATCACAATGCTGATCTTCAAAATGGTAATAATAACAACTAACAGCATTTTCCATTTTGATTGAAATACATGTGTGTATATATATATATATATATATATATATATATATATAATCTAATTAATTTGCAAGAATTAATATTTTCTTCACAAAATAAACTTGCATAATTTTTGTTTCAGATTTATGATTTTTAAAACATCTGTTGCCCTAAACACATTTTTTTAAAAATATGAGATGAATACTTCAATAATATATTTTGATAGTCTATTCAAAATGTGATCTCTCCAGCCATAATCTTGAATTTTAGACAATCACAAAAGAACACTATCACTTACTAAAGAATATTTTAAAAATAATTTTAACTTTCCACATAGAGGTACAAGTAATAGAAGTTAATAAATATCAAAGTCTTAAACCTATTAGAACACATAGCTTAGCAAACTTTTAGAATATACTAATTATTATTAAAAAAGAAACAATTATATGCTATCTGATTTCAAGACTTACAGAAAAAGTTGTAGTAACAAAGACAGTGTAGTATTGATATCAGGATAGACAAAGGTATAAAGGTAATAAAACAAAGATAGTCTTTTCAGCAAATGTAAAAAATGGATGCTTTATTCATATAAAAAATTTAGTCACAATGAATCATGAACATTAATTTAAAAGGTAATTATAGCATTTTTGGAAGAAAATCTTTGCAACCTTTGCAATATATATTAGATAGGATAAACATAGCATAAACTATGGATGAAAAAAAATAAAGTAGATGTTATCAAAATTAAAAATGTGTGCTTTTTAAAAAACACTTTTTAAAAATTTAAGACTAAACTTCAAAGAAAATATTAGTAAAACATAGAGCTGACATAGTATATGTATTCTGAATATATTAAAAATTCTCACAATTCAATAATGAGAAAACAATCCAATTTATAAAGGGTGGGATTTGAAAAGATCTTGTCAAGGAAAAACATGACAAACAAGGAAATAAAAGATGTTCAATGTCATTATTCAGTAGAGATAGACAAATGACAACAACAATGGCCTTCTACTACACACTATTAGAAGGGCCTATGTGCATGTGAACCAGTTGGAACTCTCATACATTGCCTATGGTGTACAAAATATATTCCAGTCACTTGGAAAACAATATGTCAGTTTTTGAGAAAGTTAAACATACCAAAAAAACAAAAACAAACTCACTGCCATCGAGTTGGATCCGACTCATAGTAACCCCTCCTTGGGTTTCCCAGGTGGTATCTCTATGGAAGTAGATTGCCCAACCTTCCTTCCGAGGAGTGGCCAGTGGGTTTGAACTGCCAGCCTTATGGTTAGCAGTCAAATGCCTTGGGCACTATGCCATCAAAGCTCCCAGTTAAACATACACAACAAGTATATTTTTGATTCAACATCTTCCTCCAAGGTATTTACTCAAGAGAAATGAAAACATGTCTGCCTAAATACCTGTACTCAAATGTTTACAGTGATTTTATTCATAACTGTTAAAAACTGGAAACAACTCAAACATTGATTAATTAGCACATGAACAAATTGAAGCACTTCCACACAATGGGATACTGCTCAGAATGAAAAAGGAGTAAACAGGTAAAAATGTACATGAATCTCAAAGCATCATGCTAAGTTAAAGAAACCCACATCAAAGGTCATATACTACAGGATTCCATTTTTATGACATTCTGGGGAAAAAAAAAAAAAAACTTAAAGGGACAAAAATTAGATCAGTAGAAGCCAGGAGCTGAGAGTAGAGGGAGTGGATTGAAAATAAAGGGGTCCAGAGGAATCCTTTTAGAGTGATAGAAAAATTATATATCTTGGTATAGTAGCAGATACACAGTCAAATGCCTTTTCATGGTCAATAAACACAGATAAACATCTTTCTAATATTTTTTTCTTTCAGTCAACTCTGTGGATCATAACAAATTATGGATATCATGGCAAAGAATGGGAATTCTGAAATACTTACTTGTGCTCATGAGGAACCAGTACATAGACCAAGAGGCTGTCTTTCTATCAGAACAAGAGGATGCTGCATGGTTTAAATCAGGAAGGATTTGTGTCAGGGTCATATCCTTTACCATTCAATCTGTATGGTGAGCAATTAAAATGGAAAGCCGAACCATATGAAGAGGAACGCAGAATCAGCTTTGGAGGAAGACTTGTTAACAACCTGCAATATACAGATGACACAACCTTGCTTGCTGAAAGTGAAGATCACAGACTAGAGCCTTCAGGATGGATTACACCTCAACATAAAGAAAACAAAAATTCTCACAACTGAACCAATCAGCAACATCACAATAAATGGAGAAAAGGTTAAAGTTGTCAAGGATTTCGTTTTACTTAGATCCACCAATATGGAAGCAGCAGTCAAAAAATCAGATGTCGTCCTGCATTGTGCAAATCTGTAAATGACCTCTTTAAAATGTTAAGAAACAAAGCTTGCACTTAGAAGAAGACTAAGGTGCACTTAACCCAAGCTATGGTATTTCCAATTGCCTCAAATGCATGTGAAAGTTGGACAACGAATAAGGAAGACCAAAGAAGAATTGATGTCTTTGATTTATGGTGTTGGCAAAGAATCCTGAAAATACCGTGGACTGCCAGAATCAACAAATGTGTCCTGGAACAAGTGCAGCCAGAATACTCCTTAGAAGTGAGAATGGCCAGACTTCATCTCAGGTATTTTGGTCATGTTTTCAGAAGCGACCAGTCTCTGGAGTAGGATATCATACTTGGCAAAAAGAGAGTCAGTAAAAATGGGGAAAACCTTTAATGAGATGGACTGACACAGTGACTGCAGCAATGAGATCAAGTATAGCAAGCATTGTGAGGATGGCACCGGACTGGACAGTGTTTCATTCTGTTGTATATAAATTTGCTATCAGTTGGAGGTGACTTGACAGCACCTAACAACAACAATAGAAATTACACAACTTAGTAAAAGTCAAAATAAAAAAAAAAAAAAACTATGCATTTTGGTGTATAGAAAATATACCTCAATAAGCCTGACCTTTAAAAATGTGTAGGTTTTTTAGTTGAATGTGGTATTTTATCAATGGAAGACACTAATTTTGTAGGGTTCAATGAGTTTCTTAACTCTGAAATCTTGGTGTACAAATCTTTATCACGGGAATAATAATATTCAATGCATATAAAGTGCTTGGGAAAGAGTTTCCCTTTGGGTAGGTGTTAGTTATTATAAAGAGGATGTAGAGAATCATATATCATATAGTGAAAAGTGAAAAGAGTTAGAAGTGATAATGGGATAAGTTAATGTGTACAAACACAACACTCGAATGAACAGAAAAACCTATGCACCCCATCATTTGGAAGCAAAGTTTTTCTCATCATTTATTTAAATAGAAGATTCTCACAGCTTACAAAAAGTAATTTAAAAAGTTTCATTGCCAACACAGGAAAAATGTAAACTATAAATGTACGTGTGTGCATTATATACAGCTTGTTAATTGGAGTGTGAATGCAGTCAAAAAAGAGTGTGAATAATAGGTAGCTTAAGCCAAATTTAGTAGTTATATCCTTGCTCTGCCAATGTACCTCAAGCTTAAATGGATCAACTGAAGCTGTTTCAGTCTCAGATTGCTCCACAAGTATTACCCTTCTGCCAATGGGGCTAAAATGTTGTGGTCGTTTACTTCTGAAGCCAGATAGGCAGTTTATGTTATGTTTCATTTATTTGCAGCAGCACTTAAATCACACATAACTTCATATACATTTATAGAGCTGAAATCACAGACAATTTGTGAAGCAAACACACTGAAAAGTCAGCAGCTCACAATACAAAATACATTTTTGCATAGAAAAAGTCATTAGAGAGTGGTTAATTAAACAAGTCATCCTCACACAAGCTATTCGATTGCCGCAACACTAAAGAGATTAGCTATTTTTTGTGACTTTTTTTTAACGGGAAAATTTGTTTCATATATAATTCTGTGATTTCATAAAGTTTTCACCATATTGGATGTAAGTAATAGTGAGCAGGTCCTCTTCCATTTGCTGAACTAATAACAGAAAATAAATGTTAGAAACTGATTTGGAATACAGACTAGGAATCTCTGTGTATCCCAAATTCATGTTTCTTTTTTAATTGCTTGTTTTTCTACTATTTCTTGTCACCTTTCTTTAATATGGTTTTCTTGTTCAAGAGAGGGGCAGTGCATGGTTGAAGAGTGGATATGATGGCTTTTAAAATCCAGGAATTTAAGTGTTTAGATATTGAGCATGTAAACTATGTATGAATATACACATATATGCTTATGAATTTGTTTTTAATGACAATGAATTAAGAGCCCAAGTGCTTGTGATGCATCTACTGTTGTCATACATCATAAGCAATTTAATCTAAGGGTTAAGCAAAGGTTGGCATGAAATTTTCAAGAATAACTGCTCATTTAAAATCAACCAAATATGAAGCTCATATATTTCTGAGGTTCTGATGCAACCCAACAGGGAGAAGTTATTCAAATTATAAACAAAGTTATCAATTAATATTTTAGTATTTTTAATCATAGAAGTAACATAGGCACATTATAGACTTTTTTTTTTTTTTTTTTTAATGAGGAGGAAACATTACCCAGGATCCTACTCTCGTAATAGAACTATTTTATTTCATGGGTTGTTTAATATCACTGTGATTTTGGAGAGGTCTCTCATGTAAAGTAAGACATTCCTGAATTTCTACAGATGGAGTGGCAAACTACTCCAACCAGCCAAAGTCAACCCATTGTCTATTTTGGTGCAGACCAAGAGCTAAGAAAAATGTTTATGTTTTTAAATTATTAAAAATAAAAAGAAGAATACTACTTCATGGCACATGAAAATTGTATAAAATTCAAGGTTCAGTGTCCACAAACAAAATTGTATTGGAATATAGCCACACTTGTTCATTTATGGCTATTTTCATACTACATAGGATTCAGTGTAGCATGAGACAAGGGAGACATTTGCCTTGGACACAGTATTTAGTTGGTACCAAAAACTCACTAATCAAGATAAAGAATATTTTAACACAATATTAAAAATAATAGAAGCACATTCCAAAAAAATCCTTGATGAACAAATTTCAACATTTTATAAAAGATAGCAGTGGGAGAGGTGATCATTTGCTATCAATTATTGGAGAAGAAATGTTATGCAATGTGATTAAATATCAGAGGAAATATTTTGGAGTGGCTAGCCTGACTTCCATAGCTTACTTTTGATTGTTATTTACTTCTCTGAACTATATTTTTTCACATTTTAGTTTTTTTTTTTTATAAATAACTGGCTTCTAAACACTGCTAAGAACTGATGAACTGATAATTTTCACACTCGCTCCTCCCCCAAAACTATTTGACATCTCTTTTCACGAGTCTTTAGTTGCTATTGAGAATCTTAAAAAAACACTTCATGAAAGACATAGTCCCATATATTTCCTGTTCTTTAAAAGTCTTTCTGCTTTACAAAGATTCTGCGTTACAGCAGGTCCATGTCTTAGATTTTACCTGCTTTTCTAAATAATATTCTAGAAACATTTGAGATTGTGTATATTTATTGCAACAAATTATAGTTTAAAAATTAAACTCCCCAAATACGTACTTTGTATATACAACTATGGAAAAGATATCCAAATTATTATGTTGTATAAAATAATTTTTGCAATGCAAAAATAATCTATGAATATAGGAATGCTGATGGATATTTTTAATATTCTATTTTTTAACAAAGATTTCTCATTACACAAATTTGCAACAAAAAGAGATTTTTAGAAGGATTTATATTTCCATTATATTAGTATATAATAATGGCAGTTTAGTTCTGCAACATATGGTTAACATTGGGTGCTTTTAAACTTATGTGTGCTTTTCCAATCTGTTTACTTAAATATCAGATGCTCAGGTTCCTAAAAAGTTAAACATAGCATTACTATATGACCCAGCAATTCCACTCATAAATATACACCCAGAAGAATTAAATCTAGATACTCAAACAAATACTGTACATAAATATTTACTGCAGCTCTATTAACAATAGCCAAAAGGTAGGAACAGCTTAAGTGTCCATCAATGGATGAATGGATAAGCACAATGTGTATATACAAATAATGGCATATTAGCCATAAATAGAAAGGAAATATTCATACATGGTACAACATGTATAAATTTCAAAAAACTTATGCTAATTGAAAGAAGCTAGATTAAAAAGGTTGAGTATTGTATGATTCCATTTATATGAAGTATCCAGAAGAGATCAATCCACAATCCATAGAGACAGAAAACACTTCAACAGTTGTCAAGATCTGGGAGCAGGTGAAATGGTGAGCGACTGCTTAATGAGTACAAAGTTTCTTCTGGGATGATGAAAATGTTTTGGAAGCTGAAATTCGTGGTAGTTGTACAACAATGTGGATGTGCTAAATGCTACCAAAATATGCACTTTAAGATGGTTAATTTTATTTTATGTTAATGTCACCTCATTAAAAAAGTAAATAATAAATATTAGGTGTTCAAATTGGTAAAATTTATAAATACTCTAGATTACTTTAATACTCTACTTTTTGATCTATAAACTCAATTACCTAGCATGATTAAATAACCTTGTATATTATGGATACCCTCGAGGTCAGTCACCAGCAATTCAGCCTTTACTACATCCAGGTACTTAAAGGAATTTCAGAATTGCCAGATTATAATATTTTGAATAATTTTTCAAGTTTAATATTGCAACATTGAATGATAACTATGTTTTACTCAAATATATAACATGCACCATCAGGAAATTGTAGCATCTTTGTTAGGTAGAGTCATTACTAAGTGCTCAGTGACTGTCCCCCATTTTCCTGTGTGCACACAGTGAATCACTCATAACACTCACTTAATGAGTATTTGTTGAATTAATGAACTCAGCAGAATGAACAAACACTGATAAAACTGTGTTAATATAAACTATTGTTGTGGACACTGACAATGTCTCATTAAGCATTTTAAAGCAGTCTTTATTAACACCAGAGTCTATCTACATTAGAAATGTATACATAGATAAGTCAATATAGATATAGGAAATACATAATAATTCTGCAAGTAAACATAGGTCCATACCGAAACGTATTGTTCTAAAACAAAAGGTTTATGTCTAAATCACAACATTCTCTTTTCTATTCCAATGATAACTGGGATTCAGAGCTGAATTTAGGGTGAAATTACTTGAAGACTGAATAATTGTCCATCATATTGAGGGTCATCATACTCCTTGGAGGCTGGTGAATTGTAGGCTTTGTTTTATGATTATAATAGAGACATGAATGGCTTTCACATGTAATGTTTTCTCCAGATACGGCATTGTCTAAAAATGGCCCTATTAAGAATTCTCGAAACCAAAGGATTGACTAACAGTTATGTATTGACTACTAAAATAAAAACAGGAGTCCTGGTGGTACAATGAATGATTAAGTTCTCAGTTGCTAACCAAAAAATCAGTGGCTCAAATCCACCAGTGGCTCTGGGGAAGAAAAGACCTAGTGATCCACACCTATAAAAATTTACAGTCTAGGAAACTCTATGGGGCAGTTCTCCTGTTTCCTAAAGGGTCACTATGAGTTGAAATCAGCTCAACCACACACAACCACCACAAATTAAGAACAATGTATGAGGCTCTTGAGAATGCCTAAAGCATTCGATTGCAACCAGAAGGCTGGTGGTTCAAACCCACCAGCCACTCCTTGGAAGGAAAGGTGGGCAATCTACTTCTGTAGAGATACTGCCTCAGAAACCCAAGGAGGGGTTGCGATGAGTCGAGATTGACTCCACGGCAGTGAGTTTGGTTTGATTTTTTTTTTTTTTTTTTTTTTAACCACTAAGGAAACTTTTCTTTAGGTCAGCCATATGACTGCCAACGAGGAAGTCAAAGAAGAGTTTATCTAAAAGTGCCCAAGTGGTCTTTTACTGAATCACTCAAATAAAGTGCTAAAAAACTAAAATAATATACTCATCAAAGAGTTAGAAGATAGGGTTTTTGACTCAGCTGTGCTAGCAACTGTGAGATGAGATCTTGGACAAGCCACTTAAACTTGCTAGCCCTTAGCTATTACTTACTATTTTTTTTTTTAATTTCTAAAATGAAAGAAGTGAGACTGAAAGACTTGATGAACCTCAATGTTAGTGGATTCCACATGTAATCGTGTCAGGGGAGCATGGAGTAGGCAACCGAAGTCTGTTTGAAGTGAAAGAAATTGGCCATCAAAAGTTGGGATGCAAGGAAGGCCTGGTTCTACTTGCCACCACAGGTATCTAGAGTATGGCAGGTATGGCACATGCCCTGGGCACCACTTGAGGTGGGGCGCCAATGAGAATTTTCTATTAGCCATGGCAGTTTTCATCGCCAGCTGTGAAAGATCATTCAGCCATTTAAAACTAATTACCGTAGGTGCTATTTTCTGTAGATATGCCTCTGCTTGCCACACACCGTTTCCTGCTCCAAGTAATTCTACCTTCGATCACACATAGGGCCATATCATTTCTTTTGATTTTTCCATCCCTTATCCGCAGGGCACTGCAATCACTTGCTAGCTTGTATGTATTTGCTCGGAGTAATCACTTTACATCTAGCAACTTAAAACATGGTCTTAGGAAGTGGTAGCATTTCAGCTGCTGGAAGGCAGAGGATCAGTCTGAGCATTCTTGAGGTAGATTGCTAAACTGCCTTTAGTTCACAAAGTGTATTTCTAGTCTGAGATGTTTTTTAGTGGGAAAAGAGATTTTTAATAGAAGGAGAAACTTAGATGTTTCCTAAAGCAACATTCAAAGCAATTACATGGAGCTTTTTAAGCAACATGATCTTTTTCATTCTCACAATCTTCTCTTTAGCCTTAAGTAAAAACCAAAAGAGACCTTGAAAAAATGATGATTTTTTAATATTTAATATGTGATCTTTTCATGTTTTTGCTGTTGTGTGCTTTTGAGCTGTCTAATAACTATAGCTATGCAGCCAGCAGAAGGGCAGACTTGTCTTACATCTTGTGAAGAGGTGACTACCTGAAGTGTGAGAATCAAAGAAAACATAACAATTCTATGAAAGGTTTTACTACAGAGACTACGGGGCCAAGACCTTCATCTAACCCTAGATACACATTATTCTTAAAAATGCATACTAGTATCATTTTTTTTTGGACTGACTTTAAGTAGTGAGCTTATAAAAATTGACAATATTTTACAGAAACAGATTTAAAAAAAAAAAAAGGATAGCTCTGTTTCCTGTATCTTTCACAGTTCTTTAATTTGAGACATATCACTTTTATCTCTCCTTGCTTTAACACCAGATTTGGTTTAATTAAATTTATGTCAAATGAACACATGAAACGAAAGGAAAATCAGAAAGCCAGCAGTTGCCCATTAGTGAGTCAGTGACTGCAGTGAAAGGCTTTTGAAGCCTGGCTTACTGCCAGGACAAGCTTGCAATGATGCTCGGAGACACCCATGATGCTTTGAAGGGAAAGACTTAGCTGACCTGAGCCTGTTCAATGGAATCAGTCAAAATCCTCATGGGCTAGATGTGCAATCTATAATAAGTCTTCTGTCTTCAACCATTTACCTGTCAAAGGAAAAGAATAGGAGATGTGAAACCATAATCCATATACAAAATTAATTATACTACACCCATTCTTTATTATTTATTTCATTATTATTGATTATGTGAGTGATTTTCTTTGTTTGCTTGGAAAAGAACATGCCAAGCCTTTTGAAAGAGCCAAACTGCAATCCTCAGAGCTACTATATCAAAACAAAACGGAAAGTGTTCCAGTTACGAACTAGCTCTGTTCTTAGGTGTGTCTTTAAGTCGAATTTGTAGGTAAGTCAGACCAAGTGCATATAGTTCTCATTTCTCCTTAGTTTAGACCAAGAAAAAGTACCGAGCCTTCTCAATGTTTTAAAGGTGCCCATGCAGCAAGTGAAGGTGATAGTGATGAAGAATGTGTTGCTAGTAGTGGTTAGTTCAATCCTTTTAAAGTGAGGGCAAATGTACACAGCATTAGAGGGCAGATACAAGTTGTCTGTAAGTTAGATGTTAGTAACCTGGGGGATTTACTGTATTTAACTTAAGCTCTGCTAACTGAAATATCTGTCAGTAAGTCAAATAATATCTACTGTTAGAGAATATAAAAAGAATAACCTTTAGGAGCTAATATTTAGAGCCTTGCAAATGTGTCATTGTTAAAACACCTAAGTTTAAAAATAAATGTAGCCTCCAATGTTTTGACACTCCTGTTAAAATGCAAAGTAAAATATCACATCTCATATTGTTTCTGATACCACATGGTCTTTGTGTTTCTATGCCTGAATACATTTAATACCTCCAGCCTCTGCACCTCCATATTCAATATATAAAAACACATTGAATGATTCCTCCAATTGAATGTAATGTTTTTTATTCTGCCTTGTAGTCAGATAATAAATTTTTCTCAAAGGATATATAATGCTAGGTTTATTTCTTTTGCATATTGGAATCTGAGCCAGAGATTCAATTGCATTTTATATTTTCTTATTTTAAACACTAAAGTCATTATATAAACTTTCAAAATAAAGAAAAAATCATCATGTAGCAGCAGAGGGCATGGAAGATAAGTAAAACAGGACATAAAAGAGCAAGCTTGGTGAACATCTAGAAATATGAAAGGGAATAGGAAAGGCAAGGAAAGACTTTAGTCTTTCTTTTTTTCTTTTGGTCCTGTTTGAAAATATTCAAACAAAGTAAGGGCTACATGTTTCCAAAATCACATAAGTATCATCTAAGATGCTTCAACAATCCACCCATACTGAACGTCATCAGAGTACTTGCTTAATTTCTATTTTTCTGATCTACCACAGATATGACTGTCTTACATTTTCCACTTACACATCCCTTGCTTTTCTTACTATTTCATCAATAAAAAAAGAAAGAAAGAATAACTCACTGCCATGAGTTATAAATGTAAATAAAAGAAAAAAAAAACAAAGAAAAAGTGGGAGGAAAAAAGGATCACATTTGTTTCGTTTAAGAGGGTTCCATTCACAGAACCAGCGTGTCTGTATGATCTATAGTGTCTGCACTGGAACACCTCACTAAGTGTTACCTTCAAGAGAGTATCATTTTGAGAAAAGAAAGGATTTTTGAATTGAGATAAAAATGAGATGTCATTTCTTGGCCAATAGCAAAGTCCTTAATTTTGTGAAATCTGCAAAATATGTTCAGCTGGATTCTGCCACTTGCCTCCAGTCAGGTATTAGCAGTCTTTTCATTTTCATGAGATCAAATGAGATATAAAAATGCTCAGTGTTTCTAAATTCCATAGGATATAGTACAATCCTAGTAATATAAGGGCAAAGATCATTTTAATATACGTTCCTATTAACTTTGATAAGGTTAAAAATATGTTTATATTCAAATAATTCATTTCTTAAAAATCATACCCTTCTTTGCTCTATGCATTCAACATTTGAAATAGCTTTGGATATCAGTGTACATTTCTCTAAATAATTTTAAAAGAGAATTTTAAATATATATGAAACAACATTCAATTCTATTTTTATTAAAAAACGCAGTGCCTTATGTATTTTTCTTAATGAAAACTGATCAGTTTCTTCAAAATTTTTTTTTTTTAGTAAAAGATCAATTAAATTATCTGTTACAAATTGCACATGATTAAGGTAATTAAGAAGAATTTTTAAATGTATTATCCAAGAGCAAAGTATTTAATAAGACTTTTAGAAAATTTATTATGTTTTAGCAAGTAGTACAAAGTAGTTTTGCTTGCTTGTTTTGTCAAGGGTTTTTGACATTGTTAGGTGCTATTAGGTGTCTGTTTTGTTTTATTCACGGAGACTTTTTCAAAAGGTTAGAGGAGAAAATCAAGCAAGCACTCAAAACGATCTTAGAGACTGCTTAGAAATATTTATTTCCTCCTGAAAAATATTAGCCCAGTAAGCTCTTTTCAAGCCAGAATGCATAACGACCACAGTATTCAGGCAAGTTTCTGCTTTTCTTTCTTGAATTATTCTAGTAATTGTGTAGTGCAGCTTTTCCCCCTGGCACTGCAGACCTAGCCTCTTTATTCCACACTTCACAACCAAATTGCCAGAAGTGTGTGAAAGGCTGTACTTCCAGGGGAAAAAAAAAAAAAAAAGCACTGAGGGCCAAGCTTTTGCTAACACACGATCATTGAGCATCATGAGCTGAATCAAGGCATTAACAGAACGCTGAGAGCACCTTTGCACTGGAATCAAAGGCACATCATGAGGAGTCAACATTTTGCCTGAAGTTTTTCTCTCTGACTCTCCCAGTGCCTGTAATAAAGTAGCTAAAAGGGCATTTGGGACAATTCCGGGCCTTGCAGTGCTTTCTTAGGACCACCTACAGAATCATAGCCAAAAGAAAAATGATTCTGGGAAATGTCTCAATCCACTTCTCTATATTTGTCCATGGAGCAGAAAATGAATGGTGAAGCATGGCCCTAGCTACTGGAAATAAAATTGGAAGCTGAAGCCTTGGTTCCTGAGTGACTCCAATAAATAGCCACCTGTTTGAACTCTGCCATCATTTTTATCCTGGCCAGTTGCTGCTAGATTGGGAATTTTTGTTTCATTATTATGTAGATTTCCAGACTTTGTCTTTTCTGAACTTGGTTAAATGTAGCAATTAATTCCTCTATTACTCCAAGTGGAAAATTTAGGGTGAAATGGCATGGGATAAAAATGAGGAACAAATCCTTTAAAAATAATTCAAGAAGACACTTTCCTCATATGCTGCTAACAAGAGTAAGAATACCTGACAGGAAAGGGCTAACGCAAAGTCAAGATTATCATAGAAGCCCTGATATTCTGATTACATCAATGACTAACAAAGGTTCTTCATATCACTTCCAAAGGAAATGAATTGCTCACAAGTACCATTTATTCAATTATATTCAAACAATGAAGCAAACATATCAATAAACAAATATAAAACATTTGGAGCATCTGGGATGCCAAGCTGTATTTCACCAATTTATTGTCACAAAACTAAATTCATTGCTAAATTTAGACAGACGGTAAATTGCAAATACAAGTCCATAGTTCTAGGTATCTTTTCAATGATTACTGTTTAAGAATTAAAAGTACATAGCCTGTTTCAATTTTCTTCTCAAAATAAATAAATAAGTAGACGCATAGTTTCTCTCTTAGGATAAAATGATGCCATTGAGCACAGATGGTTAGGGGTAAGAAAATGGATTTTAAATGTTAGAAATGTGATTATTTCTCATATACAAACTTACATAGAAAAATTGTATATTATAGATGAAAACATTTTTACTCAACTTGAAGATAGGATATTGTTTCATAAATGTAGACATCCACAAGAGAGCACATATAACTTTTCTTTTTTAAAAACAATAGAATGTTTTATCTGTTGTCAACATCAGTATATAAAATATTTGTTAGTCATATTTTAGAAATCACATAGGATTTCTGTCTTAAGTTCCGTCCTTACAACCAACCCCTCCTCCCCCGGTTCTAACAATATCATTACAGAATATTAAAACGTTCACAGCAAAGGGATACGTACATACAAGTTTGAAGGTTCCAGTCAAATTGATTATACAAGGTGATAACACTAAGGTTATCTTGACATAAAAGTTGACAAGTCAAAAGGGGGGATCATGTGCTTTTTCACTGGCAAACGATAAACATTCCATGCAGCAAAACAGCTTCATTCCCGTGCTCTGAGCCATTACAAGAAGAAAGGATTTTGATTAAGACCGTTAATTTTCCACAGAAGCAAGTTTGAGAGAAACAATAAAGGAGAACGTACACATCTAAAATATTAATTAATACACCTCCAGGAAGATGAGCGCTTATGCTTCAGTTACGAAGATGGGGTAATTCATAAACTCAGTTCAAATTCACCCTTGCATAGTGATGGTGTGCAGAAAGGAAAGCAGCAGTGAAGTCACTTACATTTTGCAATCAGCTGTCACGTGGAAATCTGCAGTAGGTATGAGCAAAATATATTGTGGCGAATATGTGGCTTAATATTATACAACAAAATCGAACTTTGCAACTGCTTATGCATAATTAACTACCTGGGACTAGCCTGCACGGGTACACTACTTTATAGAGTAATAAAAAATTAAACTAAAAATACAGACTCTTAGATAACTGTGGTCACAATAAACCTCTATCTTCCTTTGCAGGCTTATTATTTTCTGAAGCTGTGGCTGACAGCTTCTATGGACACACATTTTTGCATATATTTTGTTTATGTGCAAGCCTTGGCATTTCAGCCATTGCCTGCTGAGGCCCCTTCCTACCATATGCTTCTGTTTTTCTTCATTAGGTGATGTGATCCCTTTTGACTGTTGCAGGCACGTGAAAGGACAGTGGGCTTTGGGGTGGGGGGAGAAGCCCTGCTTTAAGAAAGTACACGTCAGTTGGCCTTCAGTCGCTTGGAGCTGATTGGATCTGACAAGTGTTGTAGCTATTCATCGTAATGGATGTCCCTGCTTAGCAGAGAAGAGGTGAAAAGGATGTAATTCCCAGTGAAAGAAAGCAACATGAACTATTATTTAATTACTGCCTAAAATAAAACTCCCTAGGAGTCCCTGTTGATTTACAGTTCTAGCATCTTCCCTTATTTATTAATGAACAATCTCGTCGTTTAATGTGATGCAGTTAAGCCACACTTGTTATTGATAGGGTCTTTCCCAAAATAATAAAACAAATAATCTGTTTTAGTAATCTAAGCATGTATGTATGCTTCTAAAGTGCTTCAACATTTCAAATACAGAAATGATTGTTTTCACCTTGTGAAGAAAAAAAAAAAAGCTTGCACTAGTGTTACTCACGTTTCTTTCTTTCACTGGTTTAGGATTTGCTGTGCACATTTTTGATTACTCTGCATTCTAACCTTTTCAGCTGTCTGCATTCTAAGAATCAATTAAAATCCCCCATGCCCTTTCTTCAATTCTCACACTGATGGGATGCTGAGTTAAGGAGAGTTTTTGTTTTGTTTTTTTAATCACTTGCAATTTCTGGCTATGCTAAAACTGTCAGTAATTTATCTTCCACACAGAATTTACTGTCCTACCAAGAAATTTCAACTTTAAAATCTGAGAAGTGCTAATGCAAATCTATTATTCATTGTCAAATTATAGGATATTTTGCAATCAAGTTATATTGTTCCACTTATTTTTTCCAATGTGAAAAAAAAGTGGTCATAATATGTTTTGGATTTAGTTGTATTTGCATAGTATATTAAAGTTATGTGATCACTGAAAAATATTGAAAACTAGACACCTATTTATGTATCATTATCATAACGGTAAGGTTATATAATTTTATTTCCTTCAATATGTAATTTGTAAGAATTATATTAAAGTATTTTGTTGTATTTTCTTTTAGTTCTTTTTGTTACTATTTCTATATGTCTTATCCAATTGTGCCGAAGTATTATTTTTGCAGCATCTATAACATATGGTAGCTTATATGTCTACATGCAAATTCTTCAGTCAACATTTTGCAAAAGGCCACATTAAACTTTAATAAATGACATCGTTTGTGCCAAAATATCTTATTGATAAGACACTCAATATTACATTTGATAATAATTATTTTAATAATTGTCTTCCATACAATTAGTTCAATTACATTTAGTTTATATTAATTTTTAAGAGTTCTTCTTTCATTTTGCTATAGCCATCTGTGGCCTGATAAAATTTTGAAAATTGTGGTTTTCTTTTAATGATAGCCAATTAGCTAATTTAGATACTACCAAGAAACAGTTAATATGATGATTTGATTTTTTTCTACTGTATATTTTGTTTACCTGGTAAATAATCACATTTGTCTCCTTTATTTAAGTATATATAAAATAAAAATTGATATTCCACTAATAAATCATAATACACTTCTACTTTAAAAGCTTCCATTAAGAGTTTTTATAAAGCTAAATCCCCGGCCTTTTATATATATTCTAGTGTTGATCTTTGCAGTTTGAATAAAAGCATATTTCATAATTTAACTGTCTCTCCTTAATGTAGACCTATAATTTGTTTAGAAAAAGAGTTGATTTTCCAGGTGTAGGTGTGAAGGCTATTGCTTCTTTGCTTAGAGTATTTTCTTAGTTTGGTGTAGTATCTTAGCGTATCAATGGCATCACCAGGGTAGGTGTGGGGGCACAGTCTGTACTGGGTGATGCTGTCAGAAGAGGTGATACTAAAATGACTATCTCCGAAATGTTTGTGTAGGATTTCAGTGAAAGTTTATTATTTTTATAAAAATATCCCCGCATTAGTTATAATAACAAAATTTTATTCATAAGCTGAGCTTACATGTATCAATATACTTACAAACCTAAAACTCTATGCTAATATACATTCTGAACTTTCAAATGTGCTCTGGTCAGAGCAGTCACTGTTGTTGCTGTTATGTGCTGTCGAGTCGACCCGACTCATAGCAACCCTTCCTTGGGTTTCCGAGGCAGTATCACTACGGAGGTAGATTGCCCCATCTTCCTTCTGAGGAGTGGCTGGTGGGTTTGAATCGCCAGCCATCTGGTTAGCAGTCAAGTGTTTTAGGCACTACACTACCAGAGCTTCTGAGCAGTCACTATTACCCAAATAAAATGATTCTTCGAAGCACGTGGCTTCATATGTGTGTACCAAAAGTACATGCTGTTCTTTTTGTTGCTGCCAGTGTTTTTATAGTTGCTTATTTTGTCAATTTTTCTGTTGTTTTAGCTAAAATACTATGGTAATTAGTATTTATTAATCTATATCATAAATATAGGAGCTCTGGTGGCATAGTGCCTAAGGCATTTGACTGCTAACTAGGAGGCTGGTGGTGCAGCCACTCCTCGGAAGGAAGATTGGGCAGCCTACTTTCATAGTGATACCACTTCGGAAACCCAAGGAGGGGTCGCTCTGATTCAGATCCAATTCCATAGCAATTTTGTGTTAGTGTTCATATAATCTAAGAAATACTATATTTAAGCAATTTACAAGTATATTGACCACATACTATTTTATGATTAAAACTGGTAACAAGAATTCTGAAGGACTTTGTATAGTCTAGTGTGGGAGGAGGTCCATGAACGGATAGGTGACACCAAGAGTTACTGCACTGGTTGACCCTAACCCTACTCATACAACTAGAGTGTAAATTTTATTATCTGTTTTTCAATTTCCTTATATAGATACAGATTAAACCTTGGTAATCTTGGAGAAGAAAATGCTATTTATGGAGCAATTTACAAAATGAAATTGTAACTATGCCAAATTGAACAATTTGAGTTCTTACAGCCAATCTCAATAGTTTGACACCTGATATAAATTATGATGATATATGATGATTTAAAACCAAATGTTAAAGAAAGAAAAAAGTGTGTGATTCACCAAATATTGTGAAGGTTAAATTTTATTTTCCAAAGTGCTATGCAATAAAAGAACACTTTTTCACTTGGTTATCATTAATTTTACTATGTCTAAATTTACCCATAAAATAGTAATAATAAAGCTTTCTTGTATGGTTCATAAAGAAGAAAAAAATTAATTCTAATGTTCTAAAATATAGGATAAATTAAGCTTCCTCTAATACCTATTACATCTTCCTCTGTTCTTTACAAGATTTTGAAGGAGAAAAATAAAAATAAAAAGCAACTGTTTTTATGTCTCGTTTGGTTGAAAAGAAAAAGAAAAAGCAAGAAAAATAAAATCTTCATTTACAAGGAGGAGCTGGGATACTTCATGTTGTAGTGCACCGTAGAGAAAAAATACTGATCAAATCCAAGGTGTAAACGCCATCAGCACTGGAGCTACAACAAAACCTTTTTAAGGAATAGGTTTTTTTTTGTCCCCAATATTAGGTATCTGATGTTAATTAATCTCATAGGAAAGCATGAGATAAAATATTTAAAGACTCTGTATTTGTGATATAAGTTATCATCTTATATTTTAAACATTACTTTTAATGATTTATAGAACTATACATGTTTAAAATACAAGTGAATAAGGAAGCTTTTTCTGTGAGGATGAATATAAAACTACCTCATTCATACACCTTTGCTGATGCAGAAGGAAACTCCGTGCTACAGTCTGGAAGTAAGACGTTTTCCTTAGATGATTGGAAACAGGAATATTCCTTTCTGCCTCTACCTTCTTTTAATGAAAAGATTATATATATATATATATAGGATTACTGCAACTGCATTGTGAAAGTTGAAAATAAGATGATTTTAAAATCCAAATGCTAAGAATTGGTCTGAGAGAATGGTTGCCAGAAAACAATTGTAATGTTTCACATGGAGAGAGGAAGAGTGTTGCAAGGCTATCATTGGCCCAGAGGGCAAAATTCTCACTACTTTTAGTAACGAAGACTATTCTAATAAGCAAATTATTATAAAAAGGTATCAAAATTTTTTAAAAGTCAAGATATTTAGAAAATGATTTATTTTCTCAACCTCATACCCAATAAAATATTTTACAGAAGCAAAAAGCACTTAAAGTAGATTTTGAGCATGTTGCTGTTGTTATGTGCTGTCGAGTCTCGAACCTGACTCACAGCAACCCCTCCTTGGATTTCTGAGGTGGTATCACTACGGAAGTAGATTGCCCAACCTTCCCTCTGGGGAGTGGCTGGTGGGTTTGAACCGCCAACCTTTTGGTTAGCAGTCAAGTGTCTTAGGTACTATGCTGCCAGAGCTCCCAGATTTTGAGTATAGAGGGGAAAAATTGTTCACAGAAATCATAGTATGATGTACAGTCATCTTTACTCAACTCTGTAAAACACTTGCCATTTTTTTTCACTTCTTCAAGTCCAAACTCCTTCATGACCTCATTTCAAAAATATGAAACTTTTCCAATTATCAAAGAACCTTTTTGAAATGCAATAAAAATCTATCATCTCCACATAGATATCTGTAGACAAGCAGAATTATGTTCCATACAAATATTAAATGAGCAATTTTAAAAAAATAAAGTTATATTTTATGCATAGATATCAAATGGGTTTCAGGTAGCTGCTAAATAACAATCATGCCGAGGAGTGGTTGGTGGGTTTGAACTACCAGCCTTCTGGTTAGCAGTCAAACGCCTTAGGCACTACGCCACTAGAGCTCCCAAATAAAATCTTATTGTTGTTGTTTGCCATCGAGTCGGACTGACTCATAGCAACACCTCCTTGGGTTTCCAAGGAGGTATCACTAAGGAAGTATATTGCCCAAACTTCCTTCCAAGGAGTGGCTGGTGGGTTTGAACATCCAGCCTTCTGGTTAGCAGTCAAGTGCCTCAGGTACTATGCTACTAGAGCTCCAAAACCTTAGGTCTCCAAATTTCCATTCTTATTTGATAAGTATTTTACTTTGTATTCAAATAAATCCATAGATTCCCTAATTCTTATTTTAGTTTAATACTGCTGCCCAGAAATTAAATTATTATTCCTCCCATCATACTAAATTAATTTTTAAAAATAAACTTGCCACTGTGTCAATTCTGACTCATGACGACTCCATGTGTGGCAGTGTAGAATTGTGTGCTATTGAATTTTCGGTGACTGATTTTTCAGAAATATATCTTTAAGTCTTTTATCTGAAGTGCTTTTATGTAAACTAAAACAATTAACCTTTTAATTGGACCAGGGAGTCTTCTTGTTAATTACATACATTAAATGTCCCTAGGTATGGGGATAGCAGCCAATTTAAGTGGAGAGATCCCTGCCCAATATAGAGGTACGCTGCAATACAAAAATTGACGTTCTAACCCCATATCCAGGGAGCAAGCCTCACTATCCATGGCTGTATATGCTGTATAAGCTAAAGACTCAATTCTGAGTCCAAAGGAAAACCGTTGAGGTTTACAAACTGCTTTTCTTAATCACCAAAAGTACAGGGGTGGTATTCTTGCTTCATTTGTAGGTCCACTCCAACTCCAAACAGATCTGAAACCATTACAACGCATGGCAGTTGGTCGATAGTGTGGAAAAACCTCATTTACTGACTGGCCAGACAGTTTTAAAACCTTCAGATTTTTCTAAGTCTAGGTTATTAACTGTCTGACTGTAATCACATCTTCACTGTAGGGAGCTTCAAAAGCTTTTCATTTGCATTGAATCAGTTGCCTTCCTCCCTGTCTTCTTTTTTCCCCCTGGAAATAAGCTTAAATAATTCCACAAACTACACACATGGCTAGTGATTATTGAACCATTCTGAAACACTCGAGGCAAATGGACCATTATGTGGTAGGAATTAAAACTTTTCTCATTGTCACTGGGAGAGTATGTATTCATATATAGCAAATATATGTGTCTGCCAGTTCTTAGACACTCCACACTTTCTTAGACAATGTGTAAAGCACCTATAATTGTGCCATAACTTATATTCACCAGAGCTGTTTTGGAAGGTATTGTGATCCTATGAAGAACCTTTTGGTATGCATTTATATGTGTTCAGCATTTCTTCATCCATGTGAAGTAAGTCACATTAAAGGAAATCACAGAAGTTCTAATAGGCACACAAAAGAGAAATGGAAGAAAAGAGATTCTATTATTTTAATTATCCCACATGTCATAATTCTTAGATCACAATATGGTTTTCAGCATGTTTGACTACTTGACTCTATTTAGCCTTCACTATGGAAGCAGTGGGAGCTCTGGTAGCATAGTGCCTAAGGCACTTGACTGCTAACCAGAAGGCTGGCTGTTCAAACCAACCAGCCACTCCTCAGAAGGAAGATGGAGCAATCTACTTCCATAATGATGCCACCTGGGAAACCCAAGGAGAGGTCACTATGAATCGGATCTGACTTGATGCCAGTGAGTTTGGTTGTTGTTTTTTTTTTTTTTTTTTTATGGAAGCAATAGTCAAGAAATCAAACACATAGTGCACTGGATAAATCTTCTGAAAAAGACCGCTTTAAACTGTTAAAAAGCAAAGATGTCTCTTTGTTGACTAACGTGGACTTGAACTAAATCAATTTTCAATTGCCACACATGAAAAAGCTGGGCAATGAAGAAGGAAGAATTGACGCATTTACACTGTGGTGTCGGTGAAGAATATTGAATATTCCGTGGACTTCAAGAAGAATGAACAAATTTGTCGTGGAGGAGTACAATCAGAATACTCCTTAGAAACAAGGATGCCAAGACTTCACCTCAGGTACTTTGGGCATGTCATCAGGAGGGACCAATCACTGGAGAAAGACATCATGATTGGTAAGGTGGTGTTGTTGTTGTTATGCGCCGTCTAGTCGGACCCGACTCATAGCGACCCCTCCTTGGGTTTCCGAGCCAGTATCGCTACGGAAGTAGATTGCCCCATCTTCCTTCTGAGGAGTGGCTGGTGGGTTTGAACCGCCAGCCTTCTGATTAGCAGTCAAGTGCCTTAGGCACTATGCTACCAGAGCTCCCTGGTAAGGTGGAGGATCAGTGAAAGAGATGACAGCCAATGAGACGGGCTGGCATAGTGGCTGCAACAAAGGGCTCAGCCACACCAATGACTGAGAGCAGGGCACAGGACGAGGCACCATGTTCTTTTATTCTACATGAGCTATCTATGCATCAGAGAGGATTGTATGGCACCTAACAACAACAACAACAACTGTAGTGTAAATGGTTGACATGCTTTGTTGCTACCCAAAAGGCTGGAGCATTGAGTCTACCCAGAGACACATGAAAAATAGACCTGGGGATCTGTTTCCAAAACTCAGCATTGAAAACCCTGTGGAGAGAAGCTCTAATCTGACGCACATGAGTCAACATGAGTCCAAATCAACTCAACAGCAACTGCATTTTATGTTTTTTGTAGTATTTGTGTGTAAAAGTGTTTATGGATATTTTTCATCTGCAGCCACAGAAAATCTTGGATTATCCCAAATCTAAATGGATATATATATTTTTTAATTTATATTGCCATCTGTTTCTGTAGATACTTGTTGAATGAAAGTCAGCTGAAGGTGGAAACTGAAATTTTATGCTAGAATTTTACAAAAAATTATGAGTTTCAATGGCATATGGAATTCTTTTAAGGATATAGTTTATTATTATTATTATTATTATTATTATTATTTCTCTAAAGAGATAGAAAAGAAAATACAAAGAATAAATGGCAGAAAAATCATACATATTTCATAGTAGCAGCATATCTTTAATGTAAGATGTAGAAGATTAGGCAATTGTCACTAACCACAGAGTGGAAAACATATTATTATTTTTTTCTTTAAACATTAAATTTCATGTCTTAAAGAATAACACATTCATCTTTACATAAGAAGTTTCAGGTAATTTGTGCTTTTATTAAAGCATATTGACGTATTGTGTGCATACTGACGAAAATTGATAGTGTGCCTATGCTCACAATTTTATTTTGTAGTAATAAAATGAGTCCCATTTTTGTGATTTATTTTAATACTTATAAACCTCAGCAAATACTTACTAACAGTGTATTTACCTTTGCCAAAACTGTAATATATTTGTACAAATTATTATATATGTATAGCATATGGATGCAATAAAAATACTCATATCTGTGCAGCATAAATGATCAGTGATACTATTTGTTTTATTTATTGTATCTTGGATCCTCTAGATACGTCCTCCCTGATTATCTATCATATTTTCAATAACTATGTGCTGTTGAATGTCTTCATCTATGTTTTTAAAACTGTTCACAGTGATTTTGGTGAACTTTAAGAGCAAATCTGTTTTCCATTCTCCAATTCATATACATTTTGTTTCATGCCATTAATTGCAATCTCCACAAGGTAAGGCCACTCCTCCCACATCTTCCTGTGTTTACCTTTTCCATTTGTTCTTCTTTCCTATCCCTTCCTGCCTCTGGACTTTCTCCCTGGGTGAGTGCTGCCCTTTTGATCTTGAACGGTTAAGGATTACATACCTCCCTGGTATTCGCATTCACTTTACAGACTGTCATCTATAGTTTGGCTGAAAGTTGAGCCACAAGGGTGAGTCCATTCCAGGCCTGAAAGATAACTAAGACCATAGTCTCATGGGTTCCACCAGTCTCTTTTGATTATCTTCATCTATTTGATTTCTGCTAGGCTGGTATAACCATCAAAAGTAGTTCACAGCAATCCAGAGGGTTTTCTGCTTATTTGTTTGTTAGATATGTGCTACTGATTATGTTTATTTAAGTATAGGTCTATTTGAATATGCATTTTACTCTACATATGCCTTTGGTAATTCATCCCTGAGTGTGTTAATTCTTCTCAACAATGACTACAATAATTTGAATATCCTAACTACTCTTGCTTTACTATCTTCATCCAATGCAGAAATTCATATATTTTTGGAAGGGTGAGAGTAAGAAAGTGGGTTATAGACTGTTTTGACAATCTGATTTTAGGTATGTATCATTTTATGAAGAAAAAAGGTATGTCAAAAATATTATGAATAGAATTTTCAGGGTTCACAGATTCCCTGAATTCCATCTACAGTTTTTGGAATCTAAGTTGAAAGTACTTATTCTAAGGGGAGTAGCGTATCACCAGGGAGCACCAATTTAAGACAGATAGTGAGACCTTATCACTCTGATGGACAAAATCAGAAGAGGAAAACTATAGACCTTGAATCAAATTTCCATTCCACCTGTTTTTATAAATAAGGCTTTGTTGGAACACAAGCTGTCCATTTGTTTATTGTTATTTATGATTCTTTTGGTACAACAACAGCATAGTTCAGTAAATGGCTAAATTGTAAAATATTTATTATGTGACCCTTTATACATAAAACCCTGCATTAAATAAAAAACATGGTACATTTTTCACATTCTCCGATAAGTTAAGACTCTTTTTCTTTTTTCATTTTATTTATTTATTTTTAATTGTGATTTGAGTGATTTTTTTTTTTTTCATTCTCTATTTTCGTTTATTTATTTAAATTGTGGTTTGGGTGAAAGTTTACAGATAAAATTAGGTTTCTATTCAACAGTTTATACAACTTTTGTTTCATAACATTAATCATCATTTCTTCAATGTAACGACATTCTTCCCACTTCCTACCTGGGTTCTTGGTTTTCATCTGTCTTTCTCTCCTGCCCCTTCCTGCCTCTGGACTCTGTTTTTGGGCAAATGATGCCCTATTACTCTTGAATAGTTATTTATTTGGAGGAGCATGTTCTTCATAAGTGTTATTGTTTGCTTTATAGGCTTGTCTGTTATTTGGCTGTAAGATGATCCCTGGAGGTATTTGGGTTCTAGGTTTTAAGGGTGTCTGGAGTAGTGGATAAGGTATTTGGTTGCTAACCAGAAGTTCAGTTGTTCAAACTCACCAGGTGCTCCTCAGAAGGAAGATGGAACAATCTACTTCCCTAAAGATTTACAGCCTTGGAAACCCAATGGGGGTCACTGTGAGTCAGAATTGACTCAATGGCAGTGAGTTCGGTTTGTTTTTTGATGGACAATAGCCTTGGGTGCTCCACCAGTCTCTATCAAACAAACCAGTTAGTCTGGTATTTTTTATGATTTTGCATTTTATTCTACATTTTTCTTTCATTTTGTCTACGGTCTTCTTTGGTTTCTATCAGACCAATTGGTAGTGGTAGCCAAGCACCATCTAGTTATTCTAGTAACTAGAAGAGTGGAGTAACTAGGGTAGTGGAGCTTGTAGTTCATGTGGTCCATTAGTCCTTTGTGCAAATCATTTCCCTGATTCTTTGATGAAGCTAAGACTCAAGTTCAATATAATTTAATAATATAATTGGCTGTCTATGACCCCAAATAATTTTGATTTTATAAATACAGAAAAAAATAAGGATAATAGTATAATGGTTTTGTAAAATGTCAAGGAAGGACATTTATTCAGGCAAGGAAACTGACTTTGTTGGTTACTGGGGATGGGTGGGAAGGGGTGGGAAAATATTGGACTATTTGGGGGTCACATGTTAATTCGGATAAGGAGAAGAACAGTATGGAGTGTCTGTGACTAGCATGGTAACATTGGGGACAGGAAAGACACTGAAATATACACAAAAGATATAGACAACAGAGAAAAACACTATTACACACACAACACTGCCGTATCACTAGCACCAAATACGAGGGTATGGATTAATGCATAGAAGGGTGAGAAGAATGAGTCAGGGCAGGTGAACAGGAGTACACCATAGGTTAAAGATAGATTTGGCTGAAGAAAATCTTACACACTCACTTGTGCTACAAAATTAGCCACATGTATTATAGAAGCAACAGAAGATAAGGTTGGAGTAACTTCTCAGAAACAACCAAACATCTTGTGAGAGAGAATCACCAGATCTGGGGGGTCGGGACCATAGTCTAGGGGGACTTAAAGCCCAATTGGCACACATAGTTCATAAAAATGTTCTACAACCTACTTTGGTGAGTAGTGACTGGGGTCTTAAAAGCTTTTGAGAGGCCATCTAAGACGCATCTAGTGGTCTTCCCTTATCTAGAGCAAAGAAGAGTGAAGAAATCAAAGTCATCTGGAAACAATTAGTCCAAAATAAGATGGACTATGAGGACCTCAGCCTCCATGACCTGAGATCAGAAGAACTAGATGGTGCTAGGCTACCAATGCCAAATGCTCAGAAAGGGATCAAATTTGGAGATCTTGGATAGAGTGGGAGGAAAAAATTGGAACAAAATTCAGAAACACAAAAATGATCAGAATTACAGGTCAGAAAAGGACTGGTGGAGCCCCTAAGACTATGACCTCAGGTTACCCTTTGAGCCTAGAAATGTACTCCCTTACAGGCATTGGCTCTCAGCAGAAAGACCTACATACAGAACACCTATCCCAGGTGGATGCACTCACCTACTCTAGGGAGATGCACCCCTTGGAACAATCAGCCATGAGACACCAGCGGGTAGCACTCACATAGAGGGAAAGCTGGACAGACAGGAACGCACAGATAAGAGGGGCACGGGAAGGGGGTGGTCACAGGGAGGAGACGGGAGGACAGGTTTTTTATGATTGGATACAGTAATTGGGGCTGTGAAATAAAATGTGCATGAACCGTTGAATGTAAAATGGTTTGCTATGTAAATTTGCACTCAAACCACAAAAAAAAAAAAAAAAGAAAGAAAGAAAGAAAGAAAGAAATGTTCAAAGTTGGCTATTACAAGCCTATTGGGCCAGCGCCAGCATAACACTGCCACCAGAGGGCAGAAGTGAGACATGTGCTTTTAAACTATAGACAGCAGAGAAGTTTCACTGTAAGAAAACTTATGATTTGAACAGAGTACAAGTGGACCCAACTGCTTCTGAAGATTGTGAATTCCTTTTCTAAGAAAAGTTTAACAGAGGCAGCACTCTAAACTCACTGCTGTCTGGTTGATTCCAACTCTTAGGGACCTTGTAAGGCAGAGTAGAACTGTCCCTTAGGATACCAAAGCTGTAAATCTTTGTGGAAGCAAGACTGCCACATATTTCTTGTTCTACCGAGGGGCTGGTTAATTACACTGCTGACCTTTTGATTAGCTTTAAGCAACTGAAAATATATAAGAACAGGTGTGGGTTTGTTGTTGTTGTAGTGATTGTTTTTGTGGATTTTTTTTCTTTTTTTTGTTTGTTTCTGGTAAACTTTTATGCTCTGTGATGTTTTAAAATACATTAAATGTATTTGCAAACACTTATGTCACTTTATATCTGAGATGAATTAGCAGATATAAGCTCATGGAGTTAGTTAGATATATGTGTGTTAATTAGTTGATTTGCTGAGGTAAAATTCCAGGTACTATAATTTTATGGGATAAAAACTTACATAAAGGTCTGTAAAATACTAATTTGAAAACAGGTTCCCTAAGCATTGATACTTAGGAGACCTGGTGACACGTGCTTAAACACCTGGCTGCTAACTGAAAGGTGGGCCAGGTGCTTCTTAGTCCTGCAGGTGATGTCTCTGCTTTTTAATACTTTAAGAGGTCCTTTGCAACAGATTTGCCCAGTGTAATATATCTTCTGTTTTCTTGAATGCAGCCTCCATGTGCATTGATTATGGATCCAAGTGAAACGAAATCCTTGACAACTTCAAACTTGTCTCTATTTATGATGATTTTGTTTATTGGTCAAATTGTGAAGATTTGTGTTTTGTTTAGGTTAAGGAATAATCCATACTAAAGACTATAGTCTTGGATCTTTGACAGTAAGTGCTTCATGTGTTCTTTGCTTTCAGCAAACAAGATTGTGCCATCTGCATATCATAGGTTATTAATGAGTCTTCCTCCAATCCTGATGCCATCTTCATATAGTATAGCCTCTAGGATTATTTGCTGAGCATAGAGATTGAGTGTTGCTGTTGTTGTTATGTGCCATCAAGTCGGACCCGACTCATAGCGACCCCTCCTTGGGTTTCCGAGGCAGTATCACTATGGAAGTAGATTGCCCCATCTTCCTTCCGAATAGAGTTTGAGTAAATACGGTAAAAGACTATAATGCTGATGCACATATTTCCTGATTTTGAACCATGCAATATCCCCTCTTTCTTTTTAAAGACTGCCTCTTGGTCTATGTACGAGTTCCACATGAGTATAGTTTAGTGTTCTCAAATTCACATTCATTACAGCGTTATCCATAATTTGTTATGATCCACAAAGATTGCCTTTGCATAGTCAACAAAACACAGGTAGACATCTTTTGATGTTCTCTGTTTTCAGCTACAATCCATCTGACATCAACAATGATTTTCTCATTCCATATTTTCTTATGAAATCCAACTTGAACTTCTAACTGTCCACTGTCAATGTATTGCTGCAACTGTTTTTGAATCATATTTAGCAAATTTTTTTCTGTGTATGATTTTAATGATATTGTTCAATAATTTCCACATTCTGTTGGATAACTTTCTTTGGAATGAGAACAAATATGGATCTCTTCCAATCAGTTGGCCAGGTAGTTGTAATCCAAATTTGTTGGCATACGACAGAGTGTTGTTAGTGCTGTATCCATTTGCTGAAACATTGCAATTTGTATTCTGTCAATTCCCAGAACCTTGTTTTTTGCCATTCTCTCCTGTGCAGCTTGGACTTCTTCCTTCAGTACCATTGGTTTATAATCATATGCTATTTCCTGAAATAGATGAATGTTGCCCAATTATTTTTGGTCCTGTGACTCTGTGTATTCCTCCCATCTTCTTTTGATGCTTCTTGTATCATTCAACATTTTTGTTCATATAATCTTTCAATATTGCAACTTGAAGCTTGAATTGTGCTTCTGTTCTTTCAGCTTGAGAAATGTGAAGGGTGTCCTTCCTTTTTGATTTTCTAACTCCAGGTCTTTTCATATTTCATTATAATACTTTACTTTGTCTTCTTGAGGCACCATTTGGAATCTTCCTTTCAACTCTTGTACGTCATCATTTCTTCCATTCGCTTTGTTGTTGTTGTTGTTGTGATGTGCCATCAAGTTGGACCCAACTCATAGCGACCCCTCCTTGAGTTTCCAAGGCAATACCACTACAGAAATAGATTGCCCAACCTTCCTTCCAAGCAGTGGCTGATGGGTTTGAACCTCCAGCCTTCTGGTTAGCAGTCAAGTGCTTTAGGCACTATGACACCATTCACTTTAGCTACTCTATATTCAGGAACAAATTTCAGAGTTTCTTCTGACATCAACTTTGGACTTTTTTTTTTTTTTGTCTTTTTAATGATCTTTTGTTTTCTTCATGTACAATGTCATTTACGGCATCCCACAGTTCACCTGGTCTGCAGTCATTAGTGTGCAACACATCAACTCTATTCTTGAAATGGTTTCTAACTTCAAATGGGATATACTCAAGGTTGTACTCTGGCTCTTGTGGAATTATTTTAATTTTCTTCAGCTTCAAATTGATGCTCTGGTCCACAGTCAGCTCTTGACCTTGTTCTAACTGATTATATTGAGCTTCTTCATAGTCTTCTTCCCCAGGTATGGTCAATTTGATTGAGTTTGGTGTTTTGGTTCTCCATTAATTTGAGGTCCGTGTGCATAATCACCATTTATATTATTGAAAAAAAAGGTATTTCCAATGAACAGCCCACTGGTTTTGCAAAATTCTATCATGCTATTTCCAGTGTTTTTTCTATCACCAGGATGATATTTTCCAAATTCTTATCTTTCTTCTTTGCTTCTGATATTCACATTCCAATCACCATTAATTATCAGTGCATCTTCATTGCATGTTTGATCAATTTCAGACTATAGAAGTTGGCAAACATCTTCAATTTCTTACTGTTTGGCAGTAGAAGTTAGTGGGTAACTTTAAATAGTCATATTAACTGGTCTTCCTCGTAGGTGTATGAATAATATCCTGTCACTGATATTGTTGTATTTCAGGATAGATCTTGAAATGTTCTTTTTGATGAAGAACGTGATGACATAATTCTTCAATTTGTTATTCTCAGCACAGTAGACTCTATGATTGTACAATTCAAAAGGGCCAATACTGGTCCACCTCAGCTCACTAATACCTAGGATATTGATGTTCAAGAGTTGCACTTCATTTTTGACAACTTCTTTTTTCCTTGATCATACTTTGTATATTTCATGTTCTGATTCTTAATGGCCTTTTGAAGCTATTTTTGTCTCATCCTGAGCTATACCACGTCAGCAAATGAAGATTCCAAAAGCTTTGATCCATCCATATCATTAAGGTGTACTTTGAGGAAGTAGCTCTTTCCCAGTCCTATTTTGAGTGTATTCCAACCTGAAGGTCTCATCTTCTGACACTATATAAGACAATGTTCTGCTAGTGTCCACAGGTTTTCACTGGCCAATTTTTTCAGAACTTAATTACCAGATCCCTCTTCTCAGTCTGTCTTAATACTGAAGCTCTGGTGAAATCTGCTCACCATGGGAGATCCTGCTGGTATTTGAAATTCCAGTGGCATAGCTTCCAACATCATAACAACACACAAACCACCACAGTATGAGAAACTGACAGATGAATGTTGGAATAGAAAGAGATAGATGTAAATTTAAACATATCAATAATTACATTAAATATACATGGTCTAAATACCCTAATTAAAAGGCAAAAATGGAGAGATTTGATAAAGCAGCAAGACTCATCTGTATGTTATCTATAAGAAGTCCACTTTAAATATAAAGATATAAATAGATTAAAATTTAAAAAGTGAGAGAAGATACATTATATAAGCACTTATCAAAAGAAAGCTGGAGTGGCTATATTAATATCAGACAAAATAGACATCAAAACAAATAATACTACTAGGGATAAAGATATATATTTAATCACAATGAAAGGTCAATTCATAAAGAAAATAGAACAATGTTGTTCTTGTTATGTGCCGTGGAGTCAGACCCAACTCATAGCGACCCCTCCTTGGGTTTCCGAGGGAATATCACTACGGAAGTAGATTGCCCAACCTTCCTTCCGAGGAGTGGCTGGTGGGTTTGAACCACCAGACTTCTGGTTAGTAGTCAAGTGCCTTAAGCACTATGTTATCAGAGCTCCTAAATATAACAATGTTGTTGCTGTTGTTATGTGCTGTCGAGTCAGACCCGATTCATAGCAACCACTCCTTGGGTTTCTGAGGTGGTATCACTACGGAAGTAGATTGGCCAACCTTCATGCCTAGGAGTGGCTGGTGGATATGAATCGCCAGCCTTCTGGTTAGCAGTCAAGTGCTTTAGGCACTAGGCTACCAGAGCTCCTATCAAATATAACAATACTAAATGTAAATGCATTTAAACGCAACTTTGATCACCACATATTTCACAAACAATCTTGCTTGGTAAATAAATCTTGTACATATTTGCTTTAGAAATATTGTTTATTTTCCAGAACCAAATGTGCCTAAGGTATTTGACTGCTAACCAGAAGGTCGGCAGTCCAAACCCCCAAACTGCAGTGTGGAAGGAAGGAGCAATCTACTTCCATAGAGATTTACTGCCTTAGAAACCCAATGGGTGTTGCTGTGAGTCAGAATGGACTCAATGGCAGTGAGGTTTTTTTTTGCTTTTATACATCCACTGTAATTGGGAAATGTATCAGTTTATAATTGATTAAATACACTTCCAAAAAAGAAATAATGTGAATAACTATTGGGAATGTTTTCTCCTCTCGTGTTTTGGCAGTATAACAAATTTGAAAGCAAACAGTTTTCAAAGTCATATGCTTCCGTATGCTTGAATGTAGAGAGGTCAGACTTGAATTTGCTTCTTGGAATGTTAAATCAGAAAACTAGATAGAATTAAGAAAATCCAATCTGCAAGTATGGAGAATTGGAAGATTAGTTTTATTGAACAATACAAATCTCAGCTGGCTAGGCATTAGGTTTGGCTGGATTTCTTTCCCCTACACATTCTTCTTCCTATTCAAATTTATATTCTAATTTTAGCGGGGAGATTGCTTACACTGTCTCCCTTAACTTAAGTGAAGAGAAGTTAATCATATTAAAAGCAAAACCAACCTGTTTAATTACTTTTTTCCCCACTAAAACAGATTTCTACAGATCTGAGTCTGCAGTTTCATTTTTTGCTATTATCTATTCAATTACATCTTACTACATCTTCATTTTTTAAAATGCTAAGATTCCTTTTAAATCATCAGAGCATGTCAGAGTATAGCTCTTCTTTTTTTAAAATTTTACAAATAAAACATCTCAGATAATATTTTCAGTGTCTTTAAATGACTGTGCTTCCAATTACCATGAAAAAAAAAGTAATAATTTGCTATAAATATTAAAAATCTCAACAGTGTTTTTCATGGAAAGGGCAATTTCCAAATACAACTGCTTTTTACAATATTTTCAAATATATTCTATTTAAAAGTAAACATAAACATTAATTGTTGCTTCAGAAAATCCACTACAAATAAATAAATATGCATAAATATAATTAATTCCTTTATATATAATTTCAAAACAAAATAAATTTGAAATGTAAAAGATATCATAAGAGAATCTTTTATTCATTTAGTCAGTCAACATATATTGGTCAAGTTTGTGCTAACTACTGTTCCAGACACTAAGGATACAGTAAGGAATAAAAACTTCCATTGGTCCCTGACCTAAGAAGCTTAGCATAGGAGATGGACAGTTTCACTTCACAACATAGAGAAATTCCAGCTGTGAAAAGTGCTATGAAAAAGATACATAATGCAAAGAGTGCTTATATTAGGAGGAGTTAGCCTGAGTTCTGGAATGTGAATTGAAATTAGCTTCATGAAAAGAGAGGAAAGAAAAATCCAGGCAGACATATCAGAGTACACAAATTCCCTATGGTGGGAAGGTGCATGGTAGATATGAAAGCCCAAGAGAAAATAATTGTGGCTGAAATACAGAATGTAAAGAGACATACAGTAGAAAATGTGGCTGAAGAGGTAGATAAGGGCCGACCATGCTACTAACTGTTGGCTTTTTAAGTATCAACTGCTTTAGGATGCAAAAATAGGGCTTAATTTAGGGTACAGGGTTATGAAAGTTTTGTTTGAAAAGATCCCTCCAACATTAGAATATTAGAGAATGGAATGGAGATGAGTCACATTTCACTTTAATGCCACTTGACAATTGTGGTATTCAAAATTCTAAGATGGTCCCCAAATTTAGTATTCCTTGAAGTATATATCTTGTATAATGGGATTTTACTCCCATGATTATGGTGCATCACAAAGATGAAGGGATTTTGCAGATATAGTTAATGTCCTCACTCTTTTGACTTTGAGTTAATCAAAGGGAAGATGATCTGTCTGGGTATGACCTAATCAAGAGATCCATTTTAAAAAGAGTTTAGTTTTTCACTGAAGGAAGAAACTCAGGACATGAAATCTTTTCCTACTGGCCTTGAAGAACAAACAGCCATAATGTGCAATATCTTTGGAAATGGCTATGCACCCAGAACCTGAAAGTGGGCTTTATGGACTGAGAAAAGTTCATGACAAAAGCTAGCAAGAAAAAAAAAAAAAAAAAAGAGGTCTCGTTCGTATAGCTGGAGGGAATTAAATTCTGCTTACAAGTTGCATGTATTTAGAAAAAGATCCTGAGCTCTAGATGAGAACACAGCCTTGTAGGCTCTGACCAAAGAATCCTGCCCAGATTTCTGACCTTTTGCTGTTGTTTTTAGATGCCATCGGGTCAGTTACGACTCATAGCAATCTTGTGTACAACAAAAGAAAACTTTGCACTTTCCCCACAATTGCTGTGCTTGAGCTCTTTGTTGCAGCCACTGTGTCAATCCATTTCATTGAATGTCTTCCTATTCTCCACTGACCCTCACTTTACCAAGCATGATGCTGTCCTCCAGGGATTGGTCCCTCCTTATAACATGTCAAACATACATGAGGCAATGTCTCATCATCCTTTTTCTAAAGACTATTCTCGCTTTATTTCTTCCAAGACAGATTTGCTCATTCTTCTGGCAGTCCATAGCACATACATAATTCTTTGCCAACACCATAATGCAAATGCATCAATTTTTCTTCTGTCTTCCTTATTCATTGTCCAGCTTTCACCAGTAATGATTACAGCCTTGGAAACCTATGGCACAGTTCTATTCTGTCATATAGTGTCAATATGAGGTCTCTATGAGTCAGAATTGACTTGAAGGTGCACAATAAAAACAAAGCTCAAAATAGAGGTCAATACTTAGATATTTTATCTACAGGCATAGATAAGATCACCTAACAAGAGAAAAGAAGGAGAAGATGGAGGTCCTAAGACTCAGCACACCGAAGATGAGAGGTAAAGGAAGCTTCAATCATTTGAATGCTGCTGAGAGGACAATTAAGATGAGAAGTGACAAATCTGCTGGTGTACGGATATGGAAGCCATTAAAGACCTTATTGAGAGTGATTTTGGAGGAGGGATGAGGCTGGAAGTCAGCTTAGGATGGTTTGAAGTATGTGTGGTAAATAGATGCTTGTTTGTAGAAAGAATGAAACTGCCTAGTTCCTAGAGAAAGACAGGGTTTAATTTGGATCCTTCACTGGGAATAACCAGAGTATGTTTATAACTCAAAAGATAATAACCTAAGTAGACGGGTTAATATAGATGGGAAAATATTAACTGATAGAGAAACTTTTTAGAAAGATTGAAGGAATAGGATTCTAAGCAGAGATAGGTAATTTGAACGTAAGCAAGGGAGAAAGTGGTTTTCTGTTGTTATGGTATGAACGATATGTAAAACCAAACACCAAACCCAGTGCCTGTTGAGTTAGTTCTGACCCACAAAGACCTTATAGGACAGGATAGAACTGCCTTATAGGGTTTCTAAGGCTGTAAATTCCTACAGAAGCAGACTGCCACATCTTGTTCCTTTGGAAGGACTGATGGATCTGATCTTTTTGTTGGTAGTCGAGCACTTTAACAAATATTCCACCAGGCTGCTTGAAAGGCATGTTGTTGTTATTGTTATGTGCTGTGGAGTTGGACCTGAGTCATAGTGACCTGTCCTTGGGTTTCCAAGGCAGTATCACTATGGAAGTAGATTGTCCAGCCTTCCTTCCAAGGAGTGGCTGGTGAATTTGAACCTCCAGCCTTCTGGTTAGCAGTCAAGTGCTTTAGGCACTATGCTACCAGAGCTCCCTTGAAAGGTATATAGAATATGAAATATAATTCAATTTGTATAATTAATTCTAGCATTATGAGTGAGCTCCCATTTGATAAATTCTATTTATTCTACAGGTAGCAGAAAAGCAAGTTATCTGATAAATGAGGAAAGAATAGCCAGAGGTGTTAAGAAATAGAGGAAATGAAATTGTTGTGGAAGGTGAGAGTGTGAGTAGAAATTAGTAGTTCTGGTGCCATAGTGCCTAAAGCATTTGATTGCTAACCAGAAGGCTGGTGGTTCAAACCTACCAGCCACTCCTCGGAAGGAAGATCAGGCAATATACTTCAGTAGAGATACTGCCTTGGAAACCCAAGGAGGGGTCACTATGAGTTGAGATCAACTCGATGGCAGTGAGTTTGGTTTTCTGGTTTAGTAGTATACTTGAATATCATTTGAGATTGATGACTTGGGATTTATGGTGAAACTAATATGCCCATTTTTAGATTCTCACCAGTGTTCCATGAAAACTCTGGGAAAGTGGACAATGGGTTTCATTTTCAGATAAAGTTTTGCCAGATATGTAAGTAAAAAGATACTGGAGAAAAGGTGTTTAGAGTATTGGCTGATACTTAAAATAATGAGTTAACTCACTAACTGGTAAGGCAGTTCTGGCCGCTCTGACTCTCATGGATCCTATCTATTCAACTACAGCTGCCGTGTCATTTCTGACTCATAGTGACTGTAGGATAGAGTAGAACTGCCCCATAGGATTCCTAAGGCTGTAAATCTTTATGGAAGAAGGCTGCCACATCTTTCTTCCATGGATGGTGCTGGTGGGCTCAAACCACTGACATTTGGTTAGCATATGTTCTCACTAACCACTGCACCACCAGGGCTCTGAAGGACTCTCTAAGAAGAATAGAACTGCCTCTTGGGGTATCCCAAGCTGTAATCTTTATGGAAGCTGACTGCTACATCTTTCTCAGGAATTCAATGGCTAACCTTTCCCTTAGCAGGCCTACGTTAACCACTGTGCTACCAGGGCTCCTTGAAATAGTGAACAATTGACCCTAATTTGGATAATGAAGAAAAGTAAAGAAACCAGGAAAACAGGGGGAACAAAAAAAGAAAGAAAGAAAGAAAGCTTGGTGAGGTAAGGTTAAATTATTTAAGGAAGAGAGAGAAAAAAAAAAAGAATATAGTCACTGCCGTCGAATAGGATCTGACTCATAGCAACCCCTCCTTGGATTTCTGAGGCAGTTTCACTATAGAAGTAGATTGCCTAGTCTTCCTTCCTAGAAGTGGCTGGTAGGTTTGAATCTCTAGCCTTCCGGTTAGCAGTCAATATGCCTTAGGCATTATGCCATGAGAGCTTCCTACAGAATATAAGTCAATGTAAATAAATATGCAAATAATTATCTTGACATGCATTCAATATGTAACTTATTTAGTTTTAAATTTTATCAATTGTAAACACTCTCTTCTTAAGAAGTCTTAGTAAAATCCATGCTGTCTTATATTAAAGAAATATTTTATAAAATTATCTCATTCTATCATTTTCTCCTTGAAAATTAAGAAAAAAAGAAACAAAAAACAGGCTGCTATAAGTGAAATAGCAAATTAAAGTATTTCATGGAGATACTATGAACATTTACTTTCTCTCAGCATACAGATTTTAAAAATATAATTTATTTCTTTATGGCTCCCTTATTATTTTGTCTCTATATATTTAAAAACAACTCTGTTAATCTTGGCATCCAGATAATGCACAGAATAATGGTTAACAGATTGTTCTCCAAAGTACAGCTATCTGAATTTGAATCCATGCACATGTGGTGTAACCATAGGCAAATTACTTAGCTGTATTTCTGCTCCATCATTTCTAAAGTGAGGATAATAATGGCACATACCCAATGAGGTTGTTATGATGATTAAAAGATAAAATACACATAACTCAAAATTAGACTTTGTGGGAAATAATATGTTAAATTTAATATGTTATTAAATTCATTTGCTCACTTGTTCTACCTATACATGTTTCATGTTTTTAGAAAGTATCATGCTTAATAAAGTAGGTTGTCAAAGGAAAAGGGGAAGGTCCTTAACAACATGGATGACAGAGTGGCTGCAACAATAAGCTCAAACATAGCAAGGACTGTGAGGATGATGAGGACTTAGAAAACTAAGGTGCACCTAAACCAAACCATGACATTTTCAATTGCCTCATATGCATGTGAAAGCTGGACAATAGATAAGGAAGACCAAAGAAGAGCTGATGCCTTTGAATTATGGTATTGGCGAAGAATACTGAAAATACTGTGAACTGCCAGAAGAAGAAACAAATCTGTCCTGGAAGAAGTACAACCAAAATGTTCCTTAGAAGTGAGAAAGGCCAGACTTTGTCTTGTGTACTTTGATCGTGTTGTCAGAAGCTATCAGTCCCTGGAGAAGGATATCATAGTTAGTAAAATAGAGGGTCAGCAAAAAGGGGAAGATACTCAACAAGATGGATTGACACAGAAGCTGCAACGATGGGCTCAAGCACAGCAAGGCTGTGAGGATGGCCCAGGACCGGACAGTGTTTTATTCTGTTGTACACGGGGTCACTGTGAGTCTTAACCAATCTGATGATACCAAACAACAGTAATCGGTCAACTTTTATGCAATTGTATTTTCACATTTAATTATTTGGTACCATTAAATGATAAAACATGATCCAAATATTCTTTATGTCCTACATTATAGTTGTTGTTGTTGTTTTTTGCCGTCGAGTCAAACCCGACTCATAGAGACCCCTCCTTGGGTTTCCGAGGCAGTATCACTACGGAAGTAGGATTGCCCAACCTTCCTTCCGAGGAATGGCTGGTGGGTTTGAACCGCCAGCCGCCTGGTTAGCAGGCAAGTGTCTTAGCCACTATGCTACCAGAGCTCCCATTATAGTAGAACACTGAAATCGAGTAAACAGAAAGTTAGAAAAACAGAATCACTTCTTTTAATAATTGGCCAATAATAAAATGCTTTCTTCTCATGTTGTATGCAGAATAATTAGAGGATTAAGCAATTTGAGTTTCTCAGATAGTATGATTGGGTAAATAGAACAATAATTCATAGAGCACAAGGGCTACCAAATTAGTTATTCAGCAAATGCTCCTTTTATAGCACCCTGGGGGCCTGATTTTCCATTATTTATTTATTTTCTGTGTGCACCTGTTCAGCTGTTAGATTTCTTTCCCTCCCCTGTTACAGCCTCTTGCTCCATTTCACATTTCTTGAAGACTGCACACACAGCGATATTGTAAATTAAAGAAGTATAGAACAGAATGGAAAAATAAAGAGTTCTCAAGAGAGGAAAAGGCAAAGGGGACACCAGAGATCAAGCACATAAAATGTTTTCAGTCTACATTGGATAAATCAGAACAATAATTCACAAGGCACAAGTGAAAATTTAGGCAAATTTTACTTTGACATAATGTTTTTTAAAACATAAAGCATCAAGAGTGCACTTATCTATGAGGAAGATGGGCAAAAATAAGCTCTTTCGTTGTCCTTCCAATTTCTCACAATAACTTTCCATGTGCCATATGCAATTTTCAAATTCACTGTACCCTAACACAGATATATGTGTATTGTAAGGTTAGGTTATGGTCTGCAGCTGCTCATCTTTTTTTTTTTTTTTGACCCTGTTATATCAATATAATATTTAGTCGAAAGTTATCTTCTTCTGTTTTTTACAGAACAAATTTTCCATATAGAGTGCACTCTCCTGTAGATCTAAAACAATCCCAACCCAAGGAATCCTATACACAATGGAAGTAAAATCAGGTTACTGGTCCATCAGAGCCTCATAAGACTCTGGATGGACTATATAAGGTCTAGTGATACTGAGTATTTGAACCTCCTAGAGTTCCTTCACATTTTATTTTTCTCAAAGTACATTCTGTATTTTACATGACTATAATTCAGAAATTATATTCTTCCTCTTCCATCATTCACCCCTTTGAGAACAATGGGAGGAGCTCTGGTGGTACAGTGGTTAAAGCACTTAGCTGAAAACTAAAATGTCAGTGTTTCGAGCCTACCAGCAGCTCCCATGGAAAAAAGAGCAGACGGTCTGTTTCCTTAAAGATTTGCAGACTTGGAAACCCCATGTGGCAGTTCTACTCTGTCCTATAGGTTCAATATGAGTCGGAATTAGCTTGATGGCAGGGATGGTGGGGGCACAATGGAAAATTAGCTCTAATTAACATTTTATTTAGAGATCTGAGAGTTTTAACCAGGTCAAAAACAAAGCAAACAAATAACAATGAACAAAGAAACAATACTGCACCTAAAATCTTCCCTTATCCACATAACACATTTAATATTGAATAAATTGTAATTAGTAATTAACTATTTAGGTGCCTATCTAGAATGATATTAATTATTCCCTTATTTAATTGTTGATTTTGAATTAATTTGACATTATGCTTGTCCAGTATCAAATTCATGTTTACACTTGGATAGAATTAAAAATCAAAAATTTTCATTGAATCATTAGGGCATCTTAATAATACAAAGGTTTCTGTTTGTTTGTTTTTAAACGCATTTTATTGAAATACAATTTATGTACAGTGAAATACACAAAACTAAAGTGCCACTCCTCGGAAGGAAGGTTGGGCAATCCTACTTCCGTAGTGATACTGCCTCGGAAACCCAAGGAGGGGTCGCTATGAGTCGGGGCCGACTCGACGGCACATAACAACAACAACAAAGTGACATGGGTCAATGCATTCTTTTTTTTTTGGGGGGGGCAGTGTTCCCTCCTTTCCCCTCCCACCCCTGGCAACAAGCAAAGAAAGTTTCCCTCCATATATAAACTTTTCCTTGACCCTCCACGATGAACTAATGCTATATTTATCCTTCGGTGATTTACTTATTTCAGTCAGCATAATGTCCTCTAAGTTCATTCATATTATGTGGTGTTTTGCAGACTCTACATTATTCTTTATTGCTGCATAGCATTCCAATGTGTGTATGTACCACAAACCATAGTTTGGTCATCCACTCTTCCACTGATGGGCATGTAGGTTGTTTCCATCTTTTTGCTATTGTAAATAATGCTATGATGAACATGAGTGTGCATATATCTGTTCCTGTCCTGGCTCTCAATTCTCTAGGATATATACCTAGTAATGGGATTGCTGGGTCAAATGATATCTTAAATTCCAGCTTTCTAAGAAATTGCCATGTTGCTTTCTCCATGTTTGTATCACTTCACAGTTCCACCAGCAGTGTAAGAGTGTCCCAATCTCTCCACATCACCACCAGTATTTGTTATTTTCTGTCTCATTGAACCTTGCCATCAGTGCTGGGGTGAGACAGTATCTCATTGTTGTTTTGATTTGCATCTCTCTGATGGCCAATAGTGGTGAGCATCTCCTCATGTATTAGTTAGCCACCTGAATATCCTCCTTGGTGAAGTATCTATTCATGTCTTCTGCCCATTTTCAATTGGATTGTTAATTCCTTTGGTGTTGAGGAGTTGGAGTTTTCTATAAATCTTAGAGGTAAGTCCCTTGCAAGATATGCAATTATTGGCAAATATGAATGTGTTGCTATCATTTTTGTTATGTGCTTTTTTGTGGTGTCAATTTCTTTGTTCCATATAATTTTCTATGCTGAGCTCATTTTGTTTATGAATCATGTTATCACTTCCTTCGTTGCTAGTTTTCTAGTATTTGCTAAATATTTGTGCTGGTCGTATTTTTCTCTTTTGATGTGAAGGTTTATCATTTTTCTTTGAAGTTATGCTGTGATTTATAGTTTTCTTCCCAAGTTTAGAATAGTCCATTCTATCCTGTAGTTGTCTTGACTTCCCTACCATCTAGAAGTTCTGTAACAACACAGCTTTTCCCTCTTTTTGGTTTGCAGTTGTCCTCATTTGTCAATTGATGTCTCTGGTTCCCTGTTTACAATCTTGTATATATATATATTTTTTACTTTGGATACTTCCATAGCTGGGTTGGTTTCTGGGTTATATCATCATGTGTGTTAATGGTCAGTTGTTGGCTGTTGTTGCTTCTCTGTCCAAAGGGCTCCCTTTAGATCTCTTGTAAGATTGGTCTGGTTTTGACAAATTCAATTAATTCCTGCTTATCTGGAAAAGTCCTAATTTCACTGTCATGTTTGAGGGATAATTTTGCTAGGTACATAATTCTTGGTTGGAAATTTTTCTCTTTTAGAGTTTTATATATACCATCCCCTTGTCTTCTCACCTGCATGGTTTCTGTTGAGAAATCCAAGTTTAGTCTTATTGGTTGCCCCTTGTAGGTAACTTTGTTTTTTCCCGTGCTACTTTCATGATTCTTTCTTTGTCTTTGGTTTTGGTGAGTTGATAATGATATGTCTTGGTGATTTTCTTTTGGGGTCTATCCTGTTTGGGGTTTGTTGGACTTCCTGAATGGATACATTCTCATCTTTCATCATACCAGGAAAATTCTCTTCCAACAAATCTTTGACAATTATCTCTGTGGTTTTATTTTGTCTTCCTGTTCTGGAATTCTGATTACATGCAGGTTATTCCTTTTGACGGTATCCCATATGAATCTTAGGCTCTTTCCTTTTGTCTTGATCTTTTTTCTGATTGATCCCTTTCCAAAGAAGCCTTCAATCTCACCAATGCTGTCTTCCATTGATTCAATCCTGCTCCTTTGGCCATTCAATGTCTTATCTATTTCTGAAAATTTAGTATTAATCTTCTGGATATCTGTGTGTGGATTCTGTATCATTTCTAATTTTTCATTTATTTTGTCATTTTGTTCTTGTACTGTCTTTCAAAATTGTTCTAGGATTTCTTCTGTGTTTTCCTTGATCTGTCTCTCAATTCGTTGAAGATATCTAAATATAATTCTTTTGAATTCCTTACCAGAGAATTTCAGTGCTGCATCTTCCTCAGCATGTGTTTTGGGTCTGTATCCTGGTGCCCTGTTTCTCCTGTTTTATCTTGCTTTGTGTGGACTGTGATGCTCTGTTGTCTCTGGGGCATTGTGATGTTTTTGTGTTTATATTTAATTGATGATTATATGTTGGAGTGACTTGCCCACGATTTTCATTTTCTTTATTTTGTTTGCATGTTATCTAAGCAAGCAGGGTACTGTGCCATGCTCCTCTATTTGCTAGTTGATAGCACTTATACATTCACCCCCTGTCTCCTTTCCTGTTGTCAGTCTCTCATATGTCCCTGCTGACCTTGGCAAACAGAGCCTATTCTTAGGTCCCTAGAATCCAAATGAGAATGCTGTCACTTTAAAACCAAAATGGTTGCCACTTTTAAAGATTCAAAATGGCTACATCCTCGGTCACTTTAAATATCCAAAATGGCCACCACTTGTAAACATTCAAAATGGCTGCACCCTCAGTCACTTTAAATATACAAAATGGCTGCTGTGTGTAAACAATCAAAATGGCTGCACCCTCCGGACAGCAGAAAGTCAACAGCTCAGATTGTCTCCCTCCTTGCTGTTCCCTTTCCTAGTCATAGGCCAGCAGTGCAGTCATCCCTGCAGCCCTTGGTGACCAGGGCTGATCTTTAGGTTAATTCTCAGGTCCTAGCACCACTTGGAAATATTCAGGCTATTGGTCCCATCAGGATAGCTGACAGTTCATAGCTCCTACCATCTCTGTACTCATTGTTTTCATTCAGGTTTTTCCACTAGTTGGTGCCTAATCCACTTCTGTAGAGTTCCTTTCAAAGCTCAGGGCTCCAGTATTATCTTCTGTATCTTTGTCAACTGGTTTTTCTTTTCTTTGTTGAAGAGGGTCTGTGTAGCTTGTCTGCCTATTCCTCCATCTTTCCGGAAGTCCTTCCTGTCTGTTTGTTTTAAAGCCTGTATTCTACCTTACCCCACATTCTTTGTGTTATCTTTATTAGAGAGAGCAAGAAACATAGTATCCTGAAAAAGCACATGCTTAATTCAATATAACTTAGCAATTTACTGTGAGTGATTTTTGGTTATTTTTTGAAGACAATATTGATTATATTTTACTGAAAATTGAATATATACTTTTATTCAGATTATATTGAAAAATAATTAAGATAAGTGTTCTAATTTTGTTTACTAAATCAAGTTAAATTATATAATTTTCTGAGAATTTAGCAACTCTTTGGAAAACAAAGTTTCTAAAAATGCAATGATTATTTCTGATTCATCTACCAGTGACAAAATCTCTCTGACTGAAATGTTTTAAAGAGTTCAACACAAGGCTTGGTACGTAATGAGTACTCATGTTTATAGTACTTGTTGTTGTTGCTTAGGCAATTGCAGTGGACTCATGGATTGATCTTTTCAGGTACCATCCAGTCGATTTCTTCAGGTCAACTCCATGTGACAGAGAAGAACTGTCCCATTACATTTTGTAGTCTGTAATCTTCAAGGAAGGAGCTTTGGTAGCTTAGTGCCTAAGGCACTTGACTGCTAACCAGAAGGCTGGAGGTTCAAACTCACCAGCCACTCCTCGGAAGGAAGATGGGGCAATCTACTTCTGTAGTGGTACTACCTTGGAAACCCAAGGAGGGGTCACTATGAGTAGGGTCCAACTCAATGGCACATAACAACAACAACACAACAATCTTTAAGGAAGTAGATTTCCAGGTCTTTCTCCCTCACAGCTATTGGGTGGGTTGGAACCATCAACCTTTTGGTTAACAGTTAAGTGATTAACTTTGCACCACTAGGTTTCCTTCATGGATTGGTAAAGGGCAAAAGAGTGTAGATTTGGTGGAGAAATTTACTCAATCTTACATGCTTCAATTTTCTGATCTAAAAATAGTGCTAAAAGTAATAAAAAGTTAGTTAAATATTTATACACACATATATTGTACTACAATAAGAGTTACTTCCTTCCCTTTTTGTGAGGAGAGTGTGGTGGCTAATTAAATCAGTTCTGAAGCCAAATGATTTGTTCAAATTAGAATCTTGGTAACTTACTGGCTATTTGATACTCGGAGAGCTACCTAAATACCAAACCACAGTTTCTTCATATGGAAAATAAACAGTAATGTACTTACCACATAGAGTTGTAATAGTCTGTATGTGAAATTAGATAAAGCACAGAATTCAGGACTGCTGCTATGTAGTATTCAAATATTGATTATAACCATCACAATATATTATATCACATTGCTAAGTAATACTTCAATTATTCTTCATTTTTATTCCTTAATTGATGTATGCAAACTTTGTCTGATTTTCTTCTTTTACCAATTGAAAAGTAGCTAGCTATTTTTCAATCTGACCACAGGATTAGGTGGAGTTATTTCAGTAAACATAATTAGCCCAACAGCTAAAACAGTGTTGATTTTGATATGATATCTAAATCTTTAGTGAGAATAGTAGTTTCTTGTTTGGGATGCAAACTCATATTCCAAGTTGCCATAGAAGTGAGTTAAATTGATGACAAGTAAGTCAGGCAGCATGTGTAGTGGTTAAAGGGTCACACCACAGGGACTAAAATTCTAGCTCTACTTCTAGTTACTTGTGTGGCTGTTTTCAGGAAAATGGGATTCTGTACTTTAAAAGACAATGCTTTGGAAATAAGACAATATACATTTTTGTTAAAGAATATTGTTTTATAATAATAATAATAATAATAAAACACACTGTAAAAATATGGGAGCTCTGGTGGCAAAGTGCCTAAGGCACTGCTAACTAGAAGGCTGGCTGTTCAAACTCACCAGCCACTCCTTGGAAGGAAGCAAAAACCACTGCCGTGGAGTGGGATCCAATTCAAAGCAACCCTTCCTTGGGTTTCCCAGGCTGTATCACTATAGAAATAGATTCCCCAATCTTCCTTCTGAGGAGTGGCTGGTGGGTTTGAACTGCCAGCCTTCTGGAAGATTAGGCAATCTGCTTCTGTAGTGATACCGCCTCAGAAACCCAAGCAAGGGTCTCTATGAGTTGGATCTGACTCAATGGCAGTGAGGTTTTTTTTTTTATAAAAATATAATGAATTGCTTCAGAAATTCAAAGGACTTATTAAAAAGAAACTTCTGTACATATTCTCACACATTTGAAACCAATATACCTTGATAAGGTATATTTACAACAACTCTATTAAATCTTTCTACTGTCAAAGATTGAAGTTGTCCAGGATTTCATTTAACTTGGATCCAAAGCAGTCAAGAAATCAGTCTTATTGCATTGGGCAAATCTGCTGCAAAAGACCTCTTTATAGTGTTAAGAAGCAAAGATGTCACTTTGAAGACTAAGGGGAGCCTAACTCAAGCCATGTATTTTCAATCATCTCATATGTATGTGAAAGCTGGAGGATGCATAAGGAAGACTGAAGAACAGTTGATGCCTTTGAATCATTTCCAAAAGACCAACAGAGCACAAGAACATCAGTCTCCATGACCTCAAGACCAGAAGAAATAGATGGTGCCTGGCTGCCAGTGCTGACTACTCTGAATGAGATCACAGTAGAAGATCCTTGATAAGGTGAGAGAAAACTGTGGAGGAACATACCTCAAAATCATACAAAAACAAGGCTTACTGGTCTGATAGAGATTGATAGAACTTCTCCAACTGTGGCCCTTAGATACCCTTCAAACCTGGAACTGAGTTCACCCCCATGGCTCAACTTTCAGCCAAAAAGTCTTACAGACAGGCTTATAGAGTGAACAATAACAAAAAGGAAGCATGCACTCCTTAGAACAATCAATAATACAAGATCAAAAGGGCAGTCTTTGGTCAAGGATAAAGCTTAGAAAGCAGGGAGAGATATGAAAGAAGTACAAATGGAAAAGGTAAACATAGGGAGGATGTAAGAGGAGTGCTGATACTCTGTGGGGATTGCAATGAATGCCACATAATAAAAGTTGTATGCATTGTTGAATGGAAAACCAATTGGCTTTGTAAAATTTCACCCAATTCACAATCAAAAGTTCTAAAAAATAAACATAAAAAATAATATATATGTCTGCAGTATCAATAGACTGTGCAATTCCTCTGAGCATATATTTTCTGATCTTTTTCAAGTTAGTTAGAAAATAAAGGAAGTGACTTGAATCAGGAATCTGCATTTTAATCGTTTGAACATTCTCCCTCAAACATCCCACCCATCCCAGCCAGGCAATAGCACTATGCATCACACATTTATGGGTTTTAATCCTATAGTGTAGATGCCAGAGAGGACAAAGAATCATGCAAATATAATAATGATCTTTTAAATATTGGTAGATAGGAGTTTACTACTGTAATCTGAAATTTCCAATTGTAGACAAAATGAAAATGTTCGACAATGACAAAATGCCTTAGAGTATTTGAGAATAAGTGATTCCCAAATCCCACTATGCTCTACGAGTAAAATAAATTATTGATTAATCTCACTTAGTTAATATCAGTTCTTAAACAAAGTTGCCACTCATCGTATTATCATGCCACGTAACTTTTTTTTTTTTTTTTTTTTTAGGATTTGGGTGAAGATTTACAGAGTAAATTCACTTTTCATACAGCAGTTCACATATAGTTTGTCTCATGTCATTGACCAAA
>NW_006921592.1:5640411-5645568 GCF_000298275.1 Orycteropus afer afer | reverse complement strand
CTTCTGTGTCTGTGTTAATTGGTTTCCCTTTTCTTTGTTGAAGAGGGTCTGTGCAATCCTTCTGCCTAGTCCGCCATCTTGCCCCGCCTCTGGCTATCACAATAGCCAAATTACAGCAGCAGTGGATGATGAGCTCAAGGTTGTAAGGCAATATACCAGCTGTTCACTGAAATAAATTTCCTTCATTGACTCTTAAGGGCCCGAAGCATTCTCCCCTGCCCCAGTGGCCACTGAAAGGCACCCCAGGTTCCCACGTAACTTTTAAGCACAGAATCCCTAGATGGTACAAAGGGTTAAGTGCTCTAAAATGAAATAAAAGATCAGTGAGTTTGAACTCACTCAGAGACACCTCAGAACACTCCGCTGGGCATCTGTTTCTGAAAGGTCACAGCCTTGAAAACCCTGTGGAGCCATTGCACTGTGCACACATGGGACCACCATGAGTCAGAATCAACTCAATAGCGACCAACAGCAACAACAATCTCTTAAAATCCAAGAAACTGAAGCAGCTGGATTTACATTAAAAGAGTTTGTTATCTACACTGACTCTTAGCACTGCAGTTTAACATAGTCTCTGCACTATGAGAAATAAATAGACCCAACAACAGCACTAATCAAAGCAAACCAAAATACAACACAAACAGTTTTAGGTAGAATGAGCATTTGTCCCAGAACCACGATTCGTAATTTACTCTTAGTCTTCGTAAAAGCCAGCTCTTGACTTTTATTCAGGAAAATGGATTCAGTCAGCACTATAGGTTTTCCAATAAGAATTAGTTTTGCTTTTATTTAATGAGAAAAGGAAGGGAGGGAGAGAGAGAGGAAGAAAGAAGAGAGAAAAAGAAAGAAAGGAAAAGAGAGAGAGAGAGAGAGAGAGGCAGCATGAAAGAATGGGCAGATGAAAGAAAGAAAGAGAAAAACTATTAAAAGCCAAATTAGTAGACTATTTGATTATAACCCAGAGTATCAAGAGTCTTTTGGTCACCAGCGCAAACTAAGAATTGAAAGCAAAACAAAGAAATAGAAAAATAGCAAAAAGAAAAACAACATACCAAAACATTAATATAGAGAAAAGAAGAGTTAATGTGTGGTATTTTTTAAAGTGAGATATATATTAAGGATTTGAAGGAGTTGTTGTTGCTGTTGTTTTCATTAGAAAGTGGCATGAGGTTCAGGATGGTTCTTTGGTTTGACCCCTGTGGGAAAGAAGTTCAATACTGTGTTGTATTTAAACTATGTGGCCACAATGGATTATATGGGGTTGTATAGGCACAGGTTAAAATACTCTCTACCTTTTTCCAGTGAGTCTCAGATATCTCAGGGATAAAATGAGGTCATTCTAACCACCATTAGAAACAGTGGGTTAACCAATCAAGGAAATGGATGAGAAAATTCTTGGCACAGTACGTGACACAAAGGTATCCAATAAATACTAAATGTCCATTAGTATCATTGCCATTTTTAAAACCCAACAATGAAATAATCTGGAAATGGCAATGGTCTTTCAGCTAAATTTCATTTAAATACGTGATTCTGGAGCAGTATTTAATGTGATAAATAAGTAACTAACATATTCATTAATTTAAAAGTATATGAATAGAGAAAAGCATGGAAGTGCAGAAATGCATAATTTCCAGATATACAGAGTATGACCAAAGAGAGAAGATGCCTTATACAACCAGGGGAAAAAAAAATCTGCATTACTTAATAGAGCAGGGAACCAATTAAGAACAGTCCCCTATCCAGTTTAATTAGGCTAACTACAGGTAAGGGAATCCTATGGTACAGGGAGGAGCATTAGGTGGTGATTCTCACTGCATCTCTTTCATCTATGACCCCTCCACTGTGACAATGTTAAAGATATCTAGTGCTTGACTTTCACCCAGTGTTGCCCTTTTAATGTGGAATTTAGGTGAATTAACACTTTCACATTACTGAAATGAGAGTTTTAGGTGGACCCCAACTCTGTAATAGAAGTAACAAATGATTATTCTCTTAATTTGTTTTCCCAAATAACTACCCGATGGTAGCACTTTGACATCTTAATTTCAGCCTTGCTAAATTAATATGTTGTGAAAACCTATATGATGTCTGTATTGATGAAAAAATAATAAAAAAATATATATACTCTATACATGAATTGTACAGTGTCAAGAACTAAGCTTTAAAATACTGATGAAAGATAAAATCATAAGGTAGGAAGAACAACTATTTTTTCTTTCTGTCTGTCCAGCTGCAACTTTGATTTGTTTGTGATATGTTCCACTTTCAAGAAGTCAACAAGATACTCGAGATAAAAACTGGATCTTCTTGTTTGTTTCTTCTCCTCCTCATGTATTGATTTTAATAATTAAGCAACAATAAAAATAGTTTATTATTTTTATTACATAATAAAATTTAGTTTCCTTAAGAAGGCAGAAAACTAAAAAAAGAAAAAAAGAAAACTCTTCGAGCCTGAGCAAAACATGCTCACACACTTGCACACATAGATATTCATGAGTGAAAAATATAAAAGAACTAATTCTGCAAATTCCACTCACCTAATTTAAAGAAGAGCAGAGTTGGTTAATTCAGAAGATGGGTTATTTCCATGGAATAACAGACCCTAGTGTCAAGCACATATATGAAAACTTGAGCTCTGGGAAAATTATATGATTTCTATTTAGTATTTTCAGCTTACATGAAAGTTCTGAATTCATGTAGTTTTATGTATAAACTTTTTTTTAGATAAGAATAAACTTTTTTTTTTTAAGAATAAACTTTTCCATTTTAATGTGACATATTTTAATAAGAGGAAATTCTCTAGCACTCTGAGTGCAGTGCAGAGCTGCTGAAATTTCACGGGCAGAAAACAAGACACTGAAATTGAGGAGAGTTTGCCATGGGAAATATTAAACCAACAAAAGGTGAAAAACTCTTAGGCCGTGTTCTGTCTGATATTCTGCCTTTTAAACAACATTTGATCTCTTTCCATAGTGCATACAGCTGAAAAACAGAAACAATAAACCATGTATGATGACAATTTGGGCACTCAATTATTGCAAGTTAATGTTAAACACTATTCCAAATGACTGTGTGGGTGTGTGTGTGTCCTTTAAAAAAAACCCTTTAGTTTTCTTGAATAGGCAGTAAGCCATAAGAAAAGATTATGATAATGTTAGTAATGACCAAAAGGAATTATCTTAGAGCTAGAATCATTAGAATCATGTAAGTTCCCTATACTTATCTTAAGGATTTATGGCTAAGGGTCTGAAATTCTTTGGAAATCAAAATAACAACAACAGAAAAAAGTAAACAGATTTGAAAAATGAAAGAGAAAAAAGTTTGAACCTGCTCTTTGGCTTCTGAATGTCAATTTCCCTTTGGCCATGTAACTGGCATTCTCTGGGGGTACTTTTTCTTTAATCTACAAACTAGAGTGAGCCTCATACTCCACAGCAGTTAACATTTTGAATGTTCTGCTACCCTGATTTCAGAATGAATAACGTATTTAGAATGTAATTTTCTTATTCCTGACTGAATATAAATGCAGTTTTACCATCAAGGCAACGTAGATAGTGATTGTATAATTTCTAAAACATTCTCTGATCCTTGGATCTGAAATGATCTGGAATCTCATAGTAGAATAATGAATTAAGACTCCATGGTTACAAATTAGAGTTAACATTATAATAATTAGTTACTATTTCACATGTGTATATTTTAAGGCATTCATTTAAAGACTGTTGAGATTTTTATATTACTCTGCATAATAAGAGCAATATCACTGACATCCTGACATCTAGTCATTAAATCATTCAATGCACATTTATTGGGCATCAACTATGTGCTAGACATTTTGGAATAAGGCAAAAAACTTAAGGCATATTTACTTCTCCCAAGAAGACGCTGAAGTTTAGTAGAATTTTATAGATTATCAGTAAAGTGTTCCATAGCACACTTGGGATCAATATATGTGTAATTTGACTTTTTCACTCTCTCATTATTTTCACAATAATCTACAGTTTTCTGAGTTGGTATATAGCGAATACTAAATTAAAAATCTGAGATAAAATCTGGATCAGGTGCAGTTGCTCAGTTTACTCATCTAATGCAAATGTGGTAAGATCTGTAATCTTGAACTCTCTTTATGCCATTTCATATACGTATGCACATTAAGTATTAACAACGTGGTTTGGGAGCTTATATTGGAGGAAAACAATCTGAAGCATTACATAAACTTACTTTTATAGAAAAAAGGATAAATGGCAGATTTTCTTACAATAGTATCACTATTGGAAATAAAATGGTTTAATAATACAATGTGAAATTTATAAGTCCAACAATGCATCAAGAACACACAAAACAAAATTCAAAAATTAATTTAGAAAATAAAATACAGAAAAATATTTTACTGGAAGTCTATGATCTTACTAACGGGAAACATTACAAACCCACAATCATCTGTATGGAGTTATAATAATAGGTCTTTAAATTTTAATAAAAAACTCAGAGGTGTATAAACAGCATTCAACATTTAAGGAGAGTGGTAAATCAGATTGTGTTCCTTTTGAAAAGGCTTTATGACGCAGTTGTTTATTCAGCAAAACAAAACTGCTCCCTGTGTCAGTTAACAAGCCTGGCTTTGTGCTACACAGACTTCTGTGGGACTGACTCCTGTTTGGAACCATTTCACACTAATTAGAAATAAGAGAAAAGGCGGTGTTCATAGTGCCACAGCTCTAGGCCTTGTTTGAACAGCTCTCTCCCAAAATTAACTCGGCTGTAACCCTGCGTGAATAATAGCTTTGCGGCAACAGTTTAGAGAAATATATTGTTAATAATTGCCATCTTGCTGAGCAAAATGCAGGGGTAAATTTTACATAACAGCACAAGATGAAATAAAAAAGATGAGCTTGTGAAGCTTTGAAAGACACCGTCTGCAGTTCAGTTTTGTTTCCTAAGAGTCCTCTCATAATGATTTTGAAGACTATCATAAATAGAAAAGAAGAAAGAATTGATGGTAATAAAAATATAGTCCTTTAAATTTAAAATTACATTTAAAATATTGATTATTTGGATTGATACTGATCCTATATGTAGAATTTACTATTTGAAAAAAAAAGTGTGTGTGTGTGTGTGTGTGTGTGTGTATATATATATATATATATATATATA
>NW_006921592.1:5638347-5640066 GCF_000298275.1 Orycteropus afer afer | reverse complement strand
CTCAGGTTGATTCCTACTCATAGTGATCCCCATTGGGTTTCCAAGGTTGTAAATTTGTACAGAAATAGATTGTCTCATCTTTTTCCCACAGAGCTGGTAGGTTTGAACCACCAACCTCCTGGTTAGCAGTCAAATACCCTATCCAATATGCCACAAGAGCTCCCTCCTGGTTTCTCTTATGAAGCTATACTTCTATAGATTACTTGTTTGAACAATATATGAGACTGTATACTTTTTCCCATACCCAAAGACCACTTTTCAAAAGATCAAATATCTATAAAAGCAAATGAAAAGTCATAATATGAAATCTAGCAAAATAGCCTTATTTGCTAAGTGAGGATCTTCTAATCTGAGGTATGGTAGAGGAAGAAGATAGGTTCTGAGTGATAATTCAGGTGTGAAATTGATCAAGATCAACAGTACAGATATGTTGTTTGCAACAGAATCTTCCATCCAGTTAACCAAATAACTTTTTTTTTTAATGACAAACAGGTTCTAGTTCCTCAGCATTTAGAAAGAATAATCATAATGCCTGCCCTTAAGCAGAATCCTTTGTTAAAATAAATAAATAAAAATAAGTACAATGACTAATTTGTACAATGTTCTGCGGGAACACAAAGGAAGTCAATTATGCTGCACTTAGAGGAAGACAGGATGGGGTTAGGAAAACTTGCAGAGAAGGTTAAACTTAAAATGTGTCTTGAGGTATATAAAGGGAGGAATTAATACACAGAAATAGGGATATATTTTAAAAAAAAAGAAATTCAAGTTATTTTAAAATTAACTTATTGCCTAAAGAAATTCACCAGAAAGATAATATGAGTAGAACATATTAAGTTAACAAGAAACACTGTAAATGACAAAGTATTGTGTCCTTGTATTCTTTTCCACTAGGAGCTCTGGTAGCATAGTGGCTAAGGCACTTGACTGCTAACCAGATGGCTGGTGGTTCAAACCCATCAGCCACTCCTCGGAAGGAAGATGGGGCAATCTACTTCCGTAGTGATACTTCCTCGGAAACCCAAGGAGGGTTCGCTATGAGTCGGGTCCGACTTCATGGCACATAACAACAACAACATTCTTTTCCACATTTTATTTCATACCATGTACATTAGCAAATTCCCAAACCTAATTCAATTCAGCAGATATTTGTTGACAACTTATATGATGCTTTGTTGTTGTTAAGTGCTGTGGAATTCACTCTGTCTCATAGAGACTGTGTATAGCAGAACAAAAACTTCCCAGTCTTGCACTATCCTCACAATCATTTCCATGCTTAAGCTGACTGTTGCAGTCACTATCTTAATTAATTTCCTTGAAGGTCTTCCTCCTTTTCACTGACCCTCTACTTTACCAAGCATGATATACTTCTCCAGGACTGGTTCCTCCTATTAACATGTCCAAAGTACATGACCTAAAACCTCACCATCCTTGCTTCTAAGGACTATTCTGGCTGTATGTACTTCTTCCAAGATGGATTTGCCCATTCTCTCAGTTTGTTATAACTGTGTGTTGCTGTAATACTGGAAGTTATGCTATCGGCATTTCATCCCAGATTGAGACAGATTAGGATGAAGGACCCAGCAAACTTCTGAAAAAATTGGCCAGTGAAAATCTAATGGATGGCAGCAAAATGTTATCTGATAGAGGGCTGGAGATGAACCCCTTAGGATGGAAGGCACTCAAAGTGTGACTGGGGAAGAGTTCCCTTAAAAAAAA
>NW_006921592.1:5636813-5638002 GCF_000298275.1 Orycteropus afer afer | reverse complement strand
GTACAAAGTATGAATGTAGGAAAATTGAAAGTTGACAAAAATAAAATAGAACATGTGAAGATCAAAATCCCAAGAATTAGAGAGCTAAAATGGATAGTTTCTGGTCATTTTGAATAATACAATCATATTGTCTGCTACGCCAGGAATGAGAAATTAAGAGGAATGATAGCACATTCATCATCAAAAAGAACATTTAAGAACTATACTGAATATACCTGTCAGTGATAAGAAAATATCCATATGTCTACACGAAAGACCAGTTAATATGACTATTCTTCAGATTTATACATAGCTACTAATGCAAAAGGTGAAGCAATTGAAGATTATTACCAGTATCTACAGTCTAAAATTGGTCAAACATGCAAATAAAATGCATTAATAATTACTGTTGATTGGAGTGTGAAGGTTGGAAACAAAGAAGATCTGTAGTTGGAAAATATGACTTTGTGATAGAGATGACATGGGAAATGACATAATAAAATTTTGCAAACCAATGACTCATTTATTGCAAATACTTTTTTCCAACAACATAAATAGTGACTATACACAAATACGTCACCAGCTAGAAATCATAAGAATCAAATCAACCTCATCTGTGGAAAGGGATGATGGAGAAGCTCAATATCATCTGTCAGAAAAAAGCCCAGGGCTGACAGCGGAACAAACCACCAATTGCTCATATGCAGGTTTAACTTGAAGCCGAAGAAAACTAAAGCAAGTCCAGGAAAGAGAAAATATTACCTTGAGTATATCCCACTTGTATTTAGAGACCATCTCAAGAAGAGATTTAATGTTTTTGACTATAGAGAAGATGATATAAGGGAAAATTTTATTTTGTCTAGGGATCAGAGTATTATTAAGGAAGGGCTATGTGAAGGGAATCTGGGCATATTCTTACAGACATACAAACATATTGTAGTTTGAGGTCAGTAGAAGAAAATGAACCACTAACATCACCTGATGGGAGAAAGGTGAATTAAAGCAATAGCAATGAGAGGGTCCCTCCCTAGAGATTCTAATTTATTTTTCTATCATGGAATCACAGAATTGGTTGTTATTTTTTTCCCTTAAATCTTCTAGATGAATCTAATGTGTAACTAGGATGGAAAACAAGTTGTTTGTCATTGTTATATGCCCAATTTTAATTCTATTTCCCTAAAACTGTATTTTATAAATATTTAGTGGAATC
>NW_006921592.1:5635059-5635988 GCF_000298275.1 Orycteropus afer afer | reverse complement strand
AAAAAAAAAAAACCTGTCTTCCAAACTTAGTGAAGGGAAGTCTACATTTAGTTAGTATCCGGAAAGGCAAGGCCATTATTGATGTTTGCTAAAGAAAGTAGAGTTTTGAGGTTGGTGTTCAAACCTTAGAGACAGACTGGGTTCCAATCTTGCCCTCTCTCTTACCGAGCAAAATATTCAGCAAGGAATTTAACTCTCAATTTCTTTACCAATAATTTTCTTTATTGGCATCCATACCAGTACTTATTTTACATAGAACAGTTATGTAAACTATAATATGAAGTAGCCCTGGTGGTGCAGTGTCTAAAGTGCTTGAGTGCTAACAGAAAGTTGTGTAGTTCAAACTATCAGGCACTTCACAGGAGAAAGATGTGGCAACCTGCTTCCATAAAGATTTATACCTCTGGAAACGACATGGTCCAGTTCTATTCTGTTCTACAGAGTTGCTTTGAATCAAAATCAGTCTATGGCCATGGGTTTTGTTTTAGTATAATATGTAATTCTCAGTATAAACAGATGATAAGTTTTAGATATAATTTTATGCAGTCAAAAAAATCATGAAGAATGCATTTAAGTAAATTTTCATAAGATAGTGTCAAGCATATATAGTATAATCCTTATAATAGCATAAATCGACCCTATTTTAAAATCTATAAGCAGCACCAATTATCTCAGCACCAGAAAGAACAGTGTATGTTGACCTAATATATGCATATTAAATATCACATTGAAGAAAGCAAGAGATCACTAAAAAGATGAGAAAAGAAGAGAAGACCAAAATGGATGACAGAAGAGGCTCTGAAATGTGCCCTTGAGCCGAGAGAAGCTAAAGCCAATGGAAGAAATGACAAGATAAAGGAGCTGAACAGAAGATTTCAAAGAGCAGTTCGAGCAGACAAAACCAATTACTATAATGAAATGTGCAAAGA
>NW_006921592.1:5629755-5630815 GCF_000298275.1 Orycteropus afer afer | reverse complement strand
TATGCATGTGGGAGCGGACAACAAATAAAGAAGATCAACGAAGAATTGATGCTTTTAAGATGTGGTGCTGTTGAAGAATCCTGAAAGTACCATGGACTGCGAAAGCAACTAACAAATCTGTCCTGGAGGAAGTGCAGCTGGAATGCTCCTTGGAAGCGAGAATGGCCAGACTTCATCTCACCTTCTTTGGTCATGTTATCAGAAGGGACCTTTCCCTGGAGAAGGATGTCATGCTTGGTAAGATGGAAGGCTGACAAGGGGGGGAGGGCCCTCAACAAGATGAGTTGACGCAGTGGCTGCAGCTATGGAGTCGAGGATAGCGAGAATCACAGAGCTGGCATAGGACCAGACAGTGTTCCATTCTGCTGTGCATATGGTCCCTATGAGTCAGAGGCAACTTGAGGGGACATAACAACAACAACAACCACAACAACAAATCAGAGTCAAGAAAACAATATTTTCAGATGAGAAGTCATAGGTCCATCCAAAAAGAGCAAACCCACTACCATCTAGTCAATTCTTACTCATAGTGTCCCTTTAGGGCAGAGTAGAACTACCCCCAGAAAGTTTCCAAGGCTGTAAATCTTTACAAAAGCAGACTGCCTCATCTTTCTTCTGTGGAACAGCCAGGGTCTGAACTGCTAAGCTTTCTGTTATCAGCTGAATGCTTTAACTACTACATCACCAGAGTTCCTTCATTAGTCCATGAGAGTATGTAATTCCTCAAATATTTCTGCTAGTTAATGGGAAGGCTCTGAAATAGAGCCTAATATCTTGACTTTTAGATAGAATTGTGCTTCTGTATTAAATAATTCTGTAGTTTGTAACTGTTTATTTATTTTAAATTATAATTTGACTCTTCTTTTATTTCCCCCATAAGCTTAGGGGGAAGAATAACTAGAACGTAGTTGAAAGTTAAACATTAATGAAAGATTTACATATTATTATATTACTTTTTAGCATAAAAGGAGTCCTGGTGGTACTTTAATTAAGTGCTCGGCTGCTAACTGAAAGCCACCTGTTGGATTCCACCAGCCACAGACACATGAGAAAAGCCCTG
>NW_006921592.1:5628237-5629375 GCF_000298275.1 Orycteropus afer afer | reverse complement strand
TCTGTGTTCCTTATTCATTGTCCAGCTTTCACAGGCATATAAGGCCATTGAAAATACCATAGCATGGGTTAAGCTAATTTTAGTCTTTAAAGTGACATCTTTGCTCATCAGCACTTTAAAGAGGTCTTTTGCCACAGATTTGCCCAGTACAATAAGTCATCTTATTTCTTGACTGCTGTTTCCATTGGTGTTGATGGTGGAAACAAGTAATACAAAATCTTTGACAACTTCAATCTTTTCTCCATTTATCATAGTGCTGCTTATTGGTCCAGTTGTAAGGATTTTTGTTTCCTCTATGTTGAAGTGTAATCCATATTGCATTACTTCATCAGTAAATGCTTCAAGTCATCCTCACTTTCAGCAAGCTAGGTTGTGTTGTGTGCATATGGCAGGTTGTTAATGAGCCTTCTTCTTATCCTGATGCCATATTCTTCTTTACATAGTCCAGCTTCTTGGATTGTTTGCTCAGCATGTAGATTGAATAAAATATGGTGAAAGGATACAACCCTGATGAACTCCCTTCCTTATTTTAAAATATACAGTATCCCCTTGTTCTGTTCTAATAACACTCTTCTGGTCTATGCACAGATTCCTCATGAGCATAATTAAGTGAACTGGAACTCCCATTCTTCTCAATGTTATCCATAATTTGTTACGATTCACACAAACATTTTTGTGTAGTAAATAAAACACAAGTAAATATGTTTCTGGTATTCTTTCGCTTCAGCCAAGTTCCATTTGACATTAGCAATGATATCTCTTGTTCCTCGTCCTTTTCTGAATCCAGCTTTCATTTCTGGATGTTCCCTGTCAATATACTGTTACAACTGTTTTTGAATTATTTTCAGCAAGATATTGTTTCATAATTTCCACATTCTGTTGGACCACCTTTTTTTGAAATGGGTACAAATATGAATCTGTTCCAGTCAGTTGGCCAGGTAGCTATCTTCCAAATTTCTTGGCATGGACGAGTAGTGCCTCCAGTGTGGCATCCATTTGTTGAAACACATCAGTAGGTATTCTGTCAATTCCTGGAGCCTTGTTTCTCACCAATTCCTTCAGTGCAGCTTCGATTTCGTCCTTCATTATCATTGGTTCTTGATCATGTGACACCTCCTCAAATGGATGAACATCAATC
>NW_006921592.1:5626607-5627977 GCF_000298275.1 Orycteropus afer afer | reverse complement strand
TCACCTGGTTTTCAGTCTGGTTTTCAAAGTGTCAAATGTGTTCTTCATATGATCTCTAAATTCAGGTGGGATACAATCAAGGTCATAATTTGATTCTCATGAACTTGTTTTGATTGTCTTCAGCTGCAACTTAGACTTACATATAAACAGTTGATGGTCTGCTCCACAGTCAGCTTCCAGCCTTGCTTTGGCTGAAGATATTGAGCTTCCCCATCACGTCTTTCCACAGAGGTAGTCAATTTTGATTCCTGTGTTTCCTGTCTGGTGAGGTCCACGTGTATAGCTATTGTGTATGTTGTCGAAAAAATTTATTTGCAATAAATAAGTGATTGGCCTTGCAAAATTCTATCATGTGATCTCTCACCAAGGCCATATTTTCAAACTATCAGTGATTCTTCTTTCTTTTGAACTTTTGCATTCCAATTATCAGCAATGATCAATACACCTTGAGTGCATGTTTGGTCAATTTCAGACTGCAGAAGTTGGTAAAAATCTTCAATTTCCTCATCTTTGGTTTTGGTGGTTATTGTGTAAATTTGAGTAGTAGAGGTATTAACTTGTCTTCCTTGTAGGCATATAGATATCATTCTATCCCTGATAGCAATGTACTTTAGGATAGATCTTGAAATAGATCTGTGAATTAGGATAGATCTGTGATGATGAATGACATGCCATTCACCTTTAATTTGTCATTCACAGCATAGAAGATCATATGGTTTTCTGATTCAAAATGGCCAAAAGCAGTTCATTTTAGCTCACTAATGCCTAGCATATCAATATTTATGCATTTTGTTTCATTCTTGACAACTTCCAATTTTCCTAGATTCATACTTCATACAATCCATGTTCCGATTATTAATGGATGTTTGCAGCTGTTTCTTCCCATTTTGAGTCATGCCACATCAGCAAATGGAGGTCCTGAAAGCTTTACTCCATCCATGTCATTAAGGGAGACTGTAGTTCGAGGAGACAGCTCTTCCACAGTTATATTCTGAGTGCCTTCTGACTTGAAGATCTCATCTTCTGACATTGTGTAGGACAATTTTTCAAGGCTATTCATCACTTTTTCTAGTAATATATCAGACTGAGTTTCACTGCTATTCATAAGGTTTCAATTGGCCAATTCTTTGAGAAATGGATAGACCCTTCCTTCTTCTAAGTGTGTCTTAGTCTGGAAACTCTGCTGAAATCTATCCACCATGGGTGATCCTGCTGGTATGTGAAATAACTGTGGCATAGTCTCTAGCCTTCCAGCAACACTCAAGCTACCACAAACTTTGTAGACGAACTGACAAAATGACAAACTGACGGATGAATGGTAGCCTGCAAAGATTAGAGCATAAGAAACTCTATGGGACAATTTTCCTCTG
>NW_006921592.1:5609922-5625037 GCF_000298275.1 Orycteropus afer afer | reverse complement strand
CATTCTTCTCCAGCCCCACAACTCAAAAGCATCAATTTTCTTCAGTTATCCTTATTTATTGCCCAACTCTCACATGCATACGAGGCGATTGAAAATGTCATGGCTTGTGTCAGGCACACCTCAATCTTCAAGGAAACATCCTTGCTCCTCAGCACTTGAAAGAGGTTCCTTGCAGCCAACTTTTCCAGTGCTAATGTCCTGACTGCTGCGTCCTCTGGCTTTGATTGTCAAACCAAGCAATGTGAAGTCTTTGACAACTTCAATCTTTTCTCCATATATCATGATGCTGCTTTTTGGCCTAGATGAGAGGATTTTCGCTTTCTTTATGTTGAGATGTTATCCACACCTCAGACTGTAGTCTTCCTCTTCATCAGTAAATGCTTCAAGTCATCCTCACTTTCAGCAAGCAAAGTTGTGTCATCTGCATACCACAGGTTGTTAACAAGTCTCCCTCTAATCCTGATGGCATACTCTTCTTTATGTAGTCCAGTTTCTTGGATTATTTGTTCAACATACAGATTAAGTAAGTTTAGTGAAAGGATAAAACCCTTACACACTCCCTTCCTGATTTTAAACCATGCAGTATCCCCTTGTTCTATTCTAATGGCAGTCTCCTGGTCTATGTACAGGTTCCTCATGAGTACAATTAAATGTTCTGGAATTCCCATTCTTTTCAATGTCATCCATAATTTGTTATGATCCACACAAATGCTTTTCCATAGTCAATAAAACACAAGTAAACATCTTTCTGGTATACTTTGCTTTCAGCTAAGATCCATCTGACATCAGCAATGATATACCTCATTCCACATTGTCTTGTGAATCCAGCTTGCATTTCTGGAAGTTCTCTTTCAATATAGTGCTGCAACCATTTTTGCATTATCTTCTGCAAGATTTTACTTGCATATAATATTAATGATATTGTTTGATAACTTCCACATTCTGTGGATCACCTTTCTTTGGAATGGGTACAAAGATGGATCTCTTTCAATCAGTTGGTGTGGTAGCTGTAATCCAAATTTCTTGGCATAGATGAGTGAGTGTCTCCAGCGTGGCATCTGTTTGTTAAACATCTCAATGGCTGTTCTGTCAATTTCTGAAGCCTTGCTCTTTGCCAATTCCTTCAGTGCAGCTTTGAATTCTTCCTTCAGTACCATTGGTTCTTGACCGTATGTAACATCCTGAAATGGATGAACATCGACCCATTCTTTTTGGTACACTGACTCTGTGTATTCCTTCTATCTTCTTTTAACATCACTGGAGTTCCTTTTCTCACAATTAAAAGGGCTCTTTTGCTCTTTCAGTTTTCTATTTCATTTCTCTTCTATACAATATTAGGGTAATTGTATTAGCCATTACATTTCCATTGTCCTAAAATTAGCTCCTACGTGGATAAATGTGAACACAATTAGAGTGTATCAATTCATGAAGGTCTAAAAAGAACCATGTGTTTGATTTCAAAAAGAAAATAAAATAGTGAGTACAATTATTTTTTAATATATAAATTTTTAATTATGAAATAGGTTAATGGGTAAGAAGATGTAATTATAGTCTAGAGTTCTGACTCATGGTCACCCCATGTATGCAGAGTAGAACTGCTACATGGGATTTGATGTCTGTGGCCTTTCAGAAGCTTATCCTTGGGGTATCTCTTTGTAGGTTTGAACCACCAAGCTCTTGGCTAGTAGTCCATCACCTAACTATTTTAACTACACAAAATATTACACTCAAAATTTGTTTGAAATCCCTAAAATATTTTGTGAGTGTAAGGCCTCTGTTTCCGCACACAACCAGCAAAGGAACCTATGGAGAGCAGTCATAAAATGTACTCTTTACCATTTGTGGAAGGTTAGCAGAGGCATCTAAGAACAACCCAGTGCCACCAATTACTTATAAGCTCAACCTTATGCTCACATCTTGAAGTATTTCTGTTGAGCAGTAATAAAGGTCATATAATAGAAATAATGCCAAAATTTCCAAATGCTGAGGAGTAAACGAAATTCCTTTAGAGGCAAACTCAACTTACTTCACACTTTATATAAAATTTGAGAAATTACTATATTTTCTTATTACTCCTCCTTTTAATATTAAATACTTTAAGAAAATATGTGAAATATAGGAAAAACAGACACTTCAATAATACTCACAGGAATGACTTAGGGTAAATCAATAGCTCTACTTTTAAATATTAAGCCATTACACAACCTGTAAGTTTTTCAAAAGTTAATGTAAAGTAAAGGTAGAATGACAAGAACACAGGATTTGGAATCAAACATGAAATAAAATCTTACTACTTATGAGCTGCATAATTTAACTTTGGTTAGTTTTAAGTTTACCCACTATAAATGAGAGCAATAACACCTAGCTTGCATTACAGTTTTAAGGACTAAATAAGGAATTTTATATACAAAGTGTAGCTGGTATTGTGACTGCTGTGTAGAGTTGTTCAGGCTGTGAGTTACACTGCATAGCTCCCAAGGTTTGTAAATTATGGTGCAACTCTTATTTACACAGTCCCTGTATTATAGTGTCCCTTAAAAGCTTAAAGTTTTAGTTAGATAAACATAATAATTGATAGAACATAAGTTATATCGTTTCACTTTTGTAATATATGTAATTATAATTATGGCTAGGATAGCAATGATTATTATTATTGTCTGCTATTAGAAAATTGTAAACACTTTATAATAACAGTATTTAGAAGAATTAACTTGCTTGGAGAATTTGGAATGATACTATTACACCAAGGTGAGGACAGCAAAGATAAATTCCTGTGGAGAGAATGATCATGAATGGATGGTTATTCTTTTGAACTCTGCAATTCAGGGTGGCAGAGAGTTACATGCAATCAGAGGGGCATATATCAGAACGAGAGCTAGACATTAAGATCAGACAGAAACCAGGAAAGGTAGGTCTTGATGTTCCAACAGATTATATTTAGGGCACCAGATCAAATGGATAGCAAACATGGGGCAAAGCTCCAGGCAGTAAACAATTTAAAACCGTCAGTGTTCACAGTATTAAAATAAATCATTTAGGAACTATGACTCATTGGGTAAAAAGTGCATTCTGTTTGAAGCAAATGTAGTAGCCCAGAGCTACTGGTCATACCACCAGGACTGTAAAGGTTTTCAACACAAGGAGGGGCCTGCCATGGGGCAATAATGGTGAATTATGTGATTTCCTAGGCAATTGACTCCCCTACTGTATAAGTGATTCTCCTTACTGCTAAGTAAATAACAATGTCATAATCATTAATTCTGTCCCTAAACTAGAGTATGGGTTGCTGTACACAATTCTATACTACAGTTAAATAAATGACTTAAATTGTGTAAACTTAATGTACAAAGACTAGCTGCAACTCTTTGACAAAGACAGTTTTTTCATGTTTTTCAGTCTTTGTCTAATATAATTCCTGTCGCATTCTTTTATTTTAAATCTGCATGCTAACATTTCACGAATCTATATTTTTTAATTTTTGTTAACATTTTGTACATTGTGAAATTGTACAAGTTATAAACAACCAATACCTAAACAATATCTATATACTAAAATGTCATATAAAAATAGTAAGTGGAAGCTTCCATTATGAAAAAGAGCATGGTCTCGCAACCATTACAAGAAAAAATATCTGATTTTGAGTCTGGCCTATGTTATATCACAAAGTGGTATGCCAATATTTATCATGTATCTATATTTTGGAAGCTTGCTGTCAAAGACTGTGTTAATTTATCCATACAGTCCATTTTACAAGAATCACATAAAATGTAGATCAATCATTTTTCTGCTAACTCTATCAAATGCCTTGTCTGAGCTAATTATTTCTATCCCTTTACTGCACATTAGTTCATTATATCAATTGAAATCCAGTTTCTGCCACGGAAATTATTTTAAGACCACTATTTCCCATTCTTCCTCGGCTGAATACATTTTGCTCAGAATAAAAGTCATAGAAAAAAGTCCTTGGCTGCATAAAAGTCCTTTGTTGGTGCTTTTGAACTCCCTAGTCGTGGACTACAAAGAGTCCAGCGCTCTGCCTCTCACCCCTGTAGAACAGAAACGTCGCCTTTTGTGGCTCTTGATATACAGGATACATTACTGAGTGCCTTTAAAAGCTTTGTGAACCTTGATGGAAATCAGGGGTGAAAATGACAGTTCAAATGTCTGGTCCAGGTTTAAAAGATCCATAGTAATATATTTTTCTTCATAACAGATGCAGATAAAATAGTGAGAGTTGTTCTACCAGGAAAAGCAAGCTCAGACTTACGGTTACCTCTCTTTGTACTCCCCAAAGCCGTAGCCTCATAGATATGGGAAGCAGACTCATGTCTAGGGGTGCTGCTGGAGGAAAGTAATAGCATTAAGCTTAGCAGGATTGGCCAATGCTTGAATCATCAGTGTCTTTAAATTCTGAGATGAATTGTGGATAGGAGGCACTTTTTTAAAGGTACAGTCACTATTTAATCATGATTTAATTATTCATACTAATCTTGCATATCTTAGAACTTTAAGTGGTTATTTTGTACCTGGATCAAAGTCGGTGCCCAACAAATGTTTGTTTTATTGAAAATAGGATTTGTTTGGAGTTGTATGACTCAGGGTTGCTCAGGGAACAGAGCAACTATGGGTATTTAGAAAAGGGCGAATGTATGGTATGGATTAGATCTTACACAAAATGTAGGAGGAGCTAAGAATATGTAGGTCTGGCAGGAGGAAGTAAGAAGATCAAAGTGAGTCACAGATCTTTTCTTCTGAATCTCTGGTATAGGTAAGTAAGTCAGTGCTTACAGGAAAATCTGAGGATGCAAAGGTCCTAAAGTGAGCTGCAAAAAGGTGCTCATTGTACGGTCTCAGGGTAGCCATTGCTCATGTGTACGTGCCACCTCTGAGGAGCCACAGGCTAGCATCTGCTGGTAGACCCCGAAGCACTGTAGTCAGCGGGACCATCAGGCAGGATGATACACTGGGGTACAGCAGGAAATTGTGAGAGAAAGCTGAAACCGATGGGGATTTGTATCTGACCCTGATGCTCTTCTGATAGTAATGACCTTTCCCTCACTCTTACTTCCAAATCTCATACAAGTTCCTCTTTTGATCACCTCTAATTCTAAATCAGGAGTGCCTGAGTGGCACAATTGGTTAAGTGCTTGACTATTAAGTGAAAGAAAGATTGCAGTTTGAAGCCACCCAGAAGTACATTAAAAGAAAGCCCTGGCAATCTGCCTTAGTCAGGTCACCACAGAAATTAGCTTATTTTTAAATTTTTTTTTTTTTAGGTTTTGGTAATCCTAGGCCATGTTAGTTAGGTGTTTTAGCTACCTAATGCTGCTATAACAGAAATACCACAAGTGGTGGCTTTAATGCTCAGAATTTTATTTTCTCACAGTTTAGGAGGCAAAAAGTCTGAATTCAGGCTGCTGCTCTAAGAGAAGGCTTTCTATCTGTTCTGGGGGATGGTCCTTGTCTCTTTTCAGTTTCTGTTCCTTGGCTCTTGGCAGGTGGCATGCCAGCTATGTCCCCCATCTCTGCATGTTTGCTTCCTTGCTTAATATGTTCTTTTATAGCTTAAAAGAGATTTATTTAGGAACCACTCTATGCTAATATAGATACATTAACATAACAAAGAAAACTTATTCCCAAATGGGATTATAACTATAGGTATAGGAGTTAGGATTTACAACATAAATTTTGGGGGGGCACAATTCAATCCACAAAAGAGAGTGATTCTGGGAAAGGTAGTTCCCAATTTAATTAAGCTGACACTAGCATAATCCAGAACAATATTTCCCACCCCACCCACCTGAATGGATACAAAAAAAATTCTAAAGCTAAAACTATACATTAAAATAAACACAAAAAGAAACCCACTCTAAAGGTGTATCATTTGGTTTGGGTTCATAAATGTAATAAGTCAAAAATTTACATTTCCAAAAGTTCACAAACTCCTGTGTAAAAAGTTGAAAAGGTAATTATCTATCTGAAATTTATACTGAGAGTAGTAAGAAACAGAACTTGGATGATATTGCTGGGCTTCCTGCCTTGTAGATAGCAGAAATGAATCAGTAAAGTAATTGGATGGCCTGAGAATCATCCGGCATTAAATGGACCATTTTCTGCACTTTCTATGGAAGATAATGTTAATTAAAATCCTCTTTAGGTCAGTGTCATTGCCTGGGTGGTGCAAACTATTGCACTCAACTACTAGCAAAGGTTAGTTTAAACTCATTTGGTGGCACCATCGATGAAAGGCCTGGCAATCTGCTTCTGTAAATATTAAAGACAAGAAAATCTCATGTAATTCAGCTACAGTGTGTGACATATGGGGTTGCCATTAAGTGGAATTGACTAGACAGCAGCAATTTGTTTGTTTGTTTTAGCTCAGTTAATTCTTCCTTTGTGAAGTGGAAGCTAACATTGGAAAGATTTGATTTTGTACATAATCTAGATACTGGTCCAGTTTGAGCAAAAACCATTGTTCAGTAAAAACAGTTGATATGATAAGCTCAATTGGCATAACATACTACAGAAAACATTGTTCCACCTCCTACTTTGGCGAGTGGCTACTGGGATCTTAAAAGATTGCAGGCGGCCATCTAGATGCAACAATGGGTCTCTCCTTGTCTGGAGCAAAGAAGAACGAAAAAAAAAATCATGGAAAGAATTAGTAAACCATGCTATCTGCAGCCTATGCAACTATGAGACAAGAAGAACTAGATGGTGCCTGGTTACCACTGTCAACCACTTGGAGGGGGATCTATGTAGGAGATCCTTGATACAGAGGGAGAACAATGTATAACAAAACTCAAAATCATTTGGAGAAAAAAAGGGGGGGGGACCAGGTTTGCTGGTCCAATAGAGCCTGGTGGAACCACTGAGACTGTGGCTCCTAGCTGCCCTTCAGGTCTGGAATTGAACCCACACCTGTGGTTTCCAGCCAAACAAAAGAAAGGCATATGAGTTGAACATGTACCTGAGGTAGATACACTCCTTGGAGAGAATAATTATGGGAGAAAGAAGGGCTGTTTATGCACAGGGAGACAGCTCAGGGGCCAGGAGTACATGGAGGGAGGGACACAGGGAAGAGGTAACTGTCAGGAGGAAGTGGGAAGGGAGCTGTTGCATTGTGGTGAATTGTGCTCAATGTCATGAGACAAAGTGTATATGCACTCCTGTACGGAAAGTGAATTTGCTCTGTAAATTTTCACCCAAATCACAATGAAAAAAAAAAAAAAAAAAATTGATATGATGGCCAAAACATAAGGGCTGGGATTATACATAACTTGCAATTACTCCTTCATTTTTAAATGCTGGCTTCTATTACTATGTGATCTCTGGAAGCTGAGTGCCACAACCCAGCAATGAAGCAGGAACCACACTAGTTACTTTAACAGAAAGAGTGTCATATAAAGAATAAGCATGTATTTGTTAGGTAAAACAAGTTCTCAAAATTATCCCAGCAGTAGCAATTTCAGGAAACAGCTACAAATCCTAAAGGTGAGGCAAGAGGCTAGACTTATTAAAATGTAGAGATGTAAAGAAGTTTGAATTTGAAATCCAAACCTCTGAAGAGGAATTATATAGCTCAGCTGATGCTGGTATTTTTTATTTTGGGGAGGCCCCATACACCTGGACACAGACTTCTGAGGAGTGGGTACCACCTGAGTAATGCTAGTATATACCAAGATGTTTGATGAAGCCAGTTCTGCAAGAGCGGGAGAAATGCAAACTGGATTCAGTGGCTCCTACAAGCAGGACCTTATGCTGATGAGGTGAAGCTGTATTGTTGGGGTGAAGCTGAAAGTGACCTTAAACAGACAGCCTTCAAGAAGTTCAGAGTCCAAAAGGGAATCAGAAGAAAGCAGTCAGGAAGGTACAAATCCTTGCTTCCTCCTCCAGCTGTGCTGCTATTTCCAGTGCCCTCTACTAAAAACAACAACAACAACAACAAACTCACTGCCATCGAGTAGATTCCAATTCATAACAAACCCACCTTGAGTTTCCAAGGCAGTAAAGTAGACTGCCCAATCTTCCTTCTGAGGAGTGCCTGGTGGGTTAGAACCTCCAGCCTTCTGGTTAGTAGTCAAATGCCTTAGGCACTATGCTACCAGAGCTACTAGCAGGGTGTGTTGTGAATCCTAACCAGTTGCCATTGAGTCAGCTCTGACTCATAGCAACTCTAAGTGTGTCAAAATAGAACTGTGTTCCATAGAAGACTTTGAATTGGTTTCATCATGGCCAATGAAATGAAAGTAGAATAGAACTAAATTTTTAATATTTAGTAACCCAAAATAATAACAAGAGTGGGACATATTACTAACTGAAGCCCTGGGATGAAAGACTTAAAAGAGGCATAGTAAGTCCTTTTAAGAACTTGATGCATAAGATTAGTTTATTGGTAGGACTGTAGAGAGCTACATTCATTCAAAGGGGTCCATTCAGCTACCATATTTTAGCAGGGCCCTGCTGATTCTGACTCTGCTCAAAATCCTACAGGATTTTGTTACTGTGCAGCAAATATGCTGCCCTTATTTTATAAGAGCTAGATAAAGTTTCTAGCAAGCTTCTAAATCATTATTTTTTTCATCTGTTCATAATAATTGTGATAACTAAAAAGTTTAGATTTATTTCCACCATGTTTTTTCTATAATATAATTTGTCCCCTTTGTAATTTTTCCTTTGTCTTTTTTATTTATTCTTGCTTTTTTCTCTTCCCTTACCTTTTTTTGCAATATTTGAGCTTTTACTTTTCTTCTCACTTCTTTTATTTCAATTGTTATGGAAATAATATTCCATATATCTATTCTCTTTTGGCAAAAGAATTTTTTTTTTTCCCCTGAAGCTGTCAGTAAGCAAATAATTTTACTCCTAGAGAGTGTATGAATCCAGAAAATTGAACTGTGGACAGGTGGTGATAAAAATAGCATGCTTTCCCAAAGCATCAATTTTATCCAATATATGTAATTTAGAGCATTATTTTCTTATGAAATATCACAGTACAATATGTAGAATGCAAAATTTACAAAATAGTATTTAGTGAAAACACTAAACTTCATAGATACTCATTGAGAGCAGCTTCAGCTAAGGGCCAAACACCTTGATATTTCACTCTCTGCTGATACTTATGTTCTCAAATTTAAGCGCTTGAGATGATTTAGGTTATAATATGTATGTGTGTGTTGTAGTGCCTAAGGCATTTTACTACTAACCAGAAGGCTGGAGATTCAAACCCACCACTCACTTCTCAGAAGGAAGATTGGGCAATCTACTTCCATAGAGGTACCGCCTTGGAAACCCAAGGTGGGGTTGCTATGAGTGGGGATTGACTCGAGGGCAGTGAGTTTGTTTTTTTTTTTTTGTTTGTTTTTATGTATGTGTGTATGTGTGTGTATTTGTATCTGTCTTGAGGTTAGGTTATACTGAAGTAGCAAACAGCACTATCATTTCAGTGATTTAACAAAATAAAAGTTTGTTTGTTTTCCTTCTTAAAGAAAAAGCCATTGAGGTCCAGGAAATTGCCCCATGCATCTGCCCTAGATGGGTAGCTCAGAAATGTAGGCTACTTTGTACCTGCTGTATCACTTCTAACTAAACCTAAACTTCTCCCGTTGCTCTACCAAAGACAAGCTTAGAAGGTCTTCTGACAGAAAATACATGCATTAGTTCTCTCATGCACACACAACTTATTACACCTCATTGTTACATCTGACATTCTTAGATAGCCCTGTCTATAAGCGGATGATGGGTTACCATTCTTGTATACCTGGAAAAAGAGAAGTCTCTACCACAATTTTCATGGAAACATGTTTCTGCCAATAATAATAACAAATGCTGCCATTGTAAGTGTTTATTTTAAACCTGTATAAAATATTAAATACATGGTACAATAATAAGTTTCCTTACTATCAACTTTTTGACTTTTATTTATTAAATGGGTTCCTTTGTGATAAATATACCACTTCTGATGAGCAATTTGTACCACTATTCAGGAGCCCTGGTGGCACAGTGGTAAGTGCTCTGCTGGCTGCTAACTTGAAGGTTGGCAGTTTGAATCCACCAGCTGCTCCGCAGGAGAAAGATGTAATGGTAGGTTCCATAAAAATGTACAAACTTGAAAACACTATGAGGCACTTCTACTCTGTCCTTTAGCATCACTATGAGTCAGAATCAACTGAACAGAGGGTTTTGTACCACTATCCAACTATTTGTGTCCTTATCTGATCTTCTAAGTGTGCCCTATTGTACTGAAGTCATGATGTTCCTTTTCCCTACTGTGTACATATATTATTCATTTTTCAATCATCCTATTCATTTTCACAATATTTTCTTGACAATCACTCTTCAATATTTCTACTACATGGCACTCCATAATTAATAATCAGGAATGTGCATGTAAGTGCTGCATAGAATTTTACAATGGGAAATATATTTATGTTTCCATAAATCTCCTTTCATAATCCTACTATATCTCAGTAATATTTTATATCTGATTTAACATTTTATTTTAAAATCCTTGGTTTTCCATTTCTCCATCATTTGTTTAAAATACCACTTCTAAATAGAGGAATGATGTATAAAAATAATAATTTAAAAAGTCAATAAAAAAGTTTTAATATGTGTTACATCAAAACTATATTGCTAAGCAAAGACAATCAATCTTAGAAACATTAATAATAGTTTCACTTCTCTAATATGTCAAATTTTAGCTTATGTAAGCATATTTACTAAGATAAAAAGATTCATAATCTATGATTTACTGAAATTAAAATTTGAATGTCAACTTGCAAACATACTTGTTACATTAAAATATTTAATTTTCTAGGAGAGACATAATACAGAACATCAAAAGTAAACTGTTTTATTGACCATATATTATCAGATTCCACCCTCATCTGTCAGTTTTTCATACTGTAGTGGCTTGTGTGTTGCTGTGATACTGAAAGCTATGGCACTTGTATTACAAATACCAACAGGGTTATCCACAATGGACAGGTTTCAGTGAAACTTCCAGACTAAGACTGGAAAGAAGAATGAGGTCATCCACGTTTGAAAAAAGTGGTCACTGAAAATCTTGCACATAACAGTGTAACACTGTCTGATACATTACTGGAAAGCTTTATGAATAGCCCTGAATATTGTCTGATATAATGTTAGAAGATGAGCCCATCATGTTGGAAGACACTCAAAATACAACTGGGGAAAAGATGCCTCCTCATCTGATGGAGCATGGCTCAAAATTAGAAGAAACAGCTGAAAACAGACATGCAATGTACAAAGTATGAATCTAGGAAATTTGGAAGTTGTTAAAAATGAAGTAAAATGCATAAAGATCAATATCTTAGGCATTAGTGAACTGAAATGGACTGCTACTGGCCATTTTGAATCAGACAACACTCCACTATGCTGGGAATGACAAAGAGGAATGGCATCACATTCATCATCAAAAAGAACACTTCAAGATCTATCCTAAAGTACAACGCTGTCAGTGATAGGATAATATCCTATGACTACAGAGAAGACCAATCAATACAACAAATATCCACATTTATGCACCAACCACTAAAGGCAAAGATGAATCAATTGAAGATTTTTACAAACTTCTGCAGTCTGAAATTGACAAAACAAGCAATTACAATATATTATTATTGGTAACAGGAATGAAAAAGTTAGAAGCAAAGAAAAAGCATTTTTAGTTGGAAAAGATTGCTTTGGTGATAGAAATGATACTGGAGACTGCATGATAGAAAAAACTTTTTCATTGCAAATACCTTTTTACAACAATATAAATGGTGTCTGTGCATGTAGACTTTGCCAGATGGACTACACAAGATACAAATAGACTACAGCTGTGGAAAAAGGTGGTGGAGAAGCTCAATATCATCAATCAAAACAAAGCCAGGAGCTGACTGTGGAACAGATCATCAATTGCTCATGTGCAATTTCAAGTTGAAGCTGAATAAATTTAAAACAAGTCTAAGAGCCAAAATATGGCTCTAGTTCTATCCCACTCAAATTTAGACACCATCTGAAAAACAGATTTGGTTAATTGAACACCAGTAACCGAAGACCAGATGAGTTGTGGGATGTCATCAAGAACATCATGCATGAAGAAAGCAAAAGATCATCAAAAAAATAGGAAAGGAAGAAAAAAACAAAATGGATGTCAGAAGAGACTCTGAAACTTGCTCTTGAATGAAGAGTAGCTAAATAGAATGGGGAAAAGTGATGAAATAAAAGAGCTGAACAGATTTCAAAAAGCAACTCCAAAAGACAAAGTATTTTAATGAAAAGCACAAAGACTTGGAGTTAGAAAACCAAAAGGGAAGATCATGCCTGGCGTTTCTCAAGCTGAAAGAACTGAAGAAAAATTCAAGCATCTAATTGCAATATTGAAGGATTTTGTGGGCAAAATATTAAACGATGCAAAAAGCATCAAAAAAAGATGGAAGGAATACATGGAGTCATTTCACCAAAAAGAAGTGGTCATTGTTCCAACTAGTCCAGTAGGTAGCTGTTATCAGAACAGATCATATTTAAAGAAGTCCAAGCTACACTGAAGGAACTGGAAAAACAAGGCTCTAGGAATTGATGGAATACCAGTTGAGATGTTTTGACAAATGAATGCAGTACTGGAGGTTCTTACTCTTTTCAGCCAAACAGTCTAGAAGACAGCTACATAGCCAACTGACTGGAAGAGATCCACATTTGTGCCTATTCCAAAGAAAAATGATCCAACAGAATGTGGAAATTATCAAACAATATCATTAATATTATACATAAGTGAAATTTTGCTGAAGATAATTAAACAATGATTTGAGCAGTATATTGACAGAGAACTTCCAGAAATTCAAGCTAGCTTCAGAAAGGGACATAGAACAAGAGATATCATTGCTGATGTCAGATGGATCCTAGGTCAGAGCAAAGAATCCCAGAAAGACATTTACCTGTGTTCTATTGATTATGCAAAAGCATTTGACTTTGTGGATCAATACAAATTATGAATAACATTGAGAATTATTGGAATTCCAAAACATTTAATTGTGCTCATAAGGAACCTGTACATAGATGAAGAGGCTGTATGCAAACATAACAAGATGATACTGCATAGTTTAAACTCAGGAAGGATGTGTCAGGCTTGTAACATTCCACTGTATTTATTCAATATGTATAGTAAGCAAATGGGAGCTCTGGTAGCATAGTGGGTAAGACACTTGCCTGCTAACCAGACGGCTGGCGGTTCAAACCCACCAGCCACTCCTCGGAAGGAAGGTTGGGAAATCCTACTTCCGTAGTGATACTGCCTCGGAAACCCAAGGAGGGGTCGCTATGAGTCGGGTTTGACTTGACGGCACATAACAACAACAACAACAACAGTAAGCAAATAATCCAAGAATCTGGACTATATGATATAGTAGAACTTTCAGGATTGGAGCACCAGAATTGGAGGAGGAATCATTAACAGCTTGCGATATGAAGAAAGCACAACCTTTCTTGATAATCAACATCATGGTAAATTGAGAAAAGACTGAAGTTGTCAGCCATTTCATTTTACTGAAATCCACAATCAACAACCATCACCCATAGAAGCAGTAGTCCCGAAATCAGATGTCTTACTGCACTGGGCAAATCTACTGCAAAAGACTTCTTCTCCTTCTTCTTCTCCTTCTTTCCTCTTCTTCCTCTTCTTCTTCATCTGTGTTATTTTATTTTATTCTATTTTTGCTTCTTTAAAGTGTTAAGAAGTAAAGATGTCACTTTGAAGAATAAGATGCACTTAATGCAAGCCATGGTATTTTCAGTTGCCTCATATGCATGTGAAAGCTGGACAACAAATAAGGAAGACTAAAGAAGAGTTGATGCCTTTGAATTGTGGTGGTGAAAATTACTGAAAATACCGTGGATTGCCAGAAGAACAAACAAATCTGTCCTGGAGGAAATTTAGCGGGAATGCTTTTTAGAAGAAAGAATGGCCAGACTTTGACTCACCTACTTCAGTGACATTGTCAGAAGGGACCAGTCTCTGGAAAAGGATATCATGCTGGGTAAAGTAGAAAGTCAGTGAACAAAGAGGAAGACACTGAAGGAGATGGATTGACCCTATGGCTGCAACGATGCACTCAAGCATAGCAAGGATTGTAAGGATTGAGCAGGACTGGGCAGTGTTTCATTCTGTTGCACAAGGGCCACTATGAGTCAGAGCCGATTCTATGGCACCTAACTATAACATACAATTTTGAAACAACAGTAAAAACAACCCAAAAAATATATGTATGGGTATATATGTATATATGTAGTCATATATGTGTATGTTGTTGTTGTTGTTATGCACCACTGAGTCAGACCTGACTCATAGCGACCCCTCCTGGGTTTCTGAGGCGGTATCACTCCGGAAGTAGATTGCCCAACCTTCCTTCCAAGGAGTGGCTGGTGGGTTTGAACCGCCAGCCTTCTGGTTAGCAGTCAAGTGCTTTAGCCACTATGCTACCAGAGCTCCTACTAAGCTACTGTTGTTGTTGTTATTTGCCATCGGTCGGCCCCGACTCCTAGTGACCCCTCCTTGGGTTTCTGAGGCAGTTATCACTACGGAAGTAGGATTGCCCAACCTTCCTTCCGAGGAGTGGCTGGTGGGTTTGAACCGCCAGCTTCCTGGTTAGCAGTCAAGTGCCTTAGGCACTATGCTACCAGAGGTCCTACTAAGCTACTAGAGCTCCAATATATGTATATAGGTATGTATATATATAGATATGTATATATATATATATGTGTAAGTGTGTCTGTGTGTGTGTGTATGCACACACCAAACACACCTGTTGCCATAGAGTCAATTCCAATGCATAGCAACATAAACAACATAAAGCTGTCCCATAGGTTTCCAAGGCAATAATCTTTATTTACATAAGCAGACTGGCTCATCCTTTTCCCATGGAGCAGCTGCTTGATTTGAATTTCCAACCTTTTGGTTAATAGCCTTTCTCTATATATAGTTATATATATATAAACTCACTGCCGTCAAGTTGGATCTGACTCATAGTGACCCCTCCTTGGGTTTCCGAGGCAGTATCACTATGGAAATAGATTGCCCAACCTTCCTTCCAAGGAGTGGCTGGTGGTTATCATT
>NW_006921592.1:5597620-5609479 GCF_000298275.1 Orycteropus afer afer | reverse complement strand
TTTTTTTTTTTTTTTTTTTGAAGCAGTGTTCCCTCCCCTTCCCTCCCACTCCTGGCAACCAACAAAAAATCCATATATAAACCTTTCCTTAACCCTCCATAACAATGAACTAATACTATATTTGTCCTTCTGTGATTGACTTATTTCACTCAGCATAATGTCCTCCAAATTCATCCATATTATGTGGGGTTTTGCAGATCCCACATTATTCTTTAGTGCTACATAGCATTCCAGTATGTGTGTACCATAGTTTGGTCATCCACTCTTCAGCCGATGGGCATGTAGGTTGTTTCCATTTTTCCACTATTGTAAATAGTGCTGGGATGAACATGAGTGTGCATATATCTGTTCAAGTCCTGGCTCTTACCTCTTTAGGATATATACCAAGTAATGGGATTGCTGGGTCAAATAGTATCTCCAATTCCAGCTTTCTAAGGAATCGCCATATTGCTTTTGACAGTGGCTATATCACTTCACAGTCACATAAGCAGTGTATGAGAGTCTCAATCTCTGCACATCCCCACCAGAATTTGTTATTTTCTGTCTCATTGAACTTTGCCATCAGTGCTGGTGAGATGGTATCTCATTGTTGTTTTGATTTGCATGTCTCCGATGGCCAATGACCGTGAACATCTCTTCATGCATTTGCTTCCCACCTGAATGTCCTCCTTGGTGAAGTGTCTATTCATGTCTTCTGCCCATTTTTCAATTGGATTATTAATTCCTTTGCTATTGAGCTGTTGGAGTTTTCTATAAATCTTAGAGATAAGTCCCTTGCCAGATATGTAATTATCAGCAAATATGAATTTGTTGCTGTCATTTTTGTTATGTGCATTTTCATAGTGTCAATTTCTCTGCTCCATATAATTGTCTATGCTGAGCTTGTCTTGTTTATGAATCATGTTACCACTTCCTTTGTTGCTGTTGTTTTAGTATTTGCTAAATATTTGCTCTGGTCCTCTTTTTTTCTTTTGATGTGAAGGTTTATCATTTTTCTTTGAGGTTACCCTGTGATTTATAGTTTTCTTCCCAAGTTTAGAATAGTCCATTCTAACTTGTAGTTGTCTTGACTTCCCTACCATCTAGAAGTTCTGTAACGACAGGGTTTTTTCCCTCTCTTTGGTTTGTAGTTTTCCTCATTTGTCAAATGATGTCTCTGGTTCTCTGTTTACAACCTTGTAGGCTTCTTTACTTTGGATACTTCCATAGCTGGGTTTGTTTCTGGGTTATATCATCATGTGTGTTAATGGCCAGTTGTTGTTGGCTGTTGTTGCCTCACTGCCCAAGGGGCTCCTTTTAGCGTCCCTTGTAAGATTACTCTAGTTCTAACAAATTCCTTTAATTTCTGCCTATTTGGAAATGTCCTAATTACACCATCATATTTGAGGGACAATTTTGCTGGGTACATAATTCTTGGTTGGAATTTTTTCTCTTTCAGGGCTTTATATATACCCTTCCATTGTCTTCTCACCTGCATGGTTTCTGCTGAGAAATCTGAGCTTAGTCTTATCGATTTCCCCTGGTAGGTAACTTTTTGTTTTTCTCATGCTGCTTTTATGATTCTTTCTTTATCTTTGGTTTTGGTGAGTTTGATGATGATATGTATTGGTGATTTTCTTTTGGGGTCTACCCTGTTTGGGGTTCATTGGACTTCCTAAATAGATATTTTCTCATCTTTCATCATACCAGGAAAATTCTCTTCCAACAAATCTTCCACAGTTTTCTCTGTGGTTTTATTTATCTCTTACTATTCTGGAATTCCACATGTAGGTCGTACCTTTTGATGGTATCTCACTTGAACCTTAGGCTTTCTTCAATTTGTTTTGATCTTTTTTCTGATTGATCCCTTTCCAAAGAAATGTTCTGGTACTTGCCTTCAATGTCACTAATTCTATCTTCCATTGATTCAGTTCTGCTCCTTTCCACATTCAATGTCTTATCTATTTCTGAAAATTTAGTATTAATCTTCTGGATTTCTGTGTGTGGATTTTGTATCTCTTCTAATTTTTCATTTATTTTGTGATTTTGTTCTTGTATTTTCTTTCTAAATTGTTCTAGGGTTTTCTCTGTGTTTTCCTCAATGTTTTCAGTGTTTTCCTGCTCTCTCAATTTGTTGAAGATACCTAAATATAATTCTTTTGAATTCCTTTTCAGGGAGTTCCAGTACTGCATTTTCCTCAGCTATGTGTTTTGGGTCTATATCCTGGTCCCTTGTTTCTCCTGCTTTATCTTGCTTCCTTGTGTGGACTGTAGTGCTCTGTTTCTCCAAAGTATTGTGACATTTTTGTGTTTATATTTAATTTGTGATTGTATGTTGGAATGACTTGCCCATGATTTTCATTTTCTTTGTTTTGTTTATATGCTATCTATACAATCAGGGTACTCTTCTGTACTCCTCTATTTACTAGTTGACAGCACTTATACACTTACCACCTGTATCCTTTCCTGTTGCCAGCCTTTTGTATGTCCCTGCCTACCTTGGCAAACAGAGCTTATTCTTAGGTTCCTGGAATCCGAATGAGGATGCTATCACTTTAAAATCCAAAATGGTGGCCACTTGTAAAGATTCAAAATGGCTGTGCCCTCCATACAGTGGAAAGCCCACAATTCAGGATGTCTCCTTGTTGTTTCCCTTTCTAGTCATATGCTACAGAGCAGTCATCCTTGCAGCCCTTAGTGACCAAAACTGATCTTTAGGGCAATTCTCAGGTCCCAACACCACTTAGGAATATTCAGGCTGTAGGTCCTGTCTGAGTAGCTGACAGTCTGCTGCTCTGACCATCTCTGTACTCACTGTTTTTGTTCAAGTTTTTCTACTAGTTGGTGCCTCATCCACTTCTGTATAGTTCCTTTCAAACTCAGGGCTCCAGGATTGTCTTCTGTATCTCTGTCAATTGGTTTCTCTTTTTTTTTGTTGGAGAGGGTCTGTGTCTGCCTAGTCCTCCATCTTACCGGAAGTCTCTGAAATACTATTTTTTAAAAAAGAATCTAAGTTTCAGTTTCTAGGTGCACTCATTCTTAGCAAGACATTATAGCTCCAAAACCTATATCTCTGGGCCAAGTAGAAAAGGAGGTATAATATAATTTCTATGCTTAAACTAAGGAGCTCTCATGGTGCAGTGGTTAAAGCACTTAGGTACTAACTGAAAGATTGACAGTTAGAACCTACCAGCCATTCTGTGGGAGAAAAATGTGGTAGTCTGTTTCCATATGCACTATAGCCTTGGAAACACTGTGGGAAATTTCTCCTCTGCCATATAGGGTCACTGTGACCACCTGTAAGCTGGAAGCAACCTAAAGGCAAAGGATTTGTTGGCATAGTGCTGAAGGCATTTGGCTGCTAACTAGAAGACTTGTGGTTCAAACCCACCAGCTACTTCTCTGAAGGAAGACTGGGCAATATACTTCCATTGTGATACTGCCTCAGAAACCCAGGGAGGGGTTGCTATGAATTGAAATCAACTTGATGGCAATGGGTTTGGTTTTGGTTTTTTAAGCTTAAAATAACAAAAAAAAAGTTACTGATGAGTTCAGTTTAACTCATGGTTATTCTATTATATCAGAGTAGAATTGTACCCAAAGTGTACACAATTAAATATTATTTTTTTTAAAAAAATGTGATCTTTTGGAAATAGATTGCCTGGACTTTCTTCTGAGGAATCTCTAGGTGGATTCAAACTACCATTCCTACCACCCAGAGACTCCTAATACTTATATTTGCAGTACATTTATTTACTAAACCAAATATTTCATTCTGATAAAGTAGGTCATTGTTGTTAATTGCCATCCAGCAGTCCTGGCTCATAGCAACTCTATGTACAACAGATCGAAACACTGCCCTATTCTGTACAACCCTCACAATCTTTGCTATGCTTGAGCCCATCAATGCAGCTACTGTGTCAATCCATCTCACTGAAGGTCTCCTCATTTTTCACTGACTCTCTACTTTACCAAGCATGATATACTTCTCCAGGACTGATCTCTTCTAACAACATGACCAAAGTACATGAGACAAAGTTTGGCTATTCTCGCATCTAAGGAGCAATCTTGCTGTGTTTCTTATAAGATAGATTTTTTTGTTCTTCTGACTATCCATGGTATTTTCAGTATTCTTTGCCAACACCACAATTCAAATGCACCAATTCTTCTGTGGTCTTCCTTATTCCTTGTCCAGCTTTCACATGCATTTGAGGCAACTGAAAATATTATGGCTTGGGTCAAACACGCCTTAGTCTTAAAAGTGACATCTTTGCTCCTCAGCACTTTAAAGAGGTCTTTTGCAGTAGATATGGCCAGTGAAACATGTCATCTGTTCTTGACTGCTGCCTCCATGGGTGCTGATTGTGGATCCAAGTAAAATGAAATCCCTGACATATCCAATCATATCTCCATTTATGTGATGTTGCTTATTGGTCCAGTTGTGAGGATTTTTGTTTTCTTTGTAATCTATACTGAAGGCTGTAGTCTTTAATCTTCATTAGTAAGTGCTTCAAGTCTTCTTCACTCTCAGCAAACAAGGTTGTATCATCTTCATATCACAGGTTGTCAATGGGTCTTTGCCCAATGCTGTGTTCTTCTTTGTACAGTCCGTTTGCTGGATTATTTGCTCAGCATACGTATTGAATAAGTATGGTGAAAGTATAAAACCCTGATGCACAATGTTCCTGATGTTCAACCATGCAGTATCCCCTTGTTTTGAAGAAAAGGATACTGATACAGTATACTTTTTGAATTTTTAACCTATTTTGAAGCAATCACAGAGTTAGAAAACTAAATTTGCATATATTAACATTTGTATGAAGATTTAAAAAGAAGTGATGTTATACGTAGAATTCTATTTTATAATCTTTTCTAAGCCCAATGCTTTGCACAATGTCCTTAAATAACTAGCAAGAGTAATAAAAATATGTATTCATACAAAGAGCTGCATGTGAATCATATAGTATTATTCATAATAGTAAAAAAAGTGCAAACAGTCCAATGTCCTTCAACTGATGAATAAATGTAATGTGTGTATCCATACAATGAATTATAATTTGACAATAAAAAAGATCAATATACTAATACATGCTAAAAAATGGATGAACCTCAAGAATATTAGGGTAAATGATAAACACAAATACAAAAAAAGAAAAATAAATATATCTATATATCTGTATATATATATATATATATATATATATACAGATATATATCTGTCTATATATCAGATATATAGATATATATTAAGTGATGTGTATTTCTATATTAGGTTGTAGTTCAGTGGAAAATATAAGAGTTATGAAAAATGATAGGCAATTAATTTCTATAGACATTACACATTAAATAGCAGAATTGCATAATTGTAAACAATCTTAAATTTCCTAATTATACTATATTCAAGTAAGAGAATACCCTTATTCTTAGAAAAACATGGTAAAGTATTTGGGGGTGACTGGGCAAAAAGTTATGGAGAAAAATTGATTGATTTAGGTGTAGGACTATGGAACTTTGATTCTTCTTCATCTGGATTCCTATCCTGAGTCTACAACACACTTACTATCTGTCTCTTTTCACATATCAGTTAATATATATAAACCTTATTTTTCTCATCTATAACACTAGGATGATAGTAATAGCGATCTTGAAAAATTGTAAAGGAAAATACTTGGAAGAATATTTAAAACTTGTTAGCAATGTATCCAGCAGTAAGCACAGAAAAAAAATTTCAGTGATCATTATTATTCAAATCAACACTGGTTGTCTCTGACTTATGGTTATAGACCACACTTAAAGACCACCTATGTTGTTTTTTGTCCCTCTTATTTTTAGTATGTTCTGCATACAAAGGTGCAACACATAATTTGCTGATGTTATTCTTCTTAGACGTCCACTCTTAGATGTTTAATGTTATGATTTACTGTTCAAAGCACTACTGTATAACAGGCTATGGCAATAATAATGAAAACTTTTTAAAAAAATGAGGAATTCCACTTATGTCAGAACCAACTAATGATGACAGACTTGTCATAAATTGGGGACTACATATAATAAAAATAATGTGGTATTTGCCTCACTTTAACTTAAATTCCATAATGCATTTAGTATGAGATTTTAAGCAATCCTTAGAAATATTTTACTTAAATATTCAGCTTCATAATTTAATGCTGAATAGCCATCTCACAAACACATGCCAGATTTAAAAGGTAGTTTTGTCAGATATTCACATTTTATTATCAGGTCAACTCCATATTCTCTGTGGATCACATCTGGTTTGCTCTAATGAATGGGTATGACTTACAATAGAGCCCTCTCTACATTTCTATGATTAATAAATTAGCTTCTCATCATAATCTAGAATATGAAATACTCCAATTTCAAGTTTCATTTATCTAATCATAAGAAAATATTTTATTTTTATACCCACAATTGAGTTGAAAATCAATTAGTTTTATATACTTACATAAATATTCTCTTCATAGTTGAAACTGTAGCATGCTGAAATAATAATCATGTCTAAAGTTGTTTAATTCAAAACATACATAGCTTCATTTTAAAAGTGGGGGAATAAATTGTGTGGACCATTAACAATTATCTTTAAATAATTACAAGCAAATTGGTTGATTATATTTTTCTGAAGAGCATCTTGAGTTTTTATACATACTACTAAAAAGATTTACAATAAATTTGTAATTTAAAATGTAGGGAAAACCTGTTCACAGACTGGCAATATATAATGACATAAATGTTATGATACTCACTCAAAACTCACTGCCATCAAATCAATTCTGACTCATAAAGACCCCTCCTTGGTTTCTGAGGTGGTATCTCTATGGAAGTAGATTGTCCAGTCTTCCCTCCAAGGAATGGCTGGTGGGCTTGAACCACCAGCCTTCTGGTTAGCAGTAGTGGGGGATTATTTTAAATAAATTTTGAAAATGAAGAGAAATTATTGCATTGAATAATGCCATCATTTTATAAAAAGTTGCAAATAATTTTAATTACTGCTACAGTTTTACATATAATATATCAGAGGTGTTTCACTGCTATTCATAAGGTTTTCACTGGCCAATTCTTTGAGAAGTGGATGGCCCCTTCCTTCTTCCAAGTCTGTCTTCGTCTGGAAGCTCTGTTGAAACCTGTGCACCATGGGTGATCCTGCTGGTATTTGAAATACCAGCATAGTCTTCAGCCTTACTGTAACACACAAGCCACCACAGTACCACAAACTAACAGATGAATGTCTCTGACTAAGGTGTGCCTAACCCAAGCCATGGTATTTGCAATCACCTCATATGCATGTGAAACCTGGACAATGAATAAATAAGACCAAAGAAGAGTTGATGCTTTCGAATTGTGTTAGCAAAGAATACTGAAAGTGCCATGACTGTCAAAAGAACTAACAAATCTGTCCTGGAAGAAGTGCAGCTGGAATGCTCCTTGGAAGCAAGAATGGCCAGACTTCATCTCATTTCTTTTGGTCATGTTGTCTGAAGGGACCATTCTCTGGAGAAGGATATCATGCTTGTAAAAGTGGAGGGTCAATGAAAAAGGGAAAGGACCTCAACGAGATGGATTGATCCACTGACTGTAAAGCTGGGCTCAGTTATAGCAAAGATTGTGAGACTGGTACAAGACTGGGCAGTGTTTCATTCTGTTGTACATAGCATCACTATGAGTCAGACCTAACTTGATGGTACCTAACAACAATATGGTTTTACATGCAGAACTTGTTTATTTGTTTAAGTTTTCTTGCTTGGTTTTCTTTTAGGCCTATGACTTAGAAAACATACACAATGCCTGTCAAGTGTTTGATGTCTTTTGTCTTTCTCTGTGTAAATGAAGGTGCAAATGTGATGGAGATTTGTTATGGAATGGTGCTCATCTAATTTAGCACCTTTGTTTTCAAGAAACTTTGGTATAAATTGTCTTGATATTTCAAGTCAGAATATCCTGGTGGTTAATAACAAAGGTTTTTCTAAAGTCAGCTCACAAATCACGCTTCAGGTGACCATGGAAAATGATCATACCTTGATCCTCTTTTCTCTAATAATATATTGAAGACAATTACAGCACACTAATATGCTTCACATGTTTCTGAGAGACTATGGTAGTTATGTTTGTGCGTCAGCTTGGCTGTGCCTGGTTGAGTGGCTGGACAGCTGGTGGTAGTTATTCCCCTTGATGAGACTGGCAATGAACTCCATGGTGGGATCTACCACAAGCAGCTGAGCAGCTGCCTTTGGGTATGTGATCTGCTTCCCATATATAAGCAGCAGCTTTGGGAATGGTCTCAAACCTATGAAATGCTTGGATGCTTCATGTAGCCTTGTCATTGCTCAGCAGCCTGCTCTTATCTACCAACCTTGGGACTTACAATGGACTTAAGTTAATGGCCTGGCATGTGGTTTGGTAACACTGAGACTGTGCCTTTTGACTTGTCAACCTTGGGGCTTCTCAGCCTCAGCAGCCAGCAGCTGTCTGAGTGAAGGAACCAACTCAAGAGCACCCCCTTGCTTCAGTGGGCTGGAGGCAGGAGGTGGAGCTGGACCCCAACCAAGGTTGAGGGGCTTTCATCCAGCCCCCAGAGCCTGGCATTGTGAACTTGGACTTAAAGTCTCCAAATTGTAAGAATAAACTTGTTAGTTAAGGCCATCCCATTTTGTGGTATATTCTTGTCAGAGCGGCACTAGGTAACCAGAACAGGAACTTAGATGAGATGAAGCATTTTGAATAGTTATCACAATTTATAGAATAATTGGATATGCAAGAAGGAGGGACCAATACCTAGAGCAGGACATCATGCTTTGTACAGTAGGTGGTCACGGAGAAAAAGGAAGACCATCAACAAGATGGATTAACACAGTGGCTGCAACATTGGACTCAAACATAGCAATGTTTGTGAGGATAGCACAGAAACCAGTAACATTTTGTTCTGTTATACATAAGGTCATTGTGAGTTGGAACCAACTCAACAGCACCTAATGATAGGCAAAATGACACTAACATTAAGGATGATGATAATACTAGTGATAAAGATGAAAACTACTGTACTGGTCCAAGGCTTTAAAGTTAGCTTGTATATATTTGGCAACTCTAGTAAGTAGATTCTGTTTATTTTATAGGGGCATGTTACTTGAGGGACTTTGGTATAAAAGAAAAAAAAATTGGTATTAATATTGATAGTATATAGATTGTTTAATTCCAGGAATGAAATGAAAGAGAAAGGTACTCATAAACATGAGCTGTGGGTCAAATTTGTTTAATTTGTTAATGAGCAGGCATTAAAAAAAGAAAAATAGGATGGTGTTGAATAAGAATGCTAAAATTTATTCAATGTATGGCATTGCTATGTACATAAGAATAATAATAAAAAAAATCTTACTGCCATCAAGTTGATTCCAACTCAGAATGACTCCCTTTGGGTTTCCAAGGCTGTAAATCTTTATGGAAGTAGATTGCTCAGTCTTCCTTCTGCAGAGTGACTGGTGGGTTTGAACTGTCAGCCTTCTGGTTAGCAGTCAAATGCCTTAGGCACTACACCACCAGAGCTCCTTATATAAAGAATATGACTGTGCATTTGACTGTGTGGATCATAACAAATCATACATAGCATTGCAAAGAATGGAAATTACAGAACACTAAATTAATTGTGCTCATGAGGAACCTGTACAGAGACCAGGAGCTATCATTCAAACATAACAAGGGCATACTGCATGTTTTAAAATCAAGAAAGGGGTATGTCAGGGTTGTATCCTTTCACCACACTTATCCAATCTGTATACTGAGGAAATAATATGAGAAGCTTGTAATATTAAGAAGAATGCAGTATGAGCATTGGAGGAAGACTCATTAACAACCTGTGATATGCTTGCTTGCTGAAAGTGAGATTGACTTGAAGCACTTACTGATGAAAATGAAAGACTACAATCTGTAGTATGGATTACAACTCAACATAAAGAAAATGAAAATCCTCACAACTGAACCAATAAGCAGCATTGAGATAAATGGAGACAAGATTAAAGTGGTCTGGGATTTCATTTTACTTGGACCCATAATCAACACCCATGGAATCAGCAGTCAAGAAATCAAACATCATATTGCACTGGACAAATCTTCTGCAAAAGACCTAAGGTGTGACTAACCCAAGCCATGGTATTTTCAATTGCCTCATGTGCATGTGAAAGCTGAACAATAAATAAGGAAGACTGAAGAAGGCTTGATGTCTTTGAATCACGTGTTAGCAAAGGGTCCTGAAAAGTCCAGGGACTGCCAGCAGAACGAGCAAATCTGTCCTGTAAGAAGTGCAGTTAGAATGCTCCGTAGAAGCAAGAATAGGCGGACTTCGTCTCACCTACTTTGGTCATGTTTTCAGAAGAGACCATTCTCTGGAGAAGGATATTTTCTTGGTAAAGTGGAGGATCAGCAGAAAAGGGGAAGACCCTCAACAAGATGGATTGACACAGTGGCTAAAACGATGAGCTCAGTGATAAGGATTGTGGGGATGGCACACTACTGGGCAGTGTTTTGTTCTGTTGTTCATAGAGTCCCTACAAGTTGGAGCCCACTTAACAACACATAACATCAACAATAACAACAAAGAATATGAAGAGTTTAGGCAATAGCAGACTATATGGACCATTCCTTATGCATTCTTTTACATGTCTAGATAAACCATCCAGCTAGAAAAGTACTCTAAGCAAAGAAAAGAAATAATTGTGTTTACTGGAATAAGTTAGCCAACACTTAGAATTTAAATAAAGACTATCCTTGATATGCTATAAATTTATGATGCACCTCTCTTCTGTTAGTTTGTTGTATTGTCGTGGCTTGTGTGTTGCTGTGAGGCTAGAGTCTGAGCCACTGGTATTTCAAATACCAGTGGGGGTTACGCACAGTGGGCAGGTTTCAGTGGAGCTTCCAGGCTAAGACAGACTCAGAAGAAGGAAGGGGAAATCCACTTTTCAAAGAATTGGCAAGTGGAAACCTTATGAAAAGCAGTGAAACACTGATATATTACTGGAAAACTTTATGAATAACCCTGGACATTGTCCAATACAGTGTTGGAAGATGAACCCCTCAGGTGAGAAGACACTCAAAATATGACTGGGGAAGAGCTGCCTTCTAAGAATAGAGTCAACCTTAATGATGCTGTTGGAATAAAGCTTTGGGACCTTCATTTGATGATGTGATGTGATTCAAAAAGAGAACTGCAAACATCCATTCATAATGGGGATATGGAATGTACAAAGTATGAATCTAGGAAAATTGTTGTCAAAAATGGAATGAAATGCATAAAGATCAATATCCCAGGAATCAGTAAGCTGAAATGGACTGGTTTTGGCAGTTTTGAATCAGAAACCCATATGATCTACTACACGGGGAATGACAAATTGAAGCAGAATGGTGTGGCATTCATCATCACAAGGAATGTTTCAAGATCTATACTGAAGTATAGTGCTATTAGTGATAAGATAACATCCATACTCCTACAAGGAAGACCAGTTAATACTACTATGATTCAAATTTACACAACAAGCACCAAAGCCAAAGATGAGGAAATTGAAGATTTTTACCAGCTTTTGTGGTCTGAAATTGACAAAACATGCAATAAAGATGTGTTGATCATCACTGGAGATTGGAATGCAAAAGTTGGAAACAAAGAAGAATCATCAGTAGTTGGAAAATATGGCCTTGGTGATAGAAATAATGCTGGAGATCACATGATAGAATTTTTTTTTTTAAACCTTTCCTTAACTTTTACAATAACGGACTAATACAATATTTGTTCTTTTGTGACTGACTTATTTCACTCAGCATAATGTCCTCCAAGTTCATCCACATTATGCGGTGTTTTGCAGATTCTACATTATTCTTTAG
>NW_006921592.1:5593458-5597280 GCF_000298275.1 Orycteropus afer afer | reverse complement strand
GTGAGCATTTCTTCATATGTTTGTTGGCAGCTTGAATATCCTCCTTGGTGAAGTGTCTATTCATGTCTCACATGATAGAATTTTGCAAGACCCATGACTTATTCATTGCAAATACCTTTTATCAACAACATAAACAGCAGCTATACACATGGGCTTCATCAGACAGAGTACACAGGAATCAGGTTGACTACATATTTCCACAGAAAGAGGGGATGGAGAAGCTCAATATCTCCAGCCAAAACAAGGCCAGGAGCTGATCGTGGAACAGACCATCAATTGCTCATATGCAATTTCAAGTTGAAGCTGAAGACAATTCAAAGGAGTCCATGAGAGCTAAAATATAACCTTGATTATATCCTTCCTGAATTTGTTGTTGTTATTATGTGCCATCAAGTTGGACCCGACTCATATCTACCCCTCCTTGGGTTTCTGAGGCAGTATCACTACAGAAGTAGATTGCCCAATCTTCCTCCCAAGAAGTGGCTGGTGGGTTTGAATCGCCAGCCTTCTGGTTAGCAGTCAAGTGCCTTAGGCACTATGCTACCAGAGCTCCTGAATTTAGAGACCATCTAAAGAAAAGATTTCATGCATTGAACACCAATGACTGAAAACCAGAGGAATTGTAGGATGACATCAAGAACATCATATATGAAGAGTGCAAAGATCATTAAAAAGACAGGACAGTCAGAAAAGACCAAAACAGATGTCAGAAGAGACTCTGAAATTTGTCCTTGAATGGAGAGTAGCTAATGCAAATGGAAGGAATGACAAGATAAAACAGCTGAACAGAAGATCTCAAAGAATAGCTCAGGAAGACACATTTAATTATTATAATGAAATGTGCAAAGACCTGGAGTTAGAAAACCAAAAGAGAAGAACACATTCAGCATTTCTCAAGCTGAAACAACTGAGGAAAAAAATAAATAAAGCCTCAAGTTGTGATATTGAAAGATTCTATGGGCAAAATATTGAATAATGTGGGAAACATTAAAAGAAGATGGAAGGAATACACAGAGTCACTGTACCAAAAGTAACTGTTCAATGCTCATCCATTTCAGGAGGTGGCATATGATCAAGAACCAATGGTACTGAGAGAAGAAGTTGAAGCTGCTCTGAAGGAATTGGTGAAGAACAAGGATCCCGGAATTGATGGAATACTTGTTGACATGTTTCAATAAAGAGATGTTGTGCTGGAGGAACTCACTTGTCTATGCCAAGAAATTTGAAAGACAGCTACCTGGCCAACTGACTGGAAAAGATCCATATTTGTACCCATTCCAAAGAAAGGTGATCCCACAGAATGTAGAAATTATTGAACAACAGCATTAATATAACACGCAAGTAAAATCTTGCTGCAAATAATTCAAGAACAGTTGCAGCAGTATGTTGACAGACAACTTCCAGAAATGCAAGCTGAATTTAGAAGAGGATGTGTAACCACAGATATCATTGCTGATGTTAGATGGATCTTGACTGAAAGCAAAGAATACCAGAAAGCTGTTTACTTATGTTTTACTGACTATGCAAAAGCATTTGATTGTGTGTATTATACCAAATTATGGATAACATTGAGAAAAATGGGAATTCCAGAAATTAATTGTACACACAATGAATCTGTGCAAAGACCAGAAGGCTGTAATTCAAACAGAACAATGGGATACTGCATGGTTTAAAATCAGGAACGGAGTGTGTCAGAGTTGTATCCTTTCACTGTATTTACTCATCCTGTATGCTGAGCAAATAATTGGAAAAATTGGACTAAATGGAGAAGAGTGTGGCATCAAGATTGGAGGAAGACTCATTAACAATTGTGATAACCAGATGACACACTTTGCTTGCTGAAAGTGAGGTTGACGTGAAGCACTTACTGATGAAGATTAAAGACTACAGTCTGCAGTATGGAATACATTTCAACACAAAGAAAATGAAAGTCTTCACAACTGGCTCAATAAACAGCATCAAGATAAGTGGAGAAAAGTTTGAAGTTGTTAAGGATTTCAGATTACTTGGTTCCACAATCAACACCAATGAAAGCAACAGTCAAGACATCAGACGACATACTGCACTGGGCAAATCTGCTGCACAAGATCTCTTTAAAATGCTGAAGAGCAAAGATGTCTCTTTGAAGACTGAGGTATGCCTAACCCAAGCCATGATATTTTCAATTGTCTCATATGCATGTGAGAGCTGGACAGTGAAAAGGGAAGACCAAAGAAGAGTTGATGCTTTTGAGTTATGGTGGTGCGGAAAAATACCGAAAGTACGATGGACTGCCAAAAGAATTAACAACCTGTCCTGGAGGAAGTGCAGCTGAAATATTCCTTGGAAATGAGAATGGTCAGACTTTGTTTGACCTACTTTGGTCATGTTATCAGAGGGGACCATTCCCTGGAGAAAGATATCATGTTCGGTAAAGTGGAGAGTCAATGAAAAAGGGAAAGGCCCTCAACAAGATGGATTGACACAGTGGTTGCCACAATGGGCTCAAGTATAGCAAGTATTGTGAACCTGGTACAGGACTGGGCAGTGTTTTGTTCTGTTGTACATGGGGTTTCTATGAGTCAGAGCCGACTCAAAGGCACCTAACAGCAGCACTGATGTATTATACTGAATATCAGCATTTTCATCTAGATTGCAGAAGTCATTGATAATTAATCATAAATGGAAGTAAAAGTAGCATTTATCCTCATCTTAACTTTCAGTTATGTACAAACTTTTGTGTAAAACTTAGTTAACATATAAAGTATAATTTTATTAAATATTTTTTTCATAAAATATCTAAAGATACAAATGATTTTAACTTAGTACTTTCATTTATAGTTCTAATGAGATAAAAGTAAGCTGAATTTAGTTTTGGTGTTAAATGCTATTACACATTTTAAGAAAATAATTACTTTTTTGAAGTAATTAATAATTCTTAAAAAATAATTCATTTTTATTTGTTATCAAAATAAATCTTCAGGGTACATTAATCCTACTTTGTAGTTAAATAAGTAAAATTTGTGAAAATTGAGATGCCCAAACAGAATCATAAAATTATTTATGATTTGTATTGGAAGATTGACCATTGTGATAGTCAAATTTATTGAAAGTCCATGTATATAAACTGAGTAATCAGAAAGAAAAGGGATTGGTATATTCAGATGAATTCCTTCTACAAAAGTACATCCAAGAAGCTAATAAACAAGTATTATCATGTGGCCTTTGGAAACCATTAAGGGAAGAGAAGATTGAAGGTTTCCTAAAACCATCTGATCTCAATGTTTGGAGAATTGATCCAATGTCTTCATGCTACTAATTGTTAATTAAATAGAACAAAAGCCAAAAAGAAAAAAATAGGAAAGAAAATTCATTGTCATGGCGTTGATTCCAACTCATAGCAACATGCATTGGGTTTCTGAGGCTGTAAATCTTTACAGAAGTAGATCACCCCATCTTCCTCCTATTGAGCAGCTGGTGGGTTTAAACTGCTGACCTACTGGTTAGCAGCCAAATCCTTCATCCACTACTCCACCAGAGCTCCTTAATAAAACCAAAGGGGTCCTGTATCATAGCAGTAAACTGTTAGAAATCTGGAGAAAACTAGAAAAGGAATAAACAACACTTTCAAGATAGTTGAGGCTAATTCTGCTTACATATTAATATGAAAATAAAGATCTACTTCTATGAGTTGAATTGACCCAATGGCAGTGAGTCATGTATTCTACACATCCTATTACAAGGAAAAAAAAAAAAAAAAAAAGAAATCAAGCCCTCTCTTGATCTTCACTAAAACCAGCTGTAATTTTTTGTTTTGTTTTGTTTTTTTGATTTTTTTTTTTT
>NW_006921592.1:5570780-5586558 GCF_000298275.1 Orycteropus afer afer | reverse complement strand
CTGCATCCTTTCCTTCAAGGCTCAGGGGTCCAAGATTATCTTCTGTGTCTGTGTTAATTGGTTTCCCTTTTCTTTGTTGAAGAGGGTCTTTGCAATCCTTCTGCCTAGTCCGCCATCTTGCCCCGCCTCAGTTTTGTTTTTTGGAAAGTTAATATAGCACTGTAGGTATTCTTATTGTTTAATTCAGAGGGGATTGCAATGAAAGCTCAATGTGAGTATCTACACTGCAGTATTTCAAAATGATTACCACATGCAGAGGACCAGTTATGATATTTCTGTTTCTGATGCCATTAGTCAAGAAACAGTCAAGCCCCTGCTGACATTCTTATAAGAGATGTGGACAAACTGGAGGAGAGATCAAGATTCCCTTTGGTAAAATGTGATGAACATCCTCGCACCAGACCCCAAATGCACAGTACTGTTTTTGTATAGCTTGGTAAAGGATCATAGAAGAAGGACAAATCATCCCTGATGTCCAGACGCCAATCCTTAATTTTGCTGCACACAATGTATGCATTGCAAATACCATGCATTGTATGAATCATGGCCAATATCTGAACTTTGAAATACAAATTTCAATGATACAAAATAAGAATATAGGTTAAGTTGGTATTTTTTTATATAAATAGCAAGTAACTTGCATCTTAAGCTAATGTTTGGATTAAAGCAGAGTGAAAAATGAAAACTTCATACTTAAATAAAATAATCTAAATAGTTTACAACATTAAGGAAAGGTGTACTAGAAAATTTCTACAATAGAACTCCTCAGTCTCAGGAGTACTCACACAGTTTAAATATCATACGGTGGAAACACTGTCATATTTAGGAGAAAAAAAAAAGGATGATTTAAAAAAAAGATGAGATCTGTGGTTTGGAAGCAATCTCAATGAGCTCTGACAGTGAAAGCATTCAGCTGTTAATGAAAAGTTCGGCAGTTCAAACTCACCAACCACCCACGGGAGAAAGATGAGGCAGTCTGCTTCTGTGAAGATTTATAGCCTTGGAGGCCCTATGGGACAGTTCTACTTTGTCCTATAGGGTCACTATGAGTCGGAATCAACTCAGTGGCAGTGGATTTGATTTTAATTGTAAACCATGTAACAAATACGCCTGAGCTCTAATTTTATCAGCTTATATTCATTTTTTTAAAAGACAATTTTAAAAGTTTACTTCTTTTTCCCTTTAAGTAAACTGGGAGCACTAAAACTGTGTCTATATGTATTATTGGGAGTATTGCATGCTCCCAAATGGTCTTACATTGATGTACTGTTAATATGTTCTTATTGCTAACCTACCTTTTTCTAAGGATATTAGACCTTGATGAATTCAATGTACGTATCTTACTGTCTCCTTTTTTTTTTTACTTTGTGTACATTTCTGTATCTTTTCCAGCTTTTACACTGATGGATTACACAATTTTAATAAAGTAATAAAATGTAACCATTGAAGATTTATAGAATATGATTATGAAAAAAAATTTTTTTTAGTAATCATGAAGTACTGTCTAGACTCTGGTAGCATAGTGCCTAAGGCACTTGACTGCTAACCAGAAGGCTAGCTGTTCAAACCCACCAGCCACTCCTCAGAAGGAAGATGGGACAAATCTACCTCTGTAGTGATACTGCCTCAGAAACCCAAGGAGAGGTAGCTATGAGTCGGGCTGACTCAACAGCACATAACAACAACAACAGACAGACATTATACCAGGTAGGTACATCCTTTATAACAATCAACCTTGGAAAATCAGACGGGCACTGTATTTGCACAAGGACATAGCTCAAAAGGCAGGAACAGATAGGAAAGAAGGACACAGGGAAAATGTAACCACAGGGAGGATGTGGGAAGAGAGCTGTTACTTTATGGGGAATGCAATCAGTGTCATGAAACAAAATGTGTATGAATTGCTGAATGGAAAATGAATTTGCTCTGTTAACTTTCACACAAATCACAATTTAACAGAAAGAAAAGAAAATAAAAATTAACTAGAGATAGTCATTTTTACAACCAAGGTCAACCTCCCTCAATATTTTCTTTCATGTTATATAGTACTGCAAGATTGGGAACAGGCTGCATTTACACTTTTGCATCCGATTTTGGTGTTTCTTTATTTCCATTTGATATTCATTGCAATATTTTTAAAACATTTTGTATAGTTACAAAATTATCATTTATGTTGTTGTAGGGTAACATTGTATATATTTGACATTTCTAATACTTTTGCTATTATAATTCATAGTGTGATTAACCTTTTTATTCCTTAACTTCTTAACATTTACATAAAATATTACTAGCCTAAAATTAGGCTATTCAAAAGAATGAAATTTTCTGAACAAACAAAGCTTAACTCCAAATAGAGATGTCATGTTAAATAAGCCATACTAGTGGGATTTTTCACTGGCAATCCTTAGCCAATATTTTTGTTATTGCTTCTGGACCACTTTTGTTTTTCTCTAACCTCTCCCTGGAATCAAGATGCCTGAATGAATCTCTTTATCCTAAAGGACCAGAGACACATAAATATTAAACCTTGCTTTGAGCATAAGAATAAACACAATTTAGATAATATATTTTCAAACCAGCTGGGCTTTGTTATATTTTAACTAAAATAATGGAATGTCTGAATTTTGGTTGTTTTTGAATAGATATCAATTAGCACTGCAGCTTTGGGGAGCATCTTGCTCTTGAGCATGCTATGTGGCCTTTTTTGTTTTTTGTTCTTGAACCATTCCCAAGTTGGAATGAATTCAAATGAAGTTATGACCATGTACCTCAGTGCTCATTATTGCTTCTCTAGCCGTGGTGATGTATGCAACACTTCCCAACTTAGAACTGTCTGTGAATTTAATTAGCATGCTGTTTACTTCCTACTTCTCATCATTTATGAGACTGTTTAAAAGAACTAGGAGCTCTGGTGTGGTAGTGCCTAAGGCACTTGACTGCTAACCAAAAAGCTGACAGTTCAAACCCACCAGCCATTCCTTGGAAGGAAGATTGTTCAATCTACTTCCCCAAAGATAGCACCTGGGAAAACCAAGGAGTGGTCACTGTGAGTCGGAATCGATTCACAGCAGTGAATCTGCTTTAAAAAAAAAAAAAAACTGGACCTACCACTAAGTCACGTAGCAGTCCTCTATGTACCTTCTCCTTGCTAAAAAAAAAAAAAAAAAAAAAAAAAAAAATTGCCATTTATTATTAGTCCTTTCATGTACTACTTCAACCAACTTTTAGTCTATGCAAAAGTATTCATATCCAAGCTAATTTAAACTAATTCTTTGAGTAAAATTTTATAAGATACGCTATCCTTTTGGTTTCTTCAAATCAAGATACATCACATCTATTGCTGCTTTCATCTATTAATCTCTTACTTGATCCACATGGCAAAGAAAAAAAGCAATTAAATTTGCCTGGCATGATTTTTTCTTTGTAAAACCATACTGCTTGCTTTTCATAATTCATTTATCCTCTAGATGTCTTCAAATATTTATTTTAGGATTTCTCTCTTTATTTTACTAAGAGTTGAGATGACTACTAATCTCCTTTTAAGAAAACAATGCTTTGTTTGTTTATAGCTTTTCTCTTTTATAATCTCTAGTTACTTGTGAAAAGAAAGCTATGCTTATTATTGGAAACTTGATTAGGTCTCCCTGTTAAATCTGGAAATAGTGGCAAAAATCAATACTTTATAAATTCTCAACATTCAGGATTTTATGGTGAAAGAAAACAGTATGGTTATTTCTAAAATGACCCCCTCCTCCATCATGTTTAGCACTCTTTTCTTTACTGTACAAGCTAATTGCTTCAACTTCCCACTTCTGTTTTTTTTTTTTTTTCCCTCTTGTTAAAGATGAGTTTTGAAAGCAGGTCAATATCTTTCTCATTTCAAAGTCTTTGTGGATTTCATTATCTTCTCCTCATTAATTAGTATATACATATATATAATACTTATTTATGCTTTGAAAATCCCTTTGGATATTATTAACATTATTAACATATCTTTTTCTTTCTATTTATGTGTGTGTGTGTGTGTGTGTTTGTGTGTGTGTGTGGTGGGGTGAGTTTTTTTTTTTTTTTTTTTTTTTTTTTTTTTCCATGAGCTTTCATTCTCCCTGAAATCTTCATTTTATTATTTGTAATTTTGAGACTTGAATTCCACTGATCATTCCTTCTGCTGGTACAGTTTTTCTTCATTTCTACATTTCATCCCTGAAATATCAATATTTATGTTGACTGGTATACTTTATTTAGAGCATTCAATATTATTAAATCTATTCTTGAATCCATTAATTTTTGTTATTCTCCCAGCAATAATTGACACGTAGAAAGTCTCAATTTTTTTTTTTTTTTAATAAAACAGTCACTTACAACTTCCTTTTCTATATTCTCCATTCTTAGACTTGCAAAGTCAAACCTAGTTGATTTTAAATTCCAGAGTGAGGGAAGATGGAAAGATGAGCAGTTAAGGAGCTTTTGCAAAATTCCTGGCAAGACTGAATATGGCCAGTTCTTGCAAAGAAGAGCCAGAATACAGAGAATGGAGTTCCAGGCATATGAAAGGACTTGGCAACTGAGATATTGGAGGTTGGTTTTCTTTCTCCTCACTTTTATTTCTCTATCTTCCATGGTGAGTGAAATTATTGCTTCCTAAGGGTATTGTTCACAGTACTTACCTAATTGGATTCTGATTCTGTGAAACAGAGTTAAGGCCTGAGATTCTACATTACTAACAGACCCAACAGGGTTCTAAAGGTGGCCCTCTGCTACACATTGTGGTTAAGGACTATATGCAATTTATGAGGAAGAATACTGCATCCTACACTCATGCCAAAACTTGGTTTTTCCCAAGTCATTGAGAATCAAAGCAAACTTATTTTGTGTACTGTTCCTGCAGAATGTCAAATAATAACTCCTATAGATATGAATGATAAAACTATTTTAATATATAATCTTTAACAAATAACATATTTGTATACATATTGCAACATTTCTACTTTCAGGAACCCTTTAGATTAAGAAACTTCAGACACTGAGACAGGACTTGTCAAATCGTTTCAAGAATATAAAATCCACCATGCTGTGTAAATAATTATATAGTTTCATGGGAAAATGTAATTCACAAGAAATAATAATAGAAACATGGATAGAATATACTTCTTGGATGTGAGAAGAAAATATTGATGCATAGAGTGTTTAAGAGGCACTTATACTATACAAACACACACACACACACACACACATATATAGGGAGCTCTGGTATCATAGTGCCTAAGGCACTTGACTGTTAACCAGAAGTCTGGCAGTTCAAACCCACCAGCCACTCCTTGGATGAAAGGTTGGGCAATCTACTTCCATAGTGATATTACCTCGGAAACCCAAGGAGGGGTCGCTATGAGTTGGGTCCTACTCAAGGGAAAATAACAACAACATATATGTATCTATATCTATATAGAGAGAGATATAGATATATAATGAATATAATTCCTTGTCAATAATATTGAGTTATAATTTATATATGATAAACTGCAGCTATATAAAGTGTACAATTCAACAAGTTTTTTCAGTTGTATACAATTGTAAAGCAACTACCTGACTCAACATATAAAACATTTCCACTACCCCAAAAGATTCTGGTAATCATTTTACAGCCCATTCCTCCCTCCACCTCTCACTTCATATAACCTCTGATTTGCCTTTTGTCTCTAAAGATTAGTTTATATTATATATAAAAGGAATTATAAAACATGTACTCTTTTGTCTGTCATGTCACTCAGCATAATGATTTTGAAATTTATGCTAAATCATAAATTAACGAACAAATTGAGTTTATCTCAGAAAGCACTACTTATTTAACATTAGAATATCAGCTGATATAATTCATAATATTTATTAAATAAAAGTAGAGAAAAATTAGACCTGCAGTAGGCTTAAGATAGATAGAAGATACCAAAGAAGAATATCTTCAATTTGAAGATATGTGAAGTTTTTTTAGGTAGCACACTATCTAAAAGGAAAAGATAAAAATGATAGGTAGCTTTTCATCAAAATTTAAAACATAAAAGTCATCAAAAATAACCATTAAGAAAATATAAAAGACATGAGAAACTCTTGCTGAGATCCCTGATGATTAATTGTGTATATCAACTTGCCTAGGCCATTTAATCAAACATTAATCTAAGAGGCACATAACAACAACAACAAATCTAGGCCATGCTGTGAAGGCAATGTGTAGATATGCTTTAAATCTAGCAGGGGTTGACTTTAAGTAAGAGAAATTATTCTAGACTATGTGGGTAAACAAGGAACCCTGGTGATGCAGTGGTTAAGCACTTGGTTGCTAACCAGTAGGTCTGTGGTCACTACAAGAAAAAAAAATGTGGTAGTTTGCTTTCATAAATATTTACAGACTTAGAAATTCTACTGGGACATTTTTGCACTGTCAAAATTATTAGAGTTGTATACTTGTGGTATTTTAAATTTTATTTCAATAAAACAATGTTAAATTGACAGTGGATTTTAAAATGTCTTTTATATACAAAAAAAAAGTCAGCATAATGACAGAAAAAATCCATATTTAAAATAGCATCTACACTCATCAACATTTTGCTGTCAGCAGTGTAATCATTGATTGAGGCAAGAATCATCAATGAGTGCTAAAAATCTTTTGGGGTAAAATGGTTTTGGGGAATAGGATAGCCACATGATCTTAAATTAACAGTTCTAGCTTATCCATTAATTATAAAATGGAAAAACTATCACTACATGTTAAAAATTTAGTATCCATAATAATGAGGCACTTGATTGTTAACCAGAAGGTTGGCAGTTCCAACCCACCGTCCACTCCTTGAAAGGAAGATTGTGCAATCTACTTCTATAGAGATACCAACTCCTAAACCCAAGGAGGGGTTGCTATGAGTCATAATTGAATCAAAGGCAGTGAATGTGGTTTGTCTTTTTTTCTGAGAATGTGATAGAAAGGTAAATAAGATAAATCTGGCTTATGATATATCTTACAAGAAAACTGGTCTGGAACCTACAAAAAATATGAATGACATGAAAGATGAAAAAACAAGAAATAATCATTTATTGCTTTATGTCAGAAGTTGACAAAATATGACAGGACTTAATTTTTAAATAAAATGTTATTAAAACACAATCAGGCTCATTTGTCACATATTGTCTGTAACTACTTTCATGCTACAATGGCAAAGTCAAGTAGGTGTGACAGAGACCATTGGGCCACAAAACTTAAAATATTCACTATCTGGCCTTTTATAGAAATTATTTATAAAGCTTTGTTGAATGTGAAAATTACTGAAGAGAAATTTCAAGTTAACATAATACATATATCTTGTTTGTTTCCTGACTTTAATGAATTCTAAAGAGCATATTAAGGAAATTGAAAACATTTAAGTATGGTCTATTTTAGGTAATATTATTATATCTTTGATAACTTTATTGGGGTCAATAAATTGTGCAAATACAAGAGTTTCATTGTTTCTAAGAGACAATGTGTTAAAGGACTTAATGAGAAAATATATAATTCTGGCTTTTTTCATTTGGTTCAGGAAGAGGCTGAAAGATTTGTATAGGTAGATAACAATATACTTAACTATATAGATATAGATATATAATAATCTATTTCAAAACCTATTTATCTTTCAATCTATATAGATAAATATATTTAATGATGGCTATGTAGGAACTCTGGTCATGTAGTACCTAAGGCACTTGACTGCTAATCAGAAGGCTGGCAGTTCAAGCCCACCAGCAACTCCTCAGAAGGAAGGTTGGGGCAACCTACTTGCATAGTGATACCACCTCAGAAACCCAAGGAGGGGTTGCTATGAGTCAGGTCCAACTTGACATCAAATAACAACCACATAAGTAGATGAATAGACTTTGAAGTAGATTGTGTTAATAAATAGTCCTAACACATATATATGCACATATTTTCTGGGAATAGAGGTTTAATTTAACTATGTTAATGAGGTCATGTTAGAGTAGGGTGGGTCCTAAATCTAATCACTTCTGAGAGGCATCTAACAAAAAGATCAGCATAGACACAGAAACACACAAGGAAGAAGAGAGATGTTCAGGAATTCCAGAGAACTCCAAGAGCTACTCACCAGAAAGAATTGCAGAGCTGATATCCTGACTTGAACTTCTACTCTGGAAAACTGTGAGAAAATAAATTTCTGTTCTTCAAAGCCAATGTGATGTATTTTGTTTTTTAAACACTAGATAACAAAGACACCATTAGCTATGTATATGAAACATTTATCTTACTAGCTTCTAATCTCCAGTAAGGAGTTCTGGTGGTTTAGTGCCTAAGGCATTTGACTGCTAACCAGAAGGTTGGAAGTTCAAACACACTAGCCACTCCATGCAAGGAAGACTGGGTAATCTACTTCTGTAAAGATTCATCACCTCAGAAACCCAAAGGCTATGAGTCAGAATCAACTTGATGGCAGTGAGTTTTGTTTTTTAGTTTAGACTCCAGTAATCCATACTGAAGGCTGAATTCTTTGATCTTCATCAATAAATGCTTCAAGTCTCTTCACTTTTAGCAAGCAAAGTTGTGTCATCTACGTTGCCCTCAAGTTGTTAATGAGCCTTCCTCCAATCCTGATACTGCTTTCTTCTTAATATAATACTGCTTCTTGGATTATTTGTTCAGCAAACAGATTGAATAAATATAGAGAAAGGATAAATACTGATGCACTTTTCCTGATTTTAAACTACACAATATGCCCTTGTTCAGTTTGAAAGACTGCCTCTTGGTCTATGTACAGGTTCCACATGTGTAGAATTAAATGTTCAGGAATCCATAATTTGTTATGACACACACAATTGAATGTCTTTGCATAGTCAATAAAAAATAGCTGAACAACTTTCTGATATTCTATTTTTATAACTAAGAAACATCTGATGTCAGCAATGATATCCCTTACTCCATATCCTCTTCTGAATCCAGACTGAATTTCTGGCTGTTCCCTGATGATATACTGCTATAACTATTTTTAAATTATTTTCAGTAAAATTTTACTTGCATAGGATATTAATGATATTATTCACTAATTTCCACATCCTGTTAGATCACCTTTCTTTGGAATGGGCACAAATATTGATCCTTTCCAGTTGATGGGCTTGTAGCTGTCTTTCAAATTTCTTGCCATAGATGAGTGAACACTTTCAGCATTGCATTCATTTCTTGAACCATATCAATTGGTATTTTGTCTATTCCTGGAGCCATGTAGTTGTCAGTACCTTAGTGAACTCAGCCTTCTTTCTTCAATACAACCTATTTTTGATCACATGCTTCCTCCTGATATGGTTGAGCATTGACCAATTCCTTTTGGTATAGTTACTCTGTGTATTCTTTCTATTTTCTTTGGATGCTTCTTGCATCATTCAATATTTTCCCCACAGAATTCTTCAATATTTCAACTTGAACCTTGAATTTTTTCTACAGTTCTTTCAGCTTCAGAATTGTTGAGGGTGTTGTTCCCTTTTAGTTTTCTAATTCCAAGTTTCTATAAATCTTATAATAATACTTTGTCTTCTCATGTCATCTTCTTTTCAGTTCTTTTACTCCATCATTTCTGCTATTTGATTTAGCTACTGTTCAAGAGCAAGTTTCAGAGATTGTTCGGACGTCTATTTTGGTCTTTCTTTCCTTTTTTTTTTTTTTAATGACCTTTAAATGTCATCCTACAACTCATCTGTTCTTCAATATTACTATTCAATGTGTCAAATCTATTCTTGAGATTATCTCTATAATCAAGGAGGATATACTAGTGGACTAGTTTTACTTTTATTCAGCTTCAACTTGAACTTGCATATGATCAATGTACGGTCTGTTCTGCAGTGACCCCCAGACCTTGTTTGGACTGATGCCATTTAGTGTCTCCATTGTCTCATTCCTCAGATGTAGTTGATTTGATTCCTGTGCATTCTATCTGGCTAAGTCCACATATATAGTCGTGTTTATGTTGTTGAAAAAGGTATTTCCAATGAATAGGTTATTGGTATTGCAAAACTATATTATGAAATCTCTGGTATCATTTCTATCACTAAGGCCATATTTTCCAACTACTGATCCTTCTTCTTTACTTCTAACTTTAGCATCACAATAATCAATAATTATCAATATATCTTGTTTGTATGTTTGATGAATTTCAACATAATACTTCAACTGAAGAGGTTTATAAAAAAAAAATAAACCTTCCATTTCTTCACTCTTGGTTATTGTCGTTGTTATTTGCCATCGAGTCAGACCTAACTCATAACGACACCTCCTTGGGTTTCTGAGGTGGTATCACTTACAGAAGTAGATTGCCCAACCTTTCTCCAAGGAATGGCTGGTGGGTTTGAACGCCAGCCTTCTGGTTAGCAGTCAAGTGCCTTAGGCACTACACTACCAGAGCTCCTCTTGGCATTAGTGGTTGATACCTAAATTTGAGTAACAGTTCTATTAACTGGTTTTCCATGCTGGTGTATGGATATCAACCTATCACTAACAGCACTGTACTTTAGGATGGATCTTTAAATGCTCTTTTTGACAATGAATGTAACATATAATTTAATGTTCAATTTGTCATTCCTTGCATAGTGGCTTATATGATTTTCTGATTCAGAATGGCCAATAACAGTTCATTTCAGCTTACTAATGTTGGAATATTGATCTTCAAATGTTCATTTAATTTTTAACAACTTCTTTTCATAGATTCATGCTGTATACATTCCATATTATAATTAGAAATGGATATGTCACTGTTCTCATTTTAAGTCCTGCCACAACAGCAAATGAAGGTCTCTAAAGCTTTAGTTGTTATTTGCTGTCAAGTCAGACTAGACTCATAACGATCCCTCCTTGGGTTTCCAAGGCAGTATCACTACGGAAGTAGATTGCCCAACCTTCCTTCCGAGGAGTGGCTGGTGGGTTTGAACTGCCAGCTTTCTGGTTAGCAGTCGAGTGCCTCAGGCATTATGCTACCAGAGCTCCTAAAAGCTTTAGTACATGCATGTAATTAAGATCAACTGTACTTTGAGGAGGCAGCTCTTCTCCATTCATATTTCGAGTGCCTTACAATCTGTGGGGCTCATTTTCTGGAACTCTTTCAGACAATTTTTTGCTACTATTCATACGATTTCACTGGAGGAAGACTCATTTAACAACCTGAAATATCCAGATGATACAATTTTCCTTGCTGAAAGTGAAGAGTCCTTGAAGCACTTACTGATGAAGATCAAAGATTACATCCTTCAGTATGAAAATAGTCACAACTGGACCAATAAGCAACATCATGATAAGCAGAAAAATTCTTGAAGTTGTCAAGGATATAGTTTTACTTCAATCCACAATCAACACCCATGGAAGCCGCAGTTGAAAAATCAAATGACATGCAGATGTATTTTGTTTTATTGAATTTTGCTTTATTGTTCTTTGCAGATAGTGCATTTTATTTTTTACAGATTTAAGGTTATGACAACCCTGCACTGAGCAAGTCTATCAGCACCAACTTTCCAATAGCATGTTCTCATTCCATGTCTCTCTGTTACACTTTGGTAATTATCATAATATTTCAAGCTTTTTAAAATAATGCTATTGCGCACTTAATACACTGCAGTATAATGTAAATATAACATTTACATTTTCTGGGAAACTAAAACAAATTGTTTGATTCACTTAGTTGCAATATTCACTTTTTGTGGTGGTCTGCAACTGAATCTGCAATATCTCCAAGGTATGCCTGTAGTCCATTGGGCAAATCTGCTGCAGGAAAAAAAAAAAAAAAAACCTCTTTAAAATATCAAATATCTTCCAAGGATGAAAACTCCTATAGCAATAATGAAATAAATAAATAAAATAAGACTGCTAGAGAGACTGCCCTCAAGGACCATAATAGTATTCTTTTCTGACACGTTCTTAGTTCCATCCAGTTCTTAGCAGATATACAGACTTTATCAGGCTTATTAACAATATAAATATATGTATGGCTGATTGAAAGGATGTACAAATAAACCATATGAATATTTATAGGTAAATATAAATAAACATGGCACTATGTAATGCTGAGGTGTTTGTGAACAATTTCTTCTAGGCTATAATATCATGAATGAAAACCAAAGTTTCATATGGAAATAGAAATATCTAAGTCAATTGAAGTACCTGTGCTTTAAAGCAGTTGTATAATTTATTCCAGAGTTGTGTGATGTTTTTTGTGTTTTAATACATCTAATAAGTTTTTAAAACAATATTCCCAGTTTGCCTATTCACCACTCAGTCAAATATCCATATTTTTGAGTACAGAAGTATTTAAAAAAATGAAAATTATTCTTTTTGTTATAAAATATGATCTAAAATGTGGACCCTAAAATTAGTGATTATTAAACCAAAATAGAAGTTCAACTTTTCCCTTATAAACATTCTCTATATAACTAGACTTGTTATCATAAACGATCTCAGATAAAAACAGATCATTTTAATAATACTTTATTTGTTCAGTCAGCCACTATTCATTTTCTTCCTTGGGACTAAGTTCTTAATTCTATTCAATCTTGTTTTACCAGATAAACTACTCACATTTTTTCTGAGGCCAATAGAAAAATTAGCAGATTTTAATAAATTAAAAGATTATGCACATGGCTTTGACTTGAGATATTTCGTATAGTACCTTAGATAATTTAAGAAAAAAATTCACACTAATTTGTAGCATAGTTCTTCCTCTTTTTTTAACTATTGAAATTATATGTGCCAGATGAGAAAATGTCTTCTCAACCACCACTTTGATTTTTACTATTGTTTGCAAAACTTATTTTGTATAGAGTCAGATAATAAATACTTCAATCTTTCTAGGCTACATGGTTTCTCTCACAACTACTTAACTCTGCCATTATAGTACAAAATCAGCCACAGACAATCTGTAATGATTAAATGTGGCTATATTCCAATAAAACTTCATTTACAAACATTTAAATTTGAATTTGATATAACTTTAACTAGTCACACAGTATGCCTTTAAAAAAAAAAAATCAATAAATAAAACCTCCAACCATTTAAAATATAAAAGCCATTCTTAGCTCACAGGTCATACTATTAGGCCAGATTTGGGACATAGTTTGCAATTTATAGTTGGAGTCAACTTGATGGCATTGGGTTCAGTTTTGCGGTTTCATTTTATTCTATTACAAAAGAATTCAACTTTTTTTTCTCTCTTCAACATCAGGATATGAAAACAAAAGATAATAAGACTGCTCAAAGGTTATAATCTACTAACAAGGAGAAATGTATTAAATCCACCTTTGTATTCTAATGCCTATTACCACCAAACTACTCCTGCTATTGGCTGGTCTTGGGAGAAGTAAACAAATAGGGGCATCTGGCTCATTGCCTGCTTCCCTTTTCTATCTACCATGTTCTACATCCCTCTCACTTTCCCTGTCCATATGAGTGTGATAGATACCCCTTCATACCTTTGCACAGTATCAGCACCTCCAAAATAGCTATGCCTTGTCTACTTCTCAAACCTAAAGATAGGCATAATGCTGCCCTGACACTTGAAGGATCAAAGTAAACCATACAGGCCCTGAGAGGGGATTCAAAGATATTGGGACAGGGATTTCAGCATTCTGGGTACATATAGGGGCACATTCTCTTTACCATACTGAATCATTCCACCTTGACATGCTAGAGCAAGAGCCCCTTCTTCTTACATCTAAGGACAATATTGCCTATGAGAATACCTGCCCTACACAGAACTCAATCAGTAATTACTGGATGAACAAGTTTGTTGATGATCAAGAGAATTAAGAAATATATGAACTACTCAAAGTTCTCACACTGGAAAAAATGGAGTCTTGCCAGTAAGCAGCATGCTTTTTTTTTTCCCCGCTCTGGCATCTAAGGACTTTGAAAACTAGGTACAACAGTTTGAATTAGGAACTTTGGTGCTCTGAACAGCTCACTGAATCAGAGTGCACCAAACACAGAAAAGCAGAATTAGAAGAAAGGTACAGGGAAATTATTTAGGAAACAGCTACTGCCGGAGGACGGACAGGCACCCAAGAGAGACCATTGGAAACCTTTCTGGGGCAGTCATTGTCTGCCAGGCGAGGGTGGCCACCTGAGATCCCTAAGCCAATAAGGAAGTCACCTTATAGCAGCTTATTAGCGACCACGATGATATTTCAGTGGGCAGCGGCAGAGACCTGCCTCCAGCAGCTGATTTTGTTGGTAATTTGGGTTGTCTGGGTCATCTGGGTACAGACAGACATGGGCACTACTGCTGAGTTTCAGGCAGAGATCTCACTGTTGCGCCAGAAAGGCTAGCTCCCTCCCCTCCCAGTGGATCACAGAGTGTACTTGGGTCAGACTGGGAGACACCATGTTTTTCTTTGCCACGATTATCAGGACCACAGGTCACTAGCAGGTACTCCCTGACTCCACCACAGCTAAAATTGTGTGCACCTTTCGCACCATAGATGGGCGGTATAGCAAACTCCAGAGCCAACATTACCTGTCTGGTGGGATTGCATCAGCACTGTGGGCAGACAGGGCACAGAGCGCAAAGAAACTGCAGCTGAGTGTGGTCCTGTGAATTTTGCTTTGGAGGCACACTTTACACTGTGGGGCTGCAGAGGCAGGGTGTTTGAGTGTGCCTGAAATTGGCAGAAATTTGTGACCCTTTAACAATAGGAATCTTTCCTGCGGTTGAGCCAGGGTCTTACAAATAAATACGTCATCAATAATAGCCTGCTCAAAGCCCTAGAAACCAACCCTAGCAAATCAAGCTTTCCTTCTTCTGCTCCCACTTTCTCTGCCAATAACTACACTCATTTAATACAAGAAACGATATTCAGCCAATTACCATAAAACCTCCCGATTCGAACTTAAACCCTCTTTACGAAAAACAGAAAGACTTAATCCACACTACACACAGTGATTCCGCCATCACAAAGAAAACAGCAGAGCAACCCAACACACCTGAATCAATAGTAAAATAAAACATACCAGCTTCACCTTTTCAAAATATTAAACCATAAAACAAAGACAAAACAAATCAACATGTAACCAGCAGCTAGAGACAACCTAAAGAGACAGCACTCCATAATATTCCAAAGGCTTAAGAAGAGGTTCTGCTTTCCAGTAACCCCAAGAACTCTCCAGACCTGCACTACATGACTGAAAAGTCCTGTTTATACCTTCTTCTTCTTCTTCTTCTTTTTTTTTTTTTTCCTCTCTTGTGGTTAACATTGTTACTTGTTGGTTTTTTTTTTGTTTTGTTTTGTTTTCTTTTTGCTTTTTTTTTTCCTTTCCTGTTTGTTAATTTGTTTTCTTTCTTCATTATTCTCCTTCTCTACCTTTTTTCTCTCAGTAACCTATCCCTAGATATTGCATATTTACATGTTTTCTTCTTCTTTTCTCCACTTTTTCTTTTTTTTGGGGTTACTGTTTCTATGTGACTTCGGGGTGAATTTTTTGTCCATGTGCTTTCAGTTTTTTGATGGTTATTCAATTGCAATTTTTATCTAACTGAGTGGGAGATAACAACATTCCCCATAAGTTACAAGTACACCCATACCTCCTGCAACTTCACTTACTGAGCAAGAGCCAACACCTCCTTTTCCACCAACGGGCCAATAATTAAAAAACATGAAGAAGAGCCTGAATCACCCTTGGCTGCTCTTCACAAACAATTAACAGAGATCTTAATACAATATCACAATGCCTCGGAGACAACAGACAATCACAGTCCACACAAAGAAGCAAGATAAAGTG
>NW_006921592.1:5568362-5569063 GCF_000298275.1 Orycteropus afer afer | reverse complement strand
AAGGAAATAATCAAGATTGGAGCAGAAATCAATGAAACAGAAAGTAGAAGGACAATAGAAAAAATCAATAGGACCCAAAGTTGGTTTTTTGAAAAGATCAATAAAATTGACAAACCTCTGGCAAATTTAACAAAGGAAAAGAGAGAGAGAATACAAATAACAAGAATAAGAAACAAAATGGGTGGCATCACAACAGAACCAACTGAAATTAAAAGGATAGTATCAGGTTACTATGAAGAACAGTACTCCAACAAATTTGAAACTCTGGAAGAAATGGACAAATTTCTAGAAACACACCACTTAAATAAACTAACACAGATTGATGTGAAAAAGTTGAACAGGCCCATCACAAAAGAAGAAATTGAACAGCTCATCAAAAAATTACCAACTAAAAAAAGTTCTGGCCCAGATGCTTTCACCAGAGAATTCAACAAAATATTCAGAGAAGAACTGATACCAATCCTACTCAAACTATTCCAAAACATAGGAAAGGATGGAATCCTCCCTAACTCATGTTATGAAGCAAGTACGACCTTGATACCAAAACCAGGCAAAGGCATCACTCAAAAGGAAAATTACAAACCAATATCCCTCATGAATATAGATGTAAAAATCTTCAACAAAATCCTAGTCAATAAACTGTAACAACATATCAAGAAAATCATTCATCATGACCAAGTGGGGTTCATATCAGGTATGCA
>NW_006921592.1:5538542-5565843 GCF_000298275.1 Orycteropus afer afer | reverse complement strand
TAGGGGCAAATTTAAGGGCCCTAATATATGGCATAAATAGACTCTCAAGCATAACTCAAAATGCACAAACAGCAGAAGAGAAACCAGATGATTGGGACCTTCTAAAAATTAAACTTTTATGTGCTTCCGAAGACTTCTCCAAGAGTCAAAAGAAAACCTACAGATTGGGAAAAATTATTTGGTAATGACATATCTGACTAGGGACTTATCTCTAGAATTTATAGAAAACTCCAACACCTCAATAACAAAAAGACTAACAATCCAATTAAAAACAGGCAGAAGACATGAACAGACATTTCATCAAGGAGGATATTCAAGCAGCCAACAAATATACGAAGAAATGCTCACGATCATTAGCTATTAGAGAGATGCAAATCAAAACAACAATGAGATACCATTTTGCTCCAGTGCTAGTAGCAAAGTTCAACAAGACAGAACTGTTGGCGAGGATGTGGAAAGATTGGGACTCTCATAAACTGCTAGTGGGACTGTAAAGTGGTACAACCATTGTGGAAAGCAGTGTGGCTATTCCTTCAAAAGTTGGAATTAGAAATACCACTTGACCCAGCCATTCCATTACCAGGTATATACCCTAAAGAAGTGAGAGCCATGACAAGAACAGATACATGCACACCGATGTTCATCTCAGCACTATTTACAATAGCTAAAAGATGGAAACAACCTAGGCGTCCATCAACTGAGGAATGGTTAACCAAACTAAGGTACACACACACAATGGAATATTATGCAATGCTAAAGAATAATGTAGAATCTGCAAAACACTGCATAATGTGGGTGAACTTGGAGGAGATTAAGCTGAGTGAAATAAGTCATCACAAAAGGACAAATATTGTATTAGTCCATTATTGTAAAAGTGAAAGAAAGGTTTATCTGTAGAAGGACATTTTCTTTGTTGGTTTCCAAGGGTGGGAAGGGCGAGAAGGGAACACTGTTAGATAGATAGAGATAAGTATTGATTTGGGTGAAAAGAAGGGCAATGTACCAAATGTGTGTGACCAATATGGCAGCATTGTGGATGAGAAAGACATAGAGAGGTACATGGGAGGTACAGAAAACAAATATGAACCCTTTTGCACATGTAGTACTGAGTTGTCAATGAAGGCAAACATGGGTATATGGGTGGATAGATGGATGGATAGGCTGAACAATTAGGTATGTCTATTAAATGGGGAGTGTATCCAAGAATATATATATAGGGTTGGCAGACAATGGTCCTATAAGTTTATGTGAATGATCAGAATTCCCAGATGTACAGTAGAGCAGACAAGGGGCAAGGTTGTGGTCACTGCTTGGTCACAGACAGCTGCCCAGAGTGACTGAGTAGTTGAACCTGCAGGCTTGGGACCACAGTCGCAGGGGACATCAAGCTCAACTTGCATAACATACTATACAAAACATTGTTCCACCTCCTACTTTGGTGAGTAGCGACTGTGATCTTAAAAACTAGCAAGTTGCCATCTAGATATAATGATGGGTCTCTCCTCATCCAGAGCAAAGAAGAAGGAAGAAAACCAAAATTCATGGAAATAATTAGTCCTAGTGACTGGTACACCATCTGATCTGCAGCCTATATGACTATGAGACCAGAAGAATTAGATGGTGCCCGGCTACCACTGTCATCCACTGGGAAGGGGATCTATGTAGGAGATCCTTTATAGAGAGGGAGAACAATGTGGAACAAAACTCAAAATCATTTGGAGGAAAAAAATCAATAGAGCCTGGTGGAACCACTGAGACTATGGCCCCTAGCTGCCCTTTGGGTCTGGAATTGAACCCACACTTGTGAGTTCCAGCCAAACAAAATACAGGCATATGAGTTGAACATTTACCTCAAGTAGATACACTCCTTGGAGAGAACAATCATGGGAGAAAGAAGGGCTGCTTATGCATAGGGAGACAGCTCAGAGCGCAGGAGTCCATGGAGAGATGGACACCAGGAAGAGGCAACTGTGGGGAGGAAGTGGGAAGGGGGCTGTTGCATTGTGGTAAACTGTGCTCAATGTCATGAGACAAAGTGTATGTGAACTACTGTACAGAAAGTGAATTTTTTCTGTAAGTCTTCACCCAAATCACAATAATTAAAAAGAAAAGAAAAGAAATATATGAACAAAAAGCATGAAGAGAAATGGATAAAAACAGCAGTCATAGTTGTGCATAGCATTAGAAAAAAATATAGCTTAATAATCACTGGACCTAGGAATAGTGAAGAGATGTGCAAACATGGCTTTCTTTCCCCTGCAGCAATAAGTCTACACATTCTCTGAAAATAAAAGTCACATTAGATAAATCAATGATTCATCATTTCATTATGAATCGCAAGTTCCAGTGTTCTATATTAACAAATTGTTCCCTCTACCCTACAAGGCAAAACACTTAATATGACTTTATTCAAATTAACACACCAACTATTAATACCAAAGATGAAGAAATGGAAGATTTTTACAAACTTCAGCAGTCTGAAAATTGATCACATATGCAATCAAGATGCACTGATAATTACTGGTGATTGAGATGTGAAAGCTGGACACAATAAAGAACTATGTTGGAAAACATAGCCTTGGTAATAGAAATGATTCCAGCTATGCATGACAAAATTTGTCAAGACCAATGACTTATTCATTATAAATATCGCTTTCAAAACCATAAACATGGACCTTGCCAGATTAGATACACAATAATCAAACCAATTACATCTGTGGAAAGAAATGATGAAGAAGTTCAATATAATCAGTCAGAACAAGGCAAGGGCCAACTGCATAATAGACCATCAGTTGCTCATATGCAAGTAGAAGGTGAAGCTAAAGAAAATCAAAACAAATCTATGAAAGCCCAAGTACAGACTTGAGTATATCCCACCTTAAATTAGAGACCATCTCAAGCAAAGATTTGATGCATTGAACAATAATTACCAAAGACCAGATGAATATGAGATGAACTGAAGGCTGTAATATAAGAAGAAAGTAAAGTGTTATTAAAAAATCAGGAATGAAAAAAAAAATGGATATCAGAACACACTCGAATATTTGCTCTTGAACATAGAGAAAGAAAAGTAAATGGAAGAAATTTTAAGTAAAGGAGTTGAATAGAAGATTTCAGAGGGTGACTTGAGAAGAAAAAGAATGTATTATAATGACTTGGAGTAAGAAAACCAAAAGGGAGGGACACTTTCAGAATTTCTCAAGCTGACAGAACTGAAGAAAAAAGTTCAAGCCTCAAGTTGGAATACTGAAGAGTTCTATGAGCGAAAAGTTGAATGGCACAGGAAGCATCAAAAGAAGATGGAAGGAATACACAGTCACTATACCAAAAAGAATTGGGCAACACTCAACCATTTCAAGAGGTAGCATATGAACAAGAAAAAATGGTATTGAAGGAAGTGATCCAAGTTACACTGAAGTCATTAGTGAAAAATAAAGCTTCAGGAAGAGATAGAATACAATTGAGACATTTTAAGAAATGAATGAAATTCTTAAAGCACTCATTTGTCTATGCCAAGAAATTTGGAAAAGAGCTACCAGGCCAATTGACTGGAAGAGATCAATATTTCTGCATATTCTAAAGAAAAGTGATCTGACAGGGTGTGAATATTATCAAACAATATTATTATTATCACAGGCAAGTAAAATTTTACTGAAGATAATTCAAAAAGAGATGCAGCTGTAGATCAATAGGGAACTGCTAGGAATTCAAATTCAGATTCAGAAGAGGATGTGGAATGAGGGATATCCTTACTGATGTTAGATGAATCTTGGCTGAAAGTTAGAAAGATCTCTCCCTGTGTTTTGGTGACTACACAGAAGCATTCAACTGTGTGAATCATAGAAAAAAATATGGATAACATGCAAAGAATGCAAATTCCAGAACCTTTCATTATGCTTATGTGGAAGCTGATAACAGACCAAGAAGCAGTTGTTTAGAAAGAAGCAGGGGATAGTTTCTGGTTTTAATCAGAAAGGTGTGTTCCAACCTTGTATCCTTTCACTTATTCAATCTGTATGCTGTACAAATAATTTGAGAAGCTGGACTCTATGAAGAAAGTGTCACATCAGTTTTGCAGGAAGACTCATTAACAACTTGAGATACGCAGATGACAAAACCTTGCTTGCTGAAAGTGAGGAGACTTGAAGTACTAACTAATGAAGATCAAAGACTATGTCTTTCAGCATGGATTACACCTTAGCATAAAGAAAACAAAAATTCTCACAAATGGACCAATATGCAACATCATGATTAATGAAGAAAATATTAGAGTTGTCAAGAATTTTATTTTACTTGAATCCACAATCAACACTCATAGAAGCCAGCAGTCTAGAAATCAAATGACATATTACCCTAGGAAAATCTGTTGCAAAAGAGCTCTTTAAAGTGTTAAAAAGCAGGCATGTCACTCTGAGAGCTAAGGTGTTCCTGACCCAAGTCATAGTATTTTCAATCACCTCCTATGTATACAAAAGATGGACAATGAATAAGAAAGACCAAAGAGGAATTAATGCTTTAAAATTAGGGTGTAGGAGAAGAATATTGAATACAGCATGAATTGACTGCCAGAAGAATTAGCATATCTGTCTTGGAGCAAGTACAACCAGAATACTTCTGAGAAATGAAGATAGAGAGGCTTCCTCTCATGTACTTTGCACATGTTATAAAAAGGGACCAATTCCTGGAAAAGGACATCATGCTTGGTAAAGTAGAGGTTCAGCAAAAAAGAGGAAGACCTTTTACTAAGTGGATTGACACAGTGGCTGCAATAATTTTCTCAAATGCAGCCACGATTGTGAGAATGACACAGGATCACACAATGATTGTTCAATTGTACAAGTACAAAAAAGGAAGCAGTGGCAAGGATTCAGTAAGAAGAGAGACCCAGATCCAACCACCAAGTGGCAGGAAAGTGGGAGAAAGGGGAGAAAAGCCAGGGGAAACAGGACAGAGAGAGCAAGCAGAGGCAGGAATCCAGGTAAGGGGAAGGACCCAGGCCCCACCCCCAAGTGGCAGAAAAGTGGCAGGGATCCAGGTAAGGAGAGGGTGGAGAGGTTTCAAATAACTAAGGGAGATAAACCTGTCTGTCAGTTTGTTGTATTGTGGTGGTGTGTTGCTATGAGGCTTGAGGCTATGCCCCCAGTGTTTTAAACACCAGCAGGGTTGCACATGGTCCACAGGTTTCTGCACAGCTTGCAGACTGTAAGAAGCAAAGAAGAAGGAAGAGGCCACCCACTTCTCAAATAATTGGCCAGAGAAAACCTTATGAAGAGCAGAGAAACAATGTCTGATACATTACTGCTCAACTTTCTGAATAGCCTGAAAACATTGTCTGGTACAGTGCAGGAGGACAAGCCCTTAGGTGGGAAGGCTCTCAAAATACATCTGGGAAAGAGCTGCATCATCAGATTAGAATCAACCTTACTGATATGGAGAAAGTCGTGCTGACGTGGCATGACTTAAATTGAGTAGAAACAGCTGCAAACATGCATTAATAATCAGAACATGGAATGCATGAAGTATGAATCTAGGAAAATTAGAAATTGTCAAACATGAAATGGAACACATTAAGGTTGATATACTAGGCTTTACTGAGCTGAAATGGACTTGTTTTGGCCATTTTGAATCAGACAACCATATGATCTACTACACTGGGAATGAAAATTTGAAGTGAAATGGGGTGGCATTCATCATTACAAAGGATGTTTGAAAATCTGTCCTGAAGTACAAGTCCTCAGTGAGAGGATGATATCCATACATATACAAGGAAAACCAGTTAATATGACTATTATTCAAATTTATGCACTAACCACCAAAACCAAAGATGAGGAAATAGAAGATTTTTATCAACTTCTGCAGTCTGAAATTGACTGAATGTGCAATCAAGACATGTTAATTATCACTGGTGACTGGAATGCCAAATTTGGAAACAAAGAAGAATCACCAGTAGTTGGAAAATTTGGCCTTGGTGAAAGAAATAATGCTGGAGATCACATGATGGAATTTTGCAAAGCCAATGACTTATTCATTGCAAATACCTTTTTCCAACAACACAAACGGTAGCTATACACTTGGACTTTTCCAGATAGAATACATAGGAATCAGATTGACTACATCTGTGATAAGAGATGATGGAAAAGCTCAATATCTTCAGCCAAAACCAGGCAGGAGTTAATTGTGGAACAGACCATCAACTGCTCATATGCAAGTTCAAGTTGAAGCTGAAGACAATTAAAACAAGTCCATGAGAGTCAAAATATGACCTTGAATTTATCCATCCTGAATTTAAAGACCATCTAAAGAATATATTTGATGCATTGAACACCAATGACCTAAAACTAGAAGAATTGTGGGATGACATCAAGAGCATCATCCATGAAGAAAGCAAGAGATCCCTAAAAAGATGAGAAAAGAAGGAAAGACCAAAATGGATCACAGAAGAGACGGAAACTTGCCCTTGAGTGAAGAGTAGCTAAATCAAATGGAAGGAATGACAAGATAAAAGAGCTGAACAGAAGATTTTAAAGAGCAGCTCAAGTAGACAAACCCAATTACTATAATGAAACGTGCAAAGACTTGGAGTTAGAAAACCAAAAGGGAAGAACACATGCAACATTTCTCAAGCTGAAAGAACTCAGGAAAAATGTAAGCCTTGAGTTGCAATACTGAAAGATTCTATGGGCAAAATACTGAATGATGCAGGAAACATCAAAAGAAGATAGAAGGAATACACAGAGTCATTGTACCAAAAAGAACTGGTTGATCTTCATCCATTTCATGATGTGGTATATGATCAAGAACCAATAGTACTGAAGGAAGAAGTCAAAGCTGCACTGAAGGAATTGGCAAAGAACAAGGCTCCCGGAATTGATGGAATATCCATTGAGATGTTTCAACAAACAGATGCCCTACTGGAGGCACTCACTTGGTTATGCCAAGAGATTTGGAAGACAGCTCCCTGGCCAACTGACTGGAAGAGATCAATATTTGTACCCATTCCAAAGAAAGGTGATCCCACAGAATGTGTAAATTATCAAACAATATCATTAATGTCACACATAAGTAAAATCTCACTGAAGATGACTGAAAAACAGTTGCAGCAGTATATTGACAGAGAAATTCTAGCGATGCAAGAACAACAAGTACAAATTGAAATCAACTAGATGGCACTTAAAAATAACAAACACTTGTTCTGTTGTTTGTAGGTGCTATTGAGTTATCTCCGACACATAGCGATCCTATGCACAGCACAAAGTTGGCCTGGTCTCATGCTAGCTCTAAGATTCTTGCTATACTTGAGTCCATTGCTGCAGCCACTGTGTCAATCCGTCTCATTGAGGGCCTTCCCCTTATTCATTGGCCCTCCACCTTACCAAGCATGACATCTTTTTTCAGGGAATGGTCCCTTCTGATAACGTGACCAAAGTAGGTGAGACTAAGTCTGGCCATTCTTGCTTCCAAGAAGCATTCCCCTGCACTTCCTCCAGGACAGATTTATTAGTTCTTTTAGTAGTCTATGATATTTTCAGCATTTTTCCCCAGCACCACAACTCAAAAGCACAATTCTTCTTCAGTGTCCATTATTCATTGTCCAGCTCTCACATGCATATGAGGTGATTGAAAATACCAAAACTTGTGTCAGGTGCACTTAGTCCTCAAGAGAACATCTTTGCTCCTCAGCACGTGAAAGAGTTTTTTTGCAGCTGACTTGCCCAGTGCTATACTTTGTTTAGGAGCTCTGGTAGCATAGTGGCTAAGACACTTGCCTGCTAACCAGAAGGCTGGCGGTTCAAACCCACCAGCCACTCCTCGGAAGGAAGGTTGGGCATTCCTACTTCTGTAGTGATACTGCCTCGGAAACCCAAGGAGGGGTCGCTATGAGTCGGGGCCGACTCGATGGCAAACAACAACAACAACAACATACTTTGTTTGATGTCCTGACTCCTACGTCCATTGGCATCGATTGTAGAACCAAGCATTGTGAAGTCCTTGACAATTTCAATCTTTTCTCCATTTATTGTGATGCTGCTTATAGCTCCAGTTATGAGGATGTTTGTTTTCTTTATATTGAGATGTAATCCATACCACAGACTGTATTCTTCAATCTTCATCAGTAAGTGCTTCAAGTCATCCTCAACTGCAGCAAGCAAAGTTGTGTCATCAGCATATCATAGGTTGTTAATAATTCTTCCTCCAATCTTTATGTCACATTCTTCTTCATGTAGTCTAGCTTCTTGGATTATTTACTCAGCATATAGATAGAATAAGTAATGTGAAAGGATACAATGATGACACACTCTCTTCTTGATTTTAAACCATGCAGTGTCCCCTTGTTCTGTTTGAATGACAGCCTCCTGGTCTATATACAAAAACTTACAATAGATTTTTTTTTTAATTTTTATTGTGATTTGGCTAAAAGTTTACAGAGCTAATTCAGTTTCCATACAGCAACTCACATATACTTTGTCTCATGACACTGACTGCAATTTCCTACAATGCAGTAACTCCCCTCCTACTAGCTGCCCATAGTTACCTCTTCCCTGTGTTCCTCCAAGTTCATCCATGTTATGTGCTGTTTCGCAGATTCTACATTATTCTTTAGGGTTGCATGGTATTCCATTGTGTGTATGAACCAGAGTTTGGTTATCCATTCTTCTGTTTATGGGCATCTAGGTTGTTTCCAACTTCTGGTTAATTTTCAGAAGGTCCCCTTCATCTAATTTCTTTTCTGCTGTCTGTGCATTTTGGGTTATGCTTGACAGTCTAGTTATGCCATATATTGTTGTTGTTGTTGTTGTTATGTGCCGGGGAGTCAGCCCTGACTCATAGTGACCCCTCCTTGGGTTTCCAAGGCGGTATCACTATGGAAGTAGATTTCCCAATCTTCCTTCTGAGGAGTGGCTGGTGGATTTGAAATGCCAGCCTTCTGCTTAGCAGTCAAGTGCCTTAGGCACTATGCTACCAGAGCTCCTATGCCATATATTAGGGCCCATAGTTTTACCTTGAGGAACTTTATAGTTCTAGGTTTCACATTTAAGTCTTTGATCCATCTGAAGTTAGTTTTTTTGTGTATGGTGTGAGGTGTAGCTCTTGTTTCATTTTTTTGCAAATGGATATCCAGTTTTGCCAGCACCATTTATTAAGCAAATATTCTCTCCCCCATTTGATTGATTTAGGTTCTTTGTCAAAGATCAGCTGACTATAGGTCGATGAATCTACTTCTGGGTTCTCAATTCTATTCCATTGATCTATGTGCCTGTCATTGTACCAATACCAGGCCATTTTGACTACTGTTGGTGTATAGTAGGTTTTGAGATCCAGCAGCATGAGACCTCCTGCTATGTTCTTCTTCTTGAATAGTGCTTTGCTTATCCAAGGTCTCTTTCCTTTCCATTTAAAGTTAGTGCTTAGGTTTTCTATATCCTTAAAAAATGTTGATGGGTTCTGGATTGTGATTGCATTAAATGTATAGATTGCTTTGGGTAGAATTGACATTTTCACAATGTTCAATCTTTCTATCCATGAGCATGGGATGTTCTTCCATTTATTTAGATCTCTATGGTTTCTTGAAGTAGTATTTTATAGTTTCCTTTGTACAGACCTTTTGTGTCCCTAGTAAGACTTATTCCCACGTACTTTATTTTTTGGTAGTTATTGTAAATGTGATTTACTTATTTCTTTTTCAGCAGTCTCTTTGCTGGTGTAGAGGAATCCAACTGATTTTTGGATGTTGATCTTATATCCTGCCACAATGCTACATCTCTCAATTAGTTCCAGAAGATTTTTAACTGAGTCTCTTGGGTTTTCTAGGTATAGGTTCACATCATCAGCAAATTGGGATAGTTTGACTTCTTCCTTACCAATTTGGATGCCTTTGATTTCCCTTTCTTGCCTTATTGCCCTGGTTAGGACTCCCAATACAATGTTGAATAGAAGTGGAGATAAAGGGCATCCTTGTCTAGTTCCTGTTCGCAAGAGGAATAGTTTCAATTTCTCTCCACTGAGAATAATGTTGGCTGTTGGTTTTGCATGTTGTTATTGTTGTTGTTATGTGCTGTCGAGTTGGACCCGACTCATAGTGACCCCTCCTTGGGTTGCCGAGGCAGTATCACTATGGAAGGAGATTGCCCAACTTTCCTTCCGAGGAGTGGCTGGTGGGTTTGACCCACCAGCCTTCTGGTTAGCACTCAAGTGCCTTAGGTACTTTGCTACCAGATGCCCTTTATTATGTTGAGGAATGTCCCTTCTATTTCTATTTTGCTGAGAGTTTTGATCAGGAATGGGTGTTGGATTTTATCAAATGCCTTTTCTGTATTGATTGATATGATTATATGGTTGTTTTCCTTTGTTTTATATATGTGCTGGATGATGACTGTTTCTCTAATGTTGAACCATCCTTGCATACTTGATATAAACTCCAATTGGTCATAATGAATTATTTTTTTGATATGTTGTTAGAGTCTATTGGCTAAGAGTTTGTTGAAGATTTTTGCACATATATCCATGAGGAAATAGTTTTCCTTCTGAGCGATATTTTTGCCTGATTTTGGTATCAAGGTTATGCTTCCTTCATAAAATTAATTTGAGAGGATTCCATGCTTCCCTATGTGTTGGAACATAGTTTGAATAGGGTTGGTGTCAGTTCTTTGAGTGTTTGATAGAATTCTTCAATGCAACCATCTGGGCCAGGACTGTTTTTGTTGGTAATTTTTTAATTACCTGTTCAATTTCTTCTTTTGTTATGGGTCTGTTCAACTTTTCCACCTTAATCTGTGTTATTTAGGTAAGTAGTGTGTCTCTAGGAATCTATCAATTTCTTCCAGATTTTCAAATTTGTTGGAGAACAGTTCTTCATAATATCCTGATATTATCCTTTTTATTTCAGTTGGTTCTGTTGTGATGTCACCCATTTTGTTTCTCATTCATGTTATCTGTATTCCCAACCTCTTTTCCTTTGTTAAATTTGCCAGTGGTTTATCAATTTTATTAATCTTTTAAAAAAGCCAACTTGTAGTCTTGTTGAATTTTTCTATTGTCTTTCTATTTTTTGGTTCATTGATCTCTGCTTGGATCTTTATTATTTCCTTTCTTCTGGTGACAGTAGGCTTTTCTTGTTCTATTTCTAATTGTTGAAGATGTTGGGTTACTGTGTTGATTGTGGCTCTTTCTTCTTTTTTGATGTGTGCATTTATTGCTGTGAATTGGCCTCTGATCACTGCAATTGCTCTGTCCCAAAGATTTTGGTATGTTGTGTTTTCATTCTCATTTGATTCAAGGAATTTTTTTTTTTATTTCAGCTTTTATTTCTTCTATTATCCAGTCATTTTTGAGGTGGGTAGTATTAAGTTTCCTTGGGTTTTCTCTTTTTGTGTTTATCTTCCTATTGTTGATTTCAAAATTTGATAGCATTGTGATCTCAGAAGATAGTTTGCAGCATTTCAATGTTTTTAAATTTATTAAGGCTTACTTTATGGCTTAACATATGGTCTATCATGGAGAATGTTCCATATACACTGAAAAAGAAAGTATATTGTGGTGTTATTGGGTGAAGTGTTCTGTGGATGTCTATAACGTCAAGTTGATATTGTTTAGGTCTTCTGTGTCTTTGTTGAGTGTCTTTCTAGTTCTGCTTGATTGAAAGTGGTGTATTAAAGTCTCCTACTATGACTATGGAGTTATCTATTTGCCTTTTCAGCTCTTTTAAGTCTGATTTATGTATTTGGGAGCTCTTTTATTGGGACCATAAATATTATGGCTATATCTTCTTGTTCAATTATTCCTTTAATCATTATATAATGTCCTTCTTGTCTTTTGTGGTGGTTTTTGTCTTAAATTTAAATTGATCAGCAATTAATATTGCCACTCCTGCTGTTTTTTGGTTGCCATTTGCTTGATATATCTTTTCCAACCTTTGATTTTTAGTTTATTTTTGTCTTTGTCTCTAAGATGTGTCTCTAGTAGACAGCATATTGTTGGGTTATGCTTTCTTATCCAGTCTGCAACTCTCTGTCTCTCGAGTGGCTTATTTATTCTGTTGACATTCAGTGTAATTATCAACAAGTATGAATTGGTTGCTGTCATTTTGTTATGTGTTTTTTTCACAGTGTTCTTGGTTTCTTTGTTCCATATATTTTTCTGTGCTGAGCTCATTATGTTTATGAATCATGTTATTTCATTTTTTGCTATTGTGTTAGTATTTGCTAAATATTTGTGCTTGTCCTCTATTTTATTGTGTAGTGAAGGATTACCATTTTTCTTTGAATTTACCCTGTGATTTATAATTTTCTCCCCAGGTTTAGAACAGTTCATTCTATCTTGCTACTCCTTGACTTCCTCACCATTTAGAAGTTCTGTGACTACACTATTTTCCCCCTTTTTAGTTTGCAGTTGTCCTCATCTCCCAATTGATGTCTCTGGTTCCCTATTTACAATCTTGTAAGCACATTCTACTTTGGATACTTCCATGGCTGTTTAGTTTCTGGGTTATGTCATCTTGTATATTAATGGTCAGTTGTTTGTTGTTATTGGTTTACCGGTCAAAGACTCCCTTTGAAACGTTGGTCTAGATTTTAACAAATTCCCTTAATTTCTGCTTCTCTAGAAATATAATTTCACCATCATATTTAAGGGACTGTTTTTCTGGGTATATAATTCTTGGTTCAAAATTTTTCTCTTTTAGGGTTTTGGCTTAGTGCCTAAGGCACATGCCTGCCAACCAGAAGATTAGTGGTTCAAACCCACCAGTCACTCCTCAGAAGGACAATTGTGTAATCTACTTCCATAGTGATACTGTCTCAGAAACCCAAGGAGGGGTTGCTATGAGTTGGAGATGACTCATTGACACATAACAACAACAACAGGCTTTTATATATACTCATTGGCTTCTTCTTTTCATATTTTCTGTTGAGAAATCAGAGCTTTTTCTTATTGGTTGTCCTTTGTAAGTAACTTTTTATTTTTCCTGTGCTGCTTTTGGGAATCAATTTTTGTCTTTGGTTTTGATGAGTTTGATGACACATCTTAGTGATTTTCTTCTGTGGTCTACCCTGTTTGGGGTTCGTTAATGCATACTTCCTGAATGCATACATTTTCACCTCTCATCATATCAGGGAAATCTCTTCCAAAAAATCTTGGACAATTTTCTCAGTGGTCTTCTTTTTCTCTTCTTGTTCTGGAATTCTGATTACACGTATGTTATTCCTTTGGAAGGTATCCCACATGAACCTTAGGCTTTCTTCATTTTGTTTTGATATTTCTTCTGATTTATCCCTTTCCAAAGATGTATTCAGGTATTTGTCTTAAATCTCATTAATTCTGTCTTCCATTGATTCAATTTTCCTCCTTTGCCCTTTTAATCTGTTATCTATTTCTGAAAATGTAGTATTAATCTTCTGAATTTCTATGTATAGATTTTTTTTCATTTCTAATTTTTCATTTATTTTGTCATCTTGTTCTTGTATATCCTTCTAAAATTTTTCTAGGGTTTTGCTTGTGTTTTCTTTGATCCATCTCTCAATTTTTTGAAGGTACCTAAATATAATTATTTTTAATTCCTTATCATGGAGTTACAATGCTGTTTCTTCCTCAGGGATGTTTTCTGGGGTCTGCTCCCTTGTTTCTACATTTTATCTTGCTTCTTTGTGTGGATTGTGATGGTCTGTTGTCTCTGAGACATTGTGACATTATTGTATTTAGATCTCTGTTAACTGTTTGTGAAAAGCAGCTAAGGGTGAGTCAGGCTCTTCTTGGTGGCTGTTTATCATTGGCCTGTTGGTGGAGAAGGAAGTGGTGGCTCTCACTCAGTAAGTGTAGCAGCTGCAGGAGGAGCAGTTGTGGTTGCATTGTATGAGCATGGTTGCTGTGTACCATTCAGTTAGACAAAAACAACAATAAAAAATCCAACCAAAAAGTAAAAGCAAGTGGATGAAAAACACACTACATAAACACACAGGAACAATCACCAAAAAAAAGACAAAAAAAAAAAAAAAATGGGGAGGGGGCAATAAAAGAAAAGACGTAGAGTAGGAGAATGATGAAGAAAAAATGGGAAAATTGCAAAAAGAAAAACAAGGAATGGGAGAAGCACAAGAAAGAAAGGAAAAAAAAAAAATGGGAACTAGGAAAAGGGAAAAGTGAAAAAGCCGAAAATTAGAACCTTGGAAGGGAACAAAAAAGAATAGTAACAAAAAGGAGGAAGAAAAAAAAATGGTAATAATAATTTTAAAACATACCAAACCAAACAAACTAAAAAAAGATTAAAGAAATCTGAGATGGGAATGGCAGACCACCCAGTTTCTGTTAGAGCACACAGACTGGGATGGATTTCCTGCCAGCCCAGAAGGTGGGTGATAATGAGGGATGGATGCACCTCTATTCACCAAGAAGTTGTGGGATATAAGAATAACAAGGACAATATCACACCTTTCTGGTCGTTTGTGTCTGGAATGTCCTTGTGGTTCCCGGCAAGTGGAGCCTATTCTTAGGTCCCTGGAATCTGAGGGAACACTGTAGCTTTAAATATACAAAATGCTTGAACCACTTGTAAACAATCAAAATGGCTGCATCCTCCAGACAGGCAAAAGTCCACAGCTCAGCCCATCTCCCTCTTTGCTGCTTCTCCTTTTATTCACCAACCACCATTACATTCCTCCATGCAGCCCCTGGCTAACAGAGACAATTTTTAGGTTAATTCTTAGGTCCTAAGGCCCCTTGGCAATATCCAAGCTCTCCATGCCATCAGGATTGTTGACAAACTGCAGCTCTCTTTTGTCTCCTTTTTTGATATTTTCATGAAGTTTCTTCTACTAGTTGGAGTTTAGTCCACTTGTATATCCTTCCTATCAAAGCTCAGTGCTCCAGAATTATCTTCTGTATCTATATTAATTGGTTCTCCTTTTCTTTGTTGAAGAGGGTCTGTGTAGTTTGTCTGCCTATTTCACCATCTTATCAGACTTCTATCAACTTACAATAGATTTTACCTTATAACCCATCAGCAACCTCTCAGCATATTTTCTTTCTAATATTTTATTGGAAACAGATACTGAGTGATCTCTCAGGTTCAAAGTAATTTAAAATTGAATGTTGATGTCACAAGATTTTGAGAAAAGTATTCATGATAAAGTTAGAAACCCATTGTGGTAGTTAAGTTGTGTCCACTTGGCTGTGCCTGGTTGAGTGGCTGGCCAGCTGGATGTAGTATTTCCCATGATGAGATTGGTAATCACCTCCATGGTGGAATCTTCTGTGAGCAGCTGAGTAGCTGCCTTAGGGATGTGGTCTGCTTCCTGTGTATAAGGAGAAAGCTTGGGGAACAGTCCCTAGCTTACAGCATGCTTCAATCCTGCATGTATCTGAGTCTTTGTTCAGTAGCCTGCCATGCTGTCTTGACCTTGGGACTTTTAATGGACTTGAATTAACACCCTGCCATGTGGTTTGGTAATATTGGGACTGTGCCTTATTACTTGTCAACTTTGGGGTTCTCAGCCTCAGCAGCCAGCAGCTTAATAAAGAAAAGCCTCTAGCTTCAGTGGGCCAGGAACAGGAGGCAGAGCTAAAGCCCAAGGTTGAGGGGCTTTCACCTACCCCCTAGAGCTTGGCACTTTGAACTTGGACTTAAAGCTTCCAAACTGTAAGAGAATAAATTCCTGTTTCTTCAAGCCATTTTATTTGTGGTATATTCCTGTCAGAGCGGCACTAGGTAACCAAAACACCCATCATTCCAAACTTTAACCAAAATCCAACTACAACAATATATTTTGATGAGTTTGCCATAAAAGCAATAAAAACAATTGCATAGGTGGAAATATTTTCAACATCTTCATGTTATGTCATAAATTGTAAAAGAACAACTTCAGAAATAAATTACTTTGGGTTAATTATTGCCTTCTCCAATGATCACTTTTATAAATGAAGTTGTGCCAAAATTTTAATGAAAAAGAAATGGAGTTAACAGTACAATCAAATCATATAATTTGGTTTTGCTCTTTTAAATATGTCTTCGTTGTTGCTATTGAGTCTATTCCAACTCATGGTGACCTATCATGTGCAAAGTAGAATTGCTGAATAGGGTTTTATAGGCTATGACTGGTAGGAAACAGATTGCTACGCTTTTCTTTCAAGGTGTCTCTGGGTAGATTTAAACAGCAAACCTCTTGCTAGTAGCTAATCACTTAACCATTCACACTGCCTAGGGAGTCCCAGGGTTTGAATGGAGATAGACAATAAAGACACAGTATAACTGGGTGTTATAAGCAATGTGGCAGGGAAGAACAGTGCATTCTGAGAGCTTTAAGAGAAGCAGCCAGCCTAGGTATCAGAAGAATTCTGAAAAGTGACATTTAAGCTGGGAAGAGAATAATGACCTGTGAAAATGAAACCCCTTTCATGTTTCTGGGAAAAGGAACAAGGTTAAGCGTGGCTAACCTCCCCAAAACATGTAGATTTCAAAATATTCACCATTAAATATTATTCTGCTCTGGCTGTGTTAGTTGATACCACCTTCAAAGACCTTACTTGCTTGTCAAACTGCAATGAAAGCAAACTGCTTCTTCTTTCAAGGTTTACAGGTCACCGTTACCATCACACTGCTATGGTCAACAGGTAATACCTCTCTCTGTGCTACTTTCATGCTCTGAAGCCCTTTACTTATCACACCATATTTTCTTTTTCTTTTTTTATTATGATTTTGGGAAAAGTTTATAGAGCAAATTCATTTTCCATTCAACACTTCATATACGTTTTGTTTTGTGACATTGATTGCAATCCTCACAATGTAATAGCTCTCTTCCCACTTCTTCCCTTTGGTTACCTTTTCCAAGTGTTCTTCTTCCCTAGGTACACCTGCCTTCTGAGGTTTCTCCATGGCACAGTCCAGAAAAACCAAACTCACTGTCATTGAGTCAATTTTGACTCATAGCGACCCCTCCTTGGGTTTCTGAGGAGGTATCACTGTGGAAGTGATTGTCCAACCCTCCTTCCGAAGGGTGGTTGTTGTGTTTGAACCACCAGCCATCTGGTTAGCAGTGAGATACCTTAGGCACTATGTCACCAGAAATGTACCATGGTTGTTTGTTCTAAGGAGTATATCTATTTGGTGTTATTGTAAACTTCGTAGTTCTATCTATTATTTAGCTGGAAGTTAAGCCACAGGAGTGAATTCAACTCCAGGCCCAAAGGGTTACTAGAGGCCATAGTCTTGAGAATTTCCCAGTCTCCATCACATCACTAAGCCTGGTCTGTTTTATGATTTTGAGTTTTGTTCCACATGTTTCTCCTACTCTATCCAAGATCTCCAATTTCAGTTCCTTTCCAAGTAGTTGGCAGTGGTAGCCAGGCACCATCTATTTCTTGTGTTCTGTGTGTCATGTAGGCTGAGATTCCCATGGCCCACTAGACATTTTGACTAATTGTTTCCTTATGTCCTTATTTTTCTTCACTCTTCTTTGCTCCAGATGAGGAAAGACTAATAGTTACATCTTAGATGGCCACTCACAAGCTTTTAAGGCCCCAGTTCCTACTCACCAAAGTAGGATGAAGAACAATGCTTTTGTGTAGCATGCTATGTCAGTTGAGCTTAAAGTTGCCTTTGACCACAGTCCGAAGCCTGTGGGCCCAGTAACTCACTCCCTTAAGGTGTTTTATCATGGCTAAGAAGTCATCATAACTTTGTCCGTGTTAGTTCTGTTATATAGGACATTTTTATAGTGCACACAAATACATATGGAGAAATGTCATCTGTGAGGCTTATATACGGTCATGAGTATATTCCTTTTTGTCTATCCATACGTGATCACTTTGCCTGTTTAGTTATGTAATCACCCATAGATTGATATTTGTTATTATTGATGATGCAGTATTTTGTATGTAGAAGTATTTACCTCTTTTATCTGTTCCTCTTGTACCTATCCATGTCTTCCTTTTCCTTATATACTTCATTTTGTGCAGAGATGAGAAGTGTGTCAAGAAAGATGTCAAACTCTAAAATCATGGTATTGACAGAACCACATGGTTTTACTTTAGAAAAATACTACATAAAGCTATAGATAATGGTATAAAACTCAATAGTGATGAAATGATCACCAAAAGTCTGATTTTCCTCTGGCCCTTTGAAAATAACATGACATGCAACTTTTCACCGATGTTTCTTTTCTGTATGTAGGTATCAAAAGACAACAAACCAAATAAGTCTATCTTAAAATATTTGAGATTCTTAGAATATAAATTTAGACAAAAGTTTCCTTTAAACTCAAGTGAATTTATATTCTGATATTAAAGAATCATGATTGGGCTGAGTTTTGTTATCAATAATAATATCACTCAGAAAGTTCCAGTGGTGAATGTGAGTACTTGATTGTTCATTTGTATTTACTGCATATCTAATATACATAATAATTGATTCTTGGAGAAAAAAAAAAACTGTTTAAAATACCAATAAATAGAACATTCTTGGAAATGATATTCTAGACTAATAGGGCTTGTCATTGCCGAACAATACAGTAGGAAATCTCAGGAAACAGGTACTCGGGGATGACAATGCTCAAAAAAAGAAAATTCTCTGAAATTTGAACCCCATATCATTTTTTATAGGCTGAATTTGCTTGCCATTTATAATTTCCATTTATTGCTTCCTTAATTGCCTGGGCATGACCTTATATTTTGTAACCTTTTCCTTTTTCTCTTTAGGGCTTTAAATGATTTGCACATATCATCTTTAATTGACACCTCAGTGTGACATCAGCAAAATAGAAAGGATGGATAGTGCAATCCACAAAACATTATCTTTGCAACTACATTTCTAATACTTTGGAAAACAAATTAGTTTGACATACTTAGTTTTAAGCTTTTCTTGATAATCTTTTCCATGAGGGTGATTCTAGTCTTTCATTGGCTATTGCACTGAATCAATAAACAGATTTTAATTTCAGTCCCAAATTCAGCAAATAAGATTCAACAAGGAACACTTTTCTTTATGTGAGTTTTGATGGTAAGAGCGAGAGCCAAGTTAGGAAAGTATGACTCACCTTATATCTTGGAGGTAATTGAGATAGAGAGCAGATATTAAAATCATAGACTTTTAGAACTTCCAGCAACCTTGGAGATCACAAGAGCAATCCTCTCTTCATACAGAGCACACACTGAACCTCAATAGCTTCCCCAGCATCACAGAGCTTTTTTTCTCTTCTTTTTTTTTTTTTTAACTGTTTATTGTGATTTGAGGGAAAATTTGCAGAGCAAATTAGTTTTCCATTCAACAATTCATGCACATTTTGTTTCATGAAAATGATTGCAGTCTCCAAAATATAAATGCACTCTTCCCACTTTCTTCCAGTGTTTACTGCTTCCATCCATTCTTCTTTCCTATCTCCTCTTGCTTTCTGAGCAAGCATCCCAGCCAAATGCTACCCTCTTGATCTCCAAAGGTTGCTTATTCAAAGTTGTGGACTTCTGTGGTATTTTTGTTCACCTTATAGGCCTGTCTCTGTTTGACTGAAAGTTGAGCAGTGGCGGTGAGTTTGGTTTGGGTGGAAGGGTGACAGAGGGTCAGAGTCTTGGCATTGCTCCACTCTCAGACCAGTACCAAACAGTCAAACCAAACTCACTGCCATTGAGTCATTTCTGACTCACAGTGACCCCTACTTGGGTTTCCGAGACAGTGTCTCTGTGGAAGTAAATTACCAATCTTTCTTCCAAGGAGTGGCTGGTGGGTTTGAATCACCGGTCTTCTGCTTAGCAGCCAAATGCCTTAGGCACTACGTTGTCAGAGCTCCCATCAGACCAGTAAAAACCAAAATCTAATCTCATTGCTGTTGACTCGGATCCTACTCATAGTGACCCCTCTTTGGGTTTCCCTGGTGATATGACTTCGAAAGTAGATTGCCCAATCTTCCTTCCAAGGAGTGGCTCATGGGTTTGAACTTCCAGCTTTCTGGTTAGCAGTCAAGTGTCTTAGGCACTATGCCACCAGAGATCCTCTGTCAGATCAGGAAGTGTGGTCTTTTTTATGATTTGGAGTTTTGGTCCCATTCTCCCATTCTCCCAAGATCTGCATTCTACCCAGGATCTCCTATTGTGATCCCTTTCAGAGCTGTCAGCAGAGGTAGTCAGGTACCATCTAGCTCTACTTGTCTCAGGGTTCAGGTCATAGAGGCTGAGGTCAACCTGGTCTATTAGTCTTTTGGACTAATTGTTTCCATATATCTTTATTTTTCTTCACTCTTCTTTGTTCATAGTTGCACATTACTTACATAGCTGCTATAAAGCTTATAAGTCTCCAATCTCTACTCAACAAAGTAGGATTATGTAATGCCAATTGACCTTGATGTACTATAGTTCTGAGCCCTCAGCACCAGTGACTCATTCTCTCAAGATGTTTTGTTATGGCTAAGACATTTTCATGAATTTTCCTCTATATGCCCTACTACATTCATGGATGTATTTGCAGCACATATAAATATGTATGTAGAAATAACCTCTCTCAAACCTATGTATATATTCATGAGTATAGTCTCATTCACCTTCCAACACCTGTTCAGATTATGTGTCTATGTATCCACCCATAGATTATTGTTATTGTATGATTGTGTATGCAATAGTATCTTCTGTTGCCTTTAATTCTTATGCTCCTCCTCCTGTATTCCTTTGTCTTGATCATTTTTTGCTGACTTCCCCTTTACTGTATATTTCCTTCCCTTCACCCAAGTTAATATATGTCTACCCTACAGATAGTGATGTACCCTTGCCTTCCCCTCCCATTCCTGGTAACCTCCAAAGAATGTTTCTTTCTATATGAAAATATTTTCTTGACTTTTACCTTAGTGGTCTCATTGAATATTTGACCTTTTGGGACTAACTCATGTCACTCAGCATAGTGTCCTCCAGGTTCATCCATCTTATGAGGTGTTTTGCACATCCATCATTATTCTTTAATGTCGTGTAGTATCCTGTTATGTGTATATTTCACATTTTGCTTATCCATTCATCTGTTGATGGGCATTTGGGTTGTTTCTATCTTTTTGGCAATTGTGAATAGTGCTGTGAAGAACATATGTATGCATGTATCTATTCATGTCATGGCTGTTATTTCCGTAGAATATATACCCAGTGGGATTGCTGGATCACATAGTATTTCTATTTCTGACTTGTTAAGGAAGCACTATACCATTTTCCACCTTGGTTGCACTATTCTACAATTCCACCAGCCCGGCAGCATATGACCATTCAAGGCTATCCACACCTTCATCAGCATTTCTTTTTTTTTTTTTTTTTTTTTACCTTTGCTATTAATGTTAGGGTGAGATGATATCTTGTTGTTTTGATTTGCTTCACCCCAATGGTTAAGGAAAATGAGCATTTCTTCATCTGTTTGTTGGGTGCTTAAACATCTTTTTTGGTAAAGTGTCTGTTTATGTCCTCTGCCCATTTTTCAATTGGATTGCTTGTCTTTTTGTTGTTGAGGTGTTGAAGATTTCCATAAATTTTAGGGATTAGTTCCTTGTCTGTTAAGTTATTACAAAAAAATACTTTTCCCAGTCTGTAGGTTCTCTTTTTACTCTTTTGATGAAATATTTTCATGCACATAAATGTTTAATTTTTAGTTTGTGTTCTAATATTTGTGTATTTTTAGTTATGTGTGCTAGTGTATTTGTGCCCTATATTAGGGCCCCTACATTTTCCCCTATTTTTTCTTCATTAAACAAAGTTTTAGATTTTATACTTAAGGCTTTGATCTATCTTGAGTTGGTTTTTGTATGTGCTTTGAAATATGGATCTTATTTCATTTTTCTGCAAATGGATATCCAGCTTTGCTAGTACCATTTGTTAGAGAAACTATCTCTTCCCCATTTAATAAGTTTGGGCCTTTTGGGTTGGGTATTACAATTGCCAGTGAGGCAGCCACTGGAAAGCTTTGAGTTGACAGTGAAAAATTGCTTTAGATGAACAGTGAAATTTGAAGAATGATCGATCCTCTCTGTGAATAGGTTAATAATTATTTTTAGTTTACGTCTAGGATCTGCTTGGCATGTGTCCACAAGTTAATGTAAGAAGGCCAACCTGACTAGAATCCGACAGATCTAGCCTGACCAAGACACACATGAGCAGAGAGAGCAATTCTACCTTTATCTGTCCCTGGAACATTAAGATACACATCAAGGAACCAAAACTCATGTGGTTTGTGCCACATGGACCCATCTCAGAAACAGTCCTTCAGCCACTTCCATACCAACCTGTGCTCCTGCTCTCTAATTGATAGTCATGACCCTTTCCCAGAAATTCATGAATAATCATAATTTCTCCATTTCCTGGAAGCTTAAAAGTGAGAGTAGCCTGAAGACCCATTGAACTCCCTTGATCATAGCAGTCCTGGGTTCCTTCGTGTTGGTGTTCTGAATAAAGCTTCATTCCCTGCCTCAACCTGAGTCTGATTCTTTGAGCCACACAGAACAGAACCTGGACCTGGGTTTGCAGTTTCACCAGTCCAATATGTTTTCCACTACATCAAGGTCCTTTCTCTCAGATTCTATTCTCATATGATTAAGACAAATATATATACATGATTGACAAATGGCCACAGAGATTAAAAAATAAAAATGACATTATTTTATTATGAGAGAAGGATATCAAGTGATTAAACTCTTTGATGGCAACTAGCAATTGATGACAACAATTCGATGACAACAATAGTGACATTGCATGAAAAGTAAGAGAAGAAAAAGAAGTTTCCCATCATAAACAGGGTCATGTGAGAGATAGTAAAGGTAACTTAGATCACCCAGCTAATTCATCCTTTGTTTCTCACTCATCTGATGCTTGAATCACATAGGCTACAGAATTATTATGTATTCATCTAAGTTATACTTGAATATCTCTGGTGATGAAGAACTTACTATTTTGGAAACATGAATTTCCATCTGGCTTAATCCAAATCAATTCCTTTGCAAGTTCTTTCCTTGTAGCAACAGACTTGCAAATTGCTCAGTGAAATGAAGATCAACTTGATATTTTGATTTTTTTTATTCTTTCTAAACTGAAAAAAAATTGTGTCAATTACAATTATAAGGACAAATAATTCACTGTCCTCTATAATGAAACATGTTAGTACAAAAAGTGAATTGAAAGTATATCTTTTCAATGTTAAGTAAGACAATTCTGTTAGGCTCTTTTTTAACACTAGGTGATAGTCTTGGGAAGAGATGTATAAATACATTTGTATATGTACATAGATACCCAAATTAAATAACCAATTAAGAGCATCAGTAGAAATTTTGAGCTAAACTAAGGTTGTTTCCTGACATTACAATGTGACTTACCTTTAACAACTTTAACCCAAATCATTCACTTCTTCAATATAAGAAACATTCAAGAGTCTCATTTACCTTCTAGTAAAGCAGTCATTTATCTTGAAATGTTTAATGATAAAATAAGAGATTATATAGGAGATACAGACAGATGAGTGATAAGTGTTGGCATGAATGAAAAATATCACAAGGCAACGATGCAAAGCCATACATAATAGAAAAGAATGTTTATGGAATACAATCAATGACCTTGTCTTGAATTCTGCATCTGAAAGGGAAATGTTCTTAGCAACGATTTCAACCAGAGACAACCTTTTGTCTACTATCACTGCTAAACTTTCCATGCACAAGGAATCAGATTTAACTTTGAGTGAATCAGATTTCATCCTTTTGTTAGTACTGACACATACTGTATCATACATAAAGCCTCCAAGTACTCTCATATACTTGAATGATATTCTAATAATGCTCTATAGCACTATATTCCTTAATTTTAACTTATTTCTTTAAATTTATTTTTTCTATTTTTATTTATATAAGGGGATAGAGATGACATGGTGGCAGTGACAACGGACTCAAGTATAGCAAGAATCAGGGAACTGGCTCAGGACTGGGCAGTGTTTCATTCTGCTGTGCATAGGGTCGCTATGTGTCAGAGATGTCTCAACACCTAACAACAACAACAACAACAGAGATGCCTTTTTCATGTGAGCACGTGGGTGTATAAATTTATATGTGGTGATATATAACACTTCAACATCATTAATTAACTATTCTGTGCTATGCATTATATTGAACCATGGTTCTTGCCTTTAAGGAATTTAGCAAAGTAACCTATAATGCTCTAAAATAGGCAAATTAAATACAAACAAAACACTAAACAGCAACCTCCTGAAAAATAAAACAGTAGAATCTGCAGGTACTGTATTGTGACATGCAAAGCTCATCCATATGTAAGAGTATTTTTGTCCTTTCCCTGAAAAACAAAATTGTAGGTAAAAGAACCACATTCACATTTAACTCCAGTGGCTTGCTGGAGCTGGCTCATACAAGGTCACAAGAGATGGTTGCTAAATTCCCAGAAACTTTGTTATCTGATTATTAGAAGCAACTAATACTAAAATTAAATTATATAATCTTACAATTAAATAAATTTTATTAAAAACAAAGGTAATAAATATTCAAAATACATGATTTCCAAGTTATTTTGTTACATATTACTATTACCTGTACTCTTGGAGTTATTCATAATACTTACATGATGCAAACACTGTCTAATGGTGTGCATGTCTTTTCACAACTCTTCTTTGATTGACTTAAGTTGCTGCCTTGAAATCAATTATACTAAGGGTAATAATATCACAAAAATCAACTAAGACAAAAATAAAGGGCTTTTATTATCCTGGAAGTGTATTTTGCTATACATTATCAGTATACCACTGGTTAACTCCCAAAATAAAGAAAATATAGCTTAATGACCCACAATGCAGGCATCAATCTGAGAAACCTGGGTCCAGAATCTGTCTTTACACATTAATGTCTATGCACTCTGGTACAAGTTTTATTTTTTTGTTTATTTTTAACATGTAAAGAATTTGCTTCTTTTTTTAAAAAAACGTTTATTGTGGTGAAAATATACTTAACAAAACAAACATTATCTGAACAATTTCTACATGTGCAGTTCAGTAATACTGATGACATTCCTTAAACAGTGCAAGCACTCCAGCTAATCCTTTCAGAACCATTCCACCACCAATAACCTCAATATCTTCCTCAAAAACTCCTCCTTTCTACACCAACAAAGAGTCCACTGATAAAGAAATAAAGGAAACAATACCATTTACAATAGCTACTAAAAATACGAAATATTTAGGAATAAACCTTACCAGAGACACAAAAGACCTATACAAAGAAAACTATAAAACACTACTACAAGAAACAACAAGGGCACTACATAAATGGAAGACCCTACCTTGTTCATGGGTAGGCAGACTGAATATTGTGAAAATGTCAATACTACTTAAGCAATCTACACATTTAATGCAATCCTGATCCAGATACCAACAAAATATTTTAAGGACATGGGAAAACCAATTAATAACTTCATATGGAAAGGAAAGAGACCTCAGATAAGCAGAGCACTTCTGAAGAAGAAGAACAAAGTGGGAGGTCTCACAGTCCTGGATCTTAAAACCTACTATATAGCCACAGTAGTCAAAACAGCATGGTATTGAAACAGTGATAGACAGATAGACTAAAGGAACTGAATAGAAAGTCTAGATATAGAGCCATCCATCTATGGACAAAGATCAGATCAGCTGATCTTTGACAAAGGTCTAAATCCCATTTTAAGGGGAATGACAGCCTCTTTAACAAATGGTGTTGGCAAAACTGGATGTCCACTTGCAGAAAAATGAAACAAGACTCATACCTTACCCCATACATAAAAACAAACTTAAGCAGGATCAAAGACTTAAATGTAAAACCCAAAGCTATAAAATTTGTCAAAGATAAAATAGGGGCAAATCTAGGGGCCCTCATTTACAGCATAAGTAGACTCTCAAGCATAACCCAGAATGCACAGGAGGTAGAAGAGAAGCTAGATGACTGGGACCTTTTAAAAATGCAATTCTTATGTACATTGAAACACTTTGTCAAAAGGGTAAAGGAGAACCTACAGATTGGAAGAATATATTTGCCTATGGCATATCTGATAAAGGACTTATCTCCAAAATCCATAGAAAACTTCAACAACTCAACACCAAAATGATAAACAACCCAATTCATAAATGGGCCAAAGACTTGAACAGACATTTCACCAAAGATGATATGCTGGCTACCAAGAAACACATGAGAAATTGTTTGCAATCATTAGTCATTAGAGAGATGCAAATCAAAATAATGGTGAGATATCATCTTACCCCAGCAATAATAACAAAGTTCAACAGGACAGAAAATAACAAATACTGAGTTGTGGAGAGATTGGAAGTCTTGTGCACTGCTGGTGGGATTGTAAAATGGTACTACCATTGTGGCATACAATATAGCATTTCCTTAAAAAACTGAAAATAGAAATACCATTTGACCCAGTAATTCCATTACTAGGAATATATCCTAAAGAGGTGAGAGATAGTGCACAAACAGACATATGCATACCTATGTTCATCACAGCACAATTCACTATAGCAAAGAGATGAAAACAACCTAAATGCCCATCAACGGATGAGTGGATAACCAAATTATGGCACATGCACACAATGGAATACTATGCTACATTAAAGAACAACGAGAGATATGCAAATCATCTCACAACTTGGATGAGCCTGGACGACATTAGATTGAGTGAAATAAGTCAATGGCAGAAGGACAAGTACTGTATGAGCCCATTACTGCAAAAAAGACAAAGAAGGGTTTGCTTGGGAAAGGGAACTCACTTTGTAGGTTACCGGGGTGGGGAGGGGAGGGAAGGGATTAATTTTGGACTAGTTGGGACCCACACAGTGATGTGGGTAATGGGAGAGATGTATAGAAAGAGTCTGTGACCACCACGATAACATTAGGAAAGGGAAGACACTGAATTGTACACAGAAGAGATAGATGACAGATGCTAATACCAATCAGTGTGTCCACAATATTGCATTGCCATTGACACCAAACACCAGGCTAAAGATAAACACATAAACACCTGAGAGGATGAGATGGGGATCAGTGAACAGAAGTATACTCTAGACCAAGGATAGTTTCAGCAGAGGCTAATCTTGCACAGATACCAGTGATACAAAATACCTTCGATCCTTACAGAAACAACAGAAGACAGGCACAGAGTAATCCCTCACAGACACTCAGACACTGTGGGAGAGAGATCCAATGGATCCAGCATCTCAGGACTATGGTCTGGGGGACTCCAGACTCAACTGGCACAACAAAATACATAAAAGCCTTGTTCCTCATCCTACATTGATGAGTAAAGACTGGGGTCTTAAAAACTTTCAAGCGCCCATCTAAGA
>NW_006921592.1:5527301-5537792 GCF_000298275.1 Orycteropus afer afer | reverse complement strand
AACAAAAACTCCTCCTTTCTCCCTCCCACCCTGGTAACCACTGATAATGTTTGGTTTCTCTATATTTTCTTTCTTCATATAAGAGATTACACTATATTAGTCCTTTTGTGACTGACTTATTTTACTCAGTGTTCATCCATGTTATAATTTGTATCAAAACTTCATTTCTCTTTATGTCTGAGTAGTATCCCATTGTTTGTATATACCACATTTTGTTTATCTGTTAATCTGTTGATGAATATTATTGGCTATTGTTGAAAGTGCAACAATGAACATTGGTGTATGGCTTGGTTTCTTCTGAAAAATAGTTAATCAGATTATCTCTAAAGCACTCAACATCATGCGTGAGTTAGAACATAAAGTCCCCAGTTAATAAGGTGGTGGTGGTTGTTTTGTGCCGTAGAGTGGGCCCCGACTCATCGTGACCCCTCCTCGGGTTTCCGAGGCAGTATCACTACAGAAGTAGGATTGCCCAACCTTCCTTCCAAGGATTGGCTAGTGAGTTTGAACCGCCAGACTTCTGGTTAACAGTCAAGTGCCTTAGGCAAGATGCTAACAGTAGAGCCCTGAATTACACAGTACTCAGCATTAGATTTAGATCGGTATTCAAGAGATTAGGCAAAATAGTCAAATTCTATTTTTGTTAACTTGTTTCTATTTATTTCTTTACATAGAATTGTCATGCCTTAGCATCCAAAGTATAGGGAGCAGTTAGTTTCATTTAGTGATAGAATTATAAAAAGTCATGTTTTTATACTTGTAGAAAACTTTAATTTGTTTTCCAGCCACTCCTCGGAAGGAAAGTGGGGCAATCTACCTCCATAGTGATACTGCCTTGGAAACCCAAGGAGGGGTCCAACTCAATGTCACATAACAACAACAATCCTTTATTAATAGATACCTTTAAAAAAAAAAGAAAAGAAAACTTACATAAACCATTGAAACAGACAGCATTGATTTAACAAAATATCTAGCATGATCCAGTGCAATTTTCAGTACCAGGGCTTTACAGAATTACAATTTCATATTGATTAGATTATAACTGCTCCATCTACCAAGGAAAATAATTATTCTGCTCTGGCTTCCAATTGCTTATTTTTATGTTGAGGTATTGAAAAAGGTTGGATTAACAGTTAATCCTTTTTTTTTTTTTTTTAAATAAAATCTTACACAGATCCCTACAATATGCAGTTGGAATACTGAATAAGACAATGGACTGAGAATATGTATCTATTCCTTTGCCACCAAAAATCCCAGAAAAAAAGATATGAAATGCTAAATATACATACAAATAATAGAGAATTCTGTAGGAAACATCAGCATACCAGAAGTAGAGAATAATACTCAAAGGACAGAAAGCAGATGGGAACAATAATCAGACCAGAGAATATCATGGCAAACAACACAAAGTCAGCTGCACATATAAGAACTCAAAGCTCATAGCAAATACTTGCAATGAACAGAATGTTCAAAAGAAAACTTCATGGAAATTCGTTAGAGAATTTATTCCATGCATCTGAGCCATATGTGGTTCCACTCTTTGGTAGGTGCAGGCAGCTACATGTTGGTCTAAGGCTAAAACCCTGATAATTATATATTTATTTATCCATGCTTTCATTGATTTCTTGGAAACCCTGGGCTTAGTCATTGTTTTAGACATCTTACTTCTTCCTTTTCAATTTCTTTCCCGTGTGGCTGGCATACATCTTCTAATGATTCTGAAAGAAAAGGTCTATAAGCAGTGAAAATTTTGTGCCCTTGAATCTAAATTCTCATTCAAATTTGAGTAATATTTTTAATATATCAGGAGTTAAACTTACTGTACATGAGAACATTGAGACAATGGATTCATTGTCTACATGCATCTGGAAAGTCTGACATAATCTGATTCTTATCCATTTGCAGCTATTTTCTTCCCTCTCTTTGTGGAAGCTTTTAGGATTTGCTACTTTTCTTCTTCTTAGTTTTCACCATTATTCTATTTGTATCAGTGAAGGTTTTTATCCTACTCATCTTTAGCAATGAGTTTCAGTATGAAGACTCAGGTTTTTCTTCTGTTTCAATCATATTATTGACTTTTTCTTATTTCTTTGTATCTATGTGTTTTGTTTACTCCTTTTAGAATGTGTGTTAAATAAGTGTAGGGTTTTTTTTTTTTTTTTTTTAAATCTACCTTCCATATCTCTTAGCTTTAGCTTTAGATATTTTTATTGTTAAATACAATACATCAGAAAAAGTTAAAACCTCATTTCTTACTTTTGCTTTTGGTGTTATCACTTGTGTGCACATCCATATAACACAGAGTTTAATGTCTTTTTTTAACTTTATATAAATAGAAACAAACTGAATGCATTCATTTGTGTTTTCCTCTACTCGTTTAATAATATGTTTATAATGTTTATGCATACTATTATATCATATGTCCATTCATTTTTACTGCTTTATAGTCTGTCATACTAGACTGAACCACAATTTACTATAGACAAGCATCTATGTGATTTTCTATTTGAGGCAACAAGTACTGATGCATAAACACTGATGATCATATAGCCTGGTACACATGAGTATGCACATCCCTAGATCACTGATTCTCAAACTCCAGCATGTATCAGAGTCACATGAAAGCTTGACAAAACAGTTGCTGGACACTGCTCCCAGAGTTTCTGTTTCAGCTGCTCTGAAATGGGTCCTGGAGAATTTCTAACAGGTTTCTTGGTGATACTGTAGGATTATTGCCTTATCCAACTGAGGCCTCATTTATTTTGATCATCATTAATGTTTCACAATAAATTTAGGAATTATTTTGCACACTTTTCTTAGATTTATTTCTAAGTAATTGACATTTTCAAAGCAATTGTAAATAATGCCTCTTTTAAAGTCTGAAGTTTTGTTTGTTTCTGATATATTAAAAATAATTGCATTTTTATATATTGACTTGGTATCAAGCAACCTTGTTAACCAATGTCAGTATTTTATAAATTTTTTATGAGAATTTATTCTAGTAGTAAAGAAACAATCAAAGAACAATATTATTAGGAAATTCAGGAAAAAAAAAAAAGCATTAACCATAAAAGTTTAAGTAAATATATATATATATTTCTGCTATGATTACAGAAATCTGGAAATTACATATATATGTAAAACACCTTGGAAAAGGATGAAGAAAAATTAAGTGTTAATTTACTAAGACTTTCAATTGTGAGTTACCACTTTTTTCTCAAAATATTGCTTTTGATTAAAAACATTAAAAGCATAAACTTCACTGATGGAGGCTGTTATGACAGCTCAAGCATTAGAAGAGGAAATTGTATAGATCCAGTGTAATCCAGCTTCAAATACAGAGTTTCTCATGGCACATATCCAGTTGTATTTGTCAGATATAAACTGTTACCGCAATCATTAGCCAACAAGTAAATCCCTGATTAATGGGCATGCCAGAAGGGTGTCCTTCAGTCAGCTGTGCCTCATCCGAGCTATAAATCTCAGGAGAGACTTTGCTGTGATCTAACAGTCATATTCATGTGCTGTGACCTTGTGCTCCGGGTTCTGACATTGAACTAAGAGTAAAGAGGTGAGAGCTCCCTCACTGTTTTTGATGTTAATCTGACAACCTTGTTGAATAATTTCACCTTATCCTATATCACATATAAACACGAAAAAAAAAAAAAAAAACTCACTGCTGTGGAGTCGAGTCCGACTCACAGCGACCCCTCCTTGGGTTTCTGAGGCAGTATCACTACGGAAGTAGATTGCCCAGCCTTCCTTCTGAGGAGTGGCTGGTGGATTTGAACAGCAAGCCTTCTGGTTAGCAGTCAAAATGCCTTAGGTACTACGCCACCAGATTGTTTTTGTTAGCTGCCATTCAGTTAGCCCCCAACTCATGGTGACCCCATGCACAACAGAATAAAACACTGCCTGGTCCTGGGCCATCTCCATGACTGCTTGTGATTGCACCATTGTGCTATACAGGGATTTCATTGGCTGATTTTTCAGATGTAGATCACCAGACTTTTTTTTTTTTTTTTTTTTTTTTACAGCCTAACTTAGCCTAGATGCTCCTTTGAAGCCTAAGTTTCACAGCAACATGCAAGCCTCCAATAACAGACAGGTGGTGGCTGCACATGAGGTGGGTTGGCAGGGAGTCAAGCCTGGGTCTCCTACTTGGAAGGTGAGTGTTCTACCACTGCCCCTAAACACAGACCTAACTAGACCCAAAGTATTCTTGGTGTATGTTCTGGTTACCTTTTGTTGCTCTGACAAGAAATATACCAGAAATGGGCTTTAACAAACAAGTTTATTCTTACAATTTGGAGACTTTAAGTCCAAGTTCAAAGTTCCAGGCTCTAGGGGCTGGGTAAAAGCCCCTCAAACTTGGGGTCCAGCTCTGCCTCCTGTTCCTGGCCCACTGAGCAAGAGGTGTTTCTTCACTCAGACAGCTGCTGGCTGCTGAGGCTGAGAAGCCCCAAGGTTGACAAGTAAAAAGGCACAGTCCCAATGTTAGCAAACCACATGGCAGGCCATTAACTTAAGTCCATTGTAAGTCCCAAGGTCAACAGAGCATGGCAGGCTGCTGAGCAAAGACATGGCTACATACAAGGTCCAAGTGTGCCATAAGCTAGAGACCATTCCCAAGGCTTCTCCTTATATACAGGAAGCAGACCATATCCCAAAGGCAGCTACTCAGCTGCTTGTGGTAGATCCCACCATGTAGTTGATTGCCAGTCTCATCATGGGGAACAACTACCACCAGCTGCCCAGCCACTCAACTAGGCCCAGCCAAGTTGACACATAAATGTAACCACTACAGTGTAGGATGAATGAGATGCTTGGGAAATGGGTGTAGTATTAAACAATCTTCAGTCACTTTGGTCATTTTGAGTCCAAAGATCAAGAACCTCAAACCAAAAAACCAAACTCACTGCTACGGAATTGACTCCGATCCATAGCGGCCCCTATTGGTTTCCAAGGATGTAAATCCTTATGGAAGTAGATTGCCCCATCTGCCTTCCATGGAGCCGCTGGTGGGTTTAAACCACTGATCTTTTCATTAGCAAACTCTTTATCCATTATGCCAATAAAGAACCTCAAGGATCCTGGAAATGCATCATTTCCCAGTTGAGCCTCTAGATGATAGCACATCCTGGCTGACACCTTAATTGAAGCCTTGTAAGACCTGTACAGAAGGTCTCACTAGTGCCATGAAAACGGGGAGAAAATAAACATATGTTGTTGTAAGCGGTTCAGGTTGTGGTAATATATTATACAGCAATAAAAAATTAATATACTGTCTAACAGAGAATATACTTTTTATAACTACAGTCTATTATTATTAATTAGTTTTAATATTGCTCTTTAATTTTTTTCCTTCTGTTGTGTGTGAGAATGCAATAAATAAATCAAGGGTTGACTTGATAGCAACTAACAACAACAAGCCCCTGTATGAATATTGTAGCTGTTGTTATGTCCCATCGAGTCAGCCCTGACTCATAGCGACCCCTCCTTGGGTTTCTGAGATGGTATCACTACAGAAGTAGGATTGCCCAACCTTCCTTCCGAGGAGTGGCTAGTGGGTTTGAACCTCCAGCCTTCTGGTCAGCAGTCAAGTGCCTTAGGCACTGCGTCACCAGAGCTCAAATTATGTCACCTTCCAGACTATTCTCCCTTCCTTCTTGTTTGTAAAACTCCTAATGCGATATAATAGCAGCTCAAACATTACCTTGTACATGGAACCACATCAATCTAATCCTTCTTCAGAACCTAGTAAGTACTTTCTCCTCTGGACCATGAAAGAATTATTTCTGTTTTCAAGATATTTAACTAGTTCATAGAGTCAAAATTAGCATGCTTATGGAAAAACTAGCTGAAAGTAACACTATATTTTAAGTAAAAAGAACTAAGGTTGGATCTCATGTATATCCATGCTATCATTACATGACTTTCAATGTCATTTCATACCCTAAGATATTTTTTAAATTTTAAAAATGAACATTAGAATACTACCATTAATAGTTACTAAAAATAATAAATATTATAATGTTTTATCAACTAATAAATATATAGAAAATATGAATGAGCTAACATTTTGGCACATCAACATGGGTTTTTTCTTCTTAATTAAATTTTTAATTATCTTCTAAGTTCCAACAAATGATCCAGATCTATGTTCTTTTATATGTACTTAATTTTTACTCCATGGCTGAAAGCAGAAATTACCTTCAGAAACATGTTACCTTTATCTATCTATCTATCTATCTATCTACTTATTTATCATTTATTTAATGATTTTATATTTATTTATTTACTTGTTTGTTTATTTATTTCTGGAAAGAATAGGTGATGCTAAGAAGGAGAAGAATATAATTGTAAAAGTTCATAAATTCCTGTAAACTTCCCATTCCTTGGCAGAACTCAAGGGAGAATTGAATGCAAGCACCTAGGTCTCCCAGCTCCAATAAATATCTTGTGTCTAAGGAAGACACAGAAACAGAACAGTCCTTCACTTTCAGGGACCAATCTTACTTAGACAATGAGTATAATGATGAAATGAGAGGGCTTCACTAAATGTTATTCCTGCTTAAATCTCCTTGGATCTTTATACAACCTAGATGATGAGAAAGATGCACTGATGGTGCAGCAGTTAAGTGCTTGTCTGTTAACTGAAAGAAGTTTGAACCCACTAGACACTCCGTACAAGAAATTTTGCTTCCATAAGACTATAGTCTTGGAAACCCTATGGGGCAGTTCTATTCTGTTCTATATGGTCTCTATGAGTCAGAATCCACTCAATGCACCTGGTGGAGGGTGCAAGTGAATGCTCATAAATAATGAGACTAAATTCTCTATCAGTCTAACAAGACATGGACTCAAATTGAAGTTTAATTTAATTTTAGAAAAATATATTTCACAACTGAGATTGGGTATAAAACGTATACCTGTTTCAAGAGGAAATATTATTGTATTACAGAAACTTTAAGAACGGTAACCTAAAGCCTGGAGTGTCCCTAACATAGATTCACCAGCTAGTCAACAAGAGATTAATTGGTTCCCATCAAAATCTGAAGATGTGAAAGTTTCAGAAGTTTGATTTTTTAATTTGTGATGAAAAATGTAACTTTCACAAGAGCTCACCATAATGTTTAGCCTGACCAGGGCCTTATTTCTTTGTAAGGAAGTTTTACTGCTAAGATGAGCCATAATCAGAACTTTGCTATATGATTGTAGAATGAAGCAAGAAAAGTTATCTTGAAAGTCTGGCACTTATTGGCATCAGTATTGTTATTTACATCATCCATAACAACAGATTTATCTCAACTGTGTGGATATTTTCCTCCTCTGGAAAAGAATCCTCTACCCTGGAAGCTCCTATGGGACCCTGACTCTTAGGTTCTTGTTTTCCTAACACTCATTTCTGACCCATGTCTACTCCACCATTTTCATTGGTTCGTAGCTACTCAATCCCTTTCCAACTGGGATCTATCCATTGCCAGTTGTACTATCTCTTTGTGATGATTTTTCACATTTCTGTTCTAAAACCCTGGATTTTCAGACAGTTTTCATCTACATTCAAAGTCCTCTTGGACACTGCACTTTTGGCCCCAAGTTAACATCTGTTTGTAAAAATCTCTTTTATTTATTTATACCCAGACTTGTTCCACCAAAAATATAATATTACAAGGGTACTGTCATGGGTTGTAAATCTAGTAGTTCAAAACACAGAATCAAACATCAAAGTCTCTTTTAATATTAAACAGAATGCACATAATTAATGATGAGTTTACTGGTGTTCATCTTACAGTTTTCAATTTAAGTCTTCATTGTCATTTAATTAATCCATTGCATAGTTGAATATGTTAGAATGGTATGTTGAAAGTTGCAAAATGGCTAACATGGAGTAATCCAGCTTCAATGATGTTTTCTGGGATTCAACTCTCCCTCAAGAAAGTGGAAGGCAGATGTTCTTCTAGGGGGAATCAAGATCTCCATTTTTCTCCTGCTGTCATGGGGCTTTCAAACATCTCCCAGAAGGTGTCTGACCTGGAGGGCTTTCTTTGCAAACATTTGTTTCGGTTTCAGAATTTACTGTTTTCTTCACGACCATCTAAACTCATGCTGTTGAGACTCAGCATAAGGTTTTGTGGACATCATTTATATCTTCTCCTTCTCCAAATATTTTTAAGCAGAAGATGAAATATCACTTTCTAAAATATCATTTTAAAATTAGATAAGTGTGTTACAGTTGGAATAAAAAAATGCAACCAGAAAGATTTTGAAAACTCAAGAAGTGCTTAACTCAAGGAATAGAGTATATAAGATATAAGACATTTATGTCTTAGGAAAATAACAGAAAAAAACAATAGAATAAATAAACTTTAAATTTATAGATTGGAAAATTGTGTGAGACTGGAATGATCACATCATGGATAAGATTCTACATGCAGTGCTCGGATCATGCTTTTTCTTACCAAGAGATACCATTTTGCATTTTAATATCAGAGACCAAAGACTTCCATATGTGAAATCTTTCAGATCCATCACCTTTCCATCCTAAACTCTTCTGTATGTTGGTAAAGGGTATTTACCAAATTATAAATAAACAAATAGCTAGTCACAGAAAAAACAAATAACTTTCCCAACCAATAAATCAATGTGATAAATCCAAATGAGACATCATATGTAGGTAATGATTTTTGTTAGCATATTAGAAAAAAAAACGGAAGCCTCCAGAGTTCCAAAAGTGCCCTGCCGGCCTAGTGGTTAAGTAGTCTGCTGCTAACAGAATGGTCTGCTATTCAAAATGATCAGCTGTTCCTTGATAGAAAGATGTGGCAGTCTGCTTCCTAAAGATTACAAGCTTTGGAAACGCTGTGGGGCAGCTCTACTGTAGGGTCACTACTAATCAGAATCCACTCTATGGCAATGGACTTCATTTTGGTGTTGTAGTTCCATATAAAACATTTGCCCTGTAAAAAATCAGCACTCCAGATTACCCAGTAAATTTATGGATACTACCATGAGTAATAGAAATAGGTGATGAAGCATTTGGTTTAATTATACAAATTCTTGAGAGACTTTTTGAGTACTCTTTAGTACAAAGGGTCTTAATTTTAAAGCTCTTACAGTTTTCAAAGTGCTTTCATATCATGTCACATGAGTCTTAGAACAATCTTGTGAAGCTAGCAGATCAGGGATCATTATCACAATTTTAAAGATAAAAACAAAAATCAAGATGCTTATCTGTGAAGAGACTTGAAAACAAAAAGCTTAGAATTTGCTTCATATGTTAGTGGATCAATTTTTTCAACAGATTTAGCTTTTCTCAAAATCGTTCGCATTTATAGATGTCAAAATAATACTTAAAGCAATAAAAACAATCTTCAAGCACAGAAAATGACTTCTTCCAAAACTTCAAATTAATATAAAATCCATTAAGCTCATAAATGTGCTTTTTAGGAATGAAAATAATATCAAATTCTTATACTTTCCAAAACAAATATTAGAGACACATTATTTCCCAATTAGTGCATTCAATGTTTTCTGAAGTCTTGAATTTAAGATATGTCTTTGGCCTAAACTGGGAAGTCTGGTGGCATGGTGTCTAAGGCATTTATTTGACTGCTAACCAGAAGTCTGGTGGTTCAAACCCACCGGGCACTCCTCAGAAGGAAGGTTGAGCAATCTACTTCTGTAGCAATACTGCCTTGCAAATCCAAGGAAGGGTCGCTATGAGTCTGAACTGACTCAATGGCAGTGAGTTTGGAGTTTGGGTTTTTTGGTCTAAACTAGCAAATATTTGCAAATATATTGACTCATTTCGAAAAGTAATTGCAAAACAATGATCTTAGCTTTCTGTACGTACACTTAATACCATGGGAGATGGTTTCTGCCCATCTAATATTTGTTTGTTTGTTTGTTTATTCTTCTTAATTTATGTCCAAGAGGAGACATTGGTCAGATTATTCACATCAGTTAACATGATTCTTTAACCATTTTCTGTTTCCAGTTGTGATTCTGGAAGCATGGGAGAACTTTAATTTTACTCATGTCAGTGAGTTTCAGATCTATCACTAATAATACACACTCACCAGAGATCATAACAAATTAAGTACATGAGGGATTTGATTTCAAAATGGATGTTGATATCTTTAATGAATCTTAAATCATGGATATAAAACCATGGTATCAGATACAATAAAATGTGTTTAGACAGCACTAATAAGCAAAATGATAAAAATCAATGTTTGAATGAATTAGGAGGTGCAATAAACCTTAGCCCAGGTAACGCGCATGAAGCTGAAAGAATTGCTTCATCTCATTAAAGGGTCTCTTAAAAATTATTTATTTCAGGAGTTCCAATAAGATGGTGGAATAGGCAGACATCTTGCACAGACCCTCTTCAATAAAGAAAAAATAATAATAATACACTGCCCTCTAGTCAGATCTGACTAATAGCAACCCCTCCTTGGATTTCTGAGCCTGTATCACTACAGAAGT
>NW_006921592.1:5516216-5526536 GCF_000298275.1 Orycteropus afer afer | reverse complement strand
TTTTTGTTTTTAGGTGATAGTTCCTGTGTATTTACACAATATGTTTTTTGTCCACTTTCTTTTACTTTTTTGATGGATTTTCAACTGTTGTTTCTATCTAACTGAGTGGGAGACAGCAACCATGCCCATAAGACACAACTACACCTGCACCTCCTGCAGCTTCACATACAGAGTGAAAGCCACCACTTCCTTCTCAACCAACTGCCCAATGACAAATGACCACCAAGAAAAGTGGAACTCACCCTTAGCTGCTGTTAACAAACAGTTAACAGAGATCTAAATACAATAACATTGCAATGTCTTGGAGACAACAGATCATCATAATCCACACAAAGAAGCAAAATAAAGTTGTAGAAACAAGGGAGCAGGATAAAGACCCAGAGCACATCCCTGAGGAAGAAGCAGCATTATAACTCCCTGGTAAGGAATTAAAAAGAATTTTATTAAGATATCTACAAAGGATTGAGAGACAGATCAAGGAAAACAATGACAAAATAAATGAGAGCATAAACAAAACCCTAGAATAATTTTGGAAGAAAATACAATAACAAAATGACAAAATAAATAAAAAATTAGAAACGATACAAAATCTACAGATAGAAATCCAGAACATTAATACTAAATTTTCAGAAATAGTACATTGAAAGGGCAAAGGAGTGGAATTGAATCTATGGAAGACAGAATTAATGAGATTGAAGACAAATACCTGAATACTTCTTTGGAAAGGGATCAATCAGAAAAAAGATCAAAACAAAATGAACAAAACCTAAGGTTCATGTGGGATCAAAAGGAATAACTTATGTGTCATTGGAATTCCAGAACCGAAAGAGAAAAATAAAAACACTGAGAAAATTGTCCAAGATTTGTTGGAAGAGAACTTCCCTGGTATGATGAAAGGTGAGAATATATAAATTCACAAAGTCCAACAACCCCAAATAGGATAGACTCCAAAAGAAAACCATGAAGACATGGCATCATCAAACGCACCAAAACCAAAGACAAAGAAAGAATCCTGAAAGTAGCACAGGAAAAATGAAAAGTTGCTTAAAAAGGACAACCAATAAGAATAAGCTCTGATTCTCAGCAGAAACCATGCAAGTGAGAAGTCAATGGGATGGTATATATAAAACCCTGAAAGAGGAAAACTTCCAATCAAGAATTATATACCAGGCAAAATGGTCCCTGAAATATGATGGTAAAATTAGGAGATTTCCAGATAAGCAGAAACTAAGGGAATTTGTTAAAACCAGACCAAACATACAAGAGATACTAAAAGAATCCTTTGAAGAGAACCAATAATAGCAAACAACTAACCATTAAGGCACAAGGAGACATAACCCAGAAACCAACAGAGCTATTGAAGTATCCAAAGTAAAATAAGCTTCACTCAACTCTCACTGCTGTCAAGTTGGATCTGACACATAGTGACCCCTCCTGGGTTTCTGAGGCAGTGTCACTATAGAAGTAGTTTGCCCAATCTTCCTTCTGAGGAGTGGTTGGTGGGTTTGAACCTCCAACCTTCTGATTAGCAGTCAAATGCTTTAGGCACTGCACTACCATTAACTTACCAGATTGTAAACAGGGAACCAGAGATATCAGTTGGCAAATGAGAACAGCTACAAATCAAAAACAGAGAAAAAAGAGAGTAGTTATAGAACTTCTACATGGTGAGGAAGTAAAGAGAGCTGCAAGATAGATAGAAGGGAGAAAATTATAAATCACAGGATAACCTCATAGAAAAATGATAAACCTTCATTTCATAATAAAAAAGAGGAAAAGCACAAATATTTAGCAAATACTAAAACAACAGCAATGAAGGAAATGATAACACAATTCATAAGCAAAATGAGTTCAACACAGAAAATTATATGGAAGAAAGAAACAAGGAACACCATGAAAAAACACAACAAAATGACAGCAACAAATTTATAATTGGCAATAATTACACTGAATCTTAATGGATTAAATGCACCACTCAAGATATGGAGAGATGCAGACTGGATAAGAAAACATAACCCATCAATATGCTGTCTACAAAAAACACACCTTGGAGACAAAGACAAAAATAGACTAAAAATCAAAGGTTAGAAAAAGGTATATCAAGCAAATGGCAAGCAAAAAAGAGCAGGAGTGGCAGTATTAATTTCTGATCAAATTGATTTTAACCACCATATGAGACAAGGAAGGATATTATATAATGATTAAAGGATCAATTTAACAAGAAGATATAATCATAATAAATGTCTATGGACCCAATGAGAGGGCCCCAAAATATATAAATCAGACTTTAAAAGAGTTGAAAAGGCAAATAGATGACTCCACAGTCATAGTGGGAGACTTTAATATACCATTTTCAATGAAAGGTAGAATAACTGGAAAGAAACTCAAGAAAGACACAGAAGAGCTAAACAATACAATCCTCCATCTGGGCCTTATAGATATCTACAGAGCAATTCATCCAACAACATCACAAAATGCATTCTTATCCAATGCACATAGAACATTCTTTATGATAGTCCATATTTTAGGCCATAAAGCAAGCTATAATGAACTTAAAATATTGAAATACTGCAAATCATCTTCTCAGATCACAATGCTATCAAATTAGAAATCAATAATAGGAAGATCAACAGGAAAAGAACAAACAGATGGAAATTAAAAAAACACCCTCCTTAAAAATGACTGGGTGATAGAAGAAATAAAAAATGAAATTCAAAAATTCCTTTACTCAAATAAGAATGAAAACACAACATACCAAAATCTTTGCTGTTTGTTGTTGTTTTGTACTATTGAGTTGCAGCAACAACTGGACACATCAATAAAAAAGAAAGAGCCAAAATCAACACTTTAAACCAACATTTCCAACAATAAGAAAAAAAAGCAGCAAAAAAAAAAAAAAAAAGCCTACAGTCACCAGAAGAAAGGAAATAATCAAGATTCAAGCAGAAGTCAATGAAACAGAAAATAGAAAGACAAAAAAAAAAAAAAAATCAACAAGACTAGAAGTTGGTTTTTTGCAAAGATTAATAAAATTGACAAACCACTGGTAATTTTAACAAAGGAAAAGAGGGAGAGAATACAAATACCACAGATCAGAAATGAAACACAACAGAACCAACTGAAATGAAAAGAATAATATCAGGATACTATGAAGAACTCTACTCCAACAAATCTGAAAATCTGGAAGAAATGGACATATTTCTAGAAACACACTACTTACCTAAACTAACAAAGAGTGAGGTGCAAAAGTTGAACAGACCCCTAAGAAAAGAAGAAACTGAAGAGGTCATTAAAAAAAATTACCAACAAAAAGATGCCCTGGCCCAGACGGTTTCACTGGAGAATTCTACCAAACATTCAGAGAAAAACTGACACCAATCCTCTCAAACTATGTTCCAAAACATAGAAAAGGGTGGAATCCTCCTAAATTCATTTTATGAACCAAACACAAACTTGATTCTAAAACCAGCCAAAAATATCACTGAAAAGGAAAACTACAGACCAATATCTCTCATGAATATAGGTGCAAAAATCTTCAACAAAATCCTAGCCAATAGACTCTAACCATATATCAAGAAAATCATTCATTATGACCAAGTGGGGTTCAAATCAGGCATGCAAAGATGCTTCAACATTAGAAAAACAATCAATGTCATCCACCACATAAATAACACAAAGAAAAAAGAACCACATGATCATATCAATTGATGCAGAAAAGACATTTGATAAAAGCCAACATCCATTCCTGATCAAAACTCTCAGAAAAATACGAAAAGAAGGGACATTCCTCAACATAATAAAGGGCATCTGTGCAAAATCAACAGCCAACATTATTAGGGATATGGAAAAACCAATCACTAACTTTATATGGAAAGGAAAGAGACCTTAGATAAACAAAGCATTATAGAAGAAGAAGAACAAAGTAGGATGTCTCACAGTGCCAGATCTCAAAACCTACTTCTTAGCCACAGTTGTCAAAACTGCCTGGTGTTGGTGTAATGACAGACATATAGACCAATGGAATAGAACTGAGAACCCAGAAATAGATCCATTGACCTATGGTCAGCTGATCTTTGACAAAGGGCTGAAATTCGTTAAATGGGGAAGAGAATGTCTATGTAACAAATGGTGCTGGCAAAATTGGATATCCATTTGCAGAAAAATGAAACAGGATCTGTACTTCACACCATACACAAAAACTAACCCCAGATGGATCAAAGACTTAAATGTGAAACCTAAAACTGTAAAGTTCCTCAAGCAAAAACTAGGAACAAATTTAGAGGCCCTAATATGTAGCATAAATAGACTATCATCAAGCACAACCCAAAGAAGCACAAACAGCAGAAGATAAACTGGATGAATGGAACCTTCTGAAAATTAAATTTTTATGTGCTTCCAAAGACTTATCCAAAAGAGTCAAAAGAGAACCTACAGATTGGGAAAAAATATTTGGCAATGACATTTCTGACAAGGGACTTCTCATAAGAATTTATAGCAAACTCCACCTTAACAACATAAAGACAAATAATCCATTTGAAAAATGGGCAGAAGACGTGAATAGACACTTCACCAAACAGAATATTCAGGCGGCCAACAAACATATAAGGAAATGCTCATGATCATTGGCCATTAGGGAGATGAAGAAATGCTCATGATCATTGGCCATTAGAGAGATGTAAATCAAACAAACAAACAAAAAAAATGAGATACCATCTTGCTCCAGCACTAGTAGCAAAGTTCAGCAAGACAGAAAATAACAAACACTGGTGAGGATGTGGAGAGATTGGGACTCTCATACACTGCTGGTGGGACTGTCAAATGATACAACCACTGTGCAAAGCAGTATGGCAATTCCTTAAAAGTTGGAATTAGAAATACCATTTGAGCCAGCCATTCCATTACTCTGTATATATTCTAACGAAGTGAGAACCAGGACAAGATCAGATATATTCACATCCATGTTCATTGCAGCACTATTTACAATAGCCAAAAATGGAAACAACCTACATGCACAAGAATGGATAACCAAACTATGATACATATACACAATGGAATACTATGTAACCATAAAGAATAATGTAGAGTCTGCAAAACACTACATAACGTGGATGAACTTGGAGGACATTATGTTGAGTGAAATAAGTCAATCACAGAAAGACAAATATTGTATTAGTCTGTTATTGTAAAAAGTCAAGGAAAGGCTTATAAGTGGAAGGAAATTTTATTTGTTGATTCTCAGGGGTGGGAGAGGAGAGGAGGGAACACTGTTAGATAGGTAGAGATAAGTATTGATTTGAGTGAAGAGAAGGGCAATATACCAAAAGTGAGTGATCAACACAGTGGCATTGAGGAAGACGAAGACATGGAGAGGTGCATGGGAGGTAGAGACAACAAATATGAACCCTTTTGTACATACAGTTCTGCGTTGTCAGTGAAGGCAAACATTGATCTATGGGTGGACAGTCTGAATTATTAGGTATATCTAGGCAGGGGGGAGTGTGCCCAAGACCTTGCATAGGGTTGGCAGACAATATTTGTACAAGTGTATTTGTATGTTCTGTAAGAATTGCCAGGTATACAATAAAGCTGATAATGGACAAGCTTGTAGTCACTTCTTGGCCACAGCCAGCTACCCAGAGGGAGCAAGTAGTTGGATCTGTGGACTTAGGACCACAGTACAGGGAACATCAAGTACAACTGGCATAGCATACTGCACAAAAACATTGTTCCACATCTCACTTTGTCGAGTAGTGACTGGAATCTTACAAGCTTGCAAGCAGTCAGCTAGGTGCAACAATGGGTATCTCCTTGTCCAGAGCAAACAAGATTGAAGACAACCAAAGGTTCATGGAAACAATTAGTCCAAGCGACTGATACACCATGTGATCCTCAGCCTATATGACTATGAGACCCAAAGAGCTAGATGGTGCCCAGCTACAACTGTCAAGCACTCAGAGGGGGATCTCTGTAAGAGATTCTGGATAGGTGGGAGAATAATGTGGAGCAAAACTCAAGATCATTACAAAAAAAGAAAAGAAAGAAAGAAATGGACTAGGTTTGCTGGTGTGATAGTGCCTGATGGAACAACTGGGACTATGGTCCTTAGCTGCCCTTCAGGTCTGGAACTGAACTCACTCCTGTGGCTTTCAGCCAAACCAAAGACAGGCATATGAGCTGAACATTTACATTAGGTAGATACACTCCTTTGAGAGAACAATTATGGGAGAACAGAAGTACTGTGTATGCACAAGGAGACAGCTCAGGAGGCAGGAGTGCATGGAGGGAAAGACCCAGGGAAGAGGTAACTATGGGGAGGAGGTGGGAGGGAAGCTGTTGCATTGTGGGAAATTTTAGTCAATGTCAAGAGACAAAGTATATGTGTGCGGCTGTATGGAAAGTGAATTTGCTTTGTAAACTTTCATCCAAATCACAATTAAAAAAAAAAAATCAATACTAACACACTCCCTCCACACATTGTTAATATGTAATTGATAGAATAATCATTTTTAAAAAATAATGCTAAAAAGTGGGTTCTATGTATAGGCAGAAAAAAAAAATGGAATAAAAGGATAAAAAGATTTATTTAATTGTAATGGGCAAAAAAAGGATACTCAACCCTTAAATAATACACAAAAATAGAATTGAAGAATTTGTTCAATTATTCCTTTATTCATTTAACAGATTTTGTAATCCATTATAGGGTTACCATGAATCAGAATAAACTTGACAGCAATGGGTTTGGTTTAGATGTTTCATGCATGCAGTTTTCAGGATTGCAGGAAGACTCACTAACAATCTGCAATATGCATATGGAACTATCTGTACTGCTTCAACTTACAACACTTACTGATGAAGGTTAAAGATTACAGCCTTCAGTATGGATTATACTTGAACGTGAAGAAAACAGAAATCTTCGCAACTGGACAAATAAATATGTATTAAGAAGATATTGAAGTTATCCATCATCTCACTCTATTTCCCTACTTAAATGAACAATCAACATCAACAGAAGCAGTAGTCAAGAGATGAAATGACATATTGCATTGTGCAAATCCGCTGAAGAATAGATCTCTTTAATGTTTGATAGGCAAAAATAACTCTTTCATGACTAAGGGGCACCTGGCCCAAGCCATGTTCTTTTCGATCTCTTATGCATGTCAAAGTCAAAGAATAAAAAAAGAAGAAGAAGAAAGACGAGGAATTGATGATTTTGAATTGGGTCATTGAGGAAGATTATTGAATGCATCATGGACTGCCAAAAATGTGAACAAAACTGTATTAGAGAAATGCAGCCAGAATGTTCCTTAGAATTGAGGATGGAAAGATTTCAACTTTTTACTGTGGACACATTATTAGGAAGGATCAATTGCTAGAAAAGGACATTATGTTTTTGTTAAGTAGAGGACCAATGAAAATGAGGGAAACCTTCTATGTAGTTCAGTTTGATTGTCAACTTGGCTGGGCCTGGTTGAGTGGCTGGGCAAATGGATGTAATATTCCCCATGATGAGACTGGTAATCAACTCCATGGTGGAATCTACTGTGAGCTGCCGAGTAGCTGCCTTAGGGAATGTGGTCTGTTTCCTTTATATAAGCAGAAGCCTTGGGGAATGGTCTCTAGCTTATGGCACTCTTGGACCCTGCATGTAGCCATGTCGTTGTTCAGCAGCCTGCCATGCTCTGCCGACCTTGGGACTTACAATGGAATTAAATTAATGGTCTGCCATATGGTTTGGTAACATTAGGACTATGCCCTTTTACTTGTCAACCTTGGGCTTGTCAGCCTCATCAGCCAGCAGCTGTCTGAGTGAAGAAACACCTCTAGCTCCAGTGGGCCAGGAGCAGGAGTCAGAGCTAGACCCCAAGGTTGAGGGGCTTTCACCCAGCCCCTAGAGCCTGACACTTTGAACTTGGACTTCTAGCCTCCCAAACTGTAGGGGAATAAATTCCTGTTTGTCAAGGCCATCCCACTTGTGGTATACTCTTGTCAGAGTGGCACTTTATAACTAGAACACCCTCAAAAAGAGGGATTGACACAATAGCCAAAACAATGGATTCAAAGATACAATGATCATGCAGATAGTGCAGGATTGGGCAACATTTTGTTGTTTTATAATGAGATCATCATGAATTTTAGCCAATGACCAGTAATTTACAACAAGTTTCATGCGCTCTGCCTAGCTAAAGCTAATATATTAAAATATCTGAAATATAGGAAAGGATCGTCTTATTAGGATGATTTTATTATTATTGTAGGCATGTTTGAAAAGAGAAAGTCAAGTTGCAAAGAAAGGTTGGTAGATCGTGCATTGAGAATCAGAGAAAGTTGTAAATAATGCATTATATCAGTCAGAAGAGACAGAGGTAGATTGTTGTAGCCTAATGCCATACTTGGGGAGCTCTGGTAGCATAGGGCCTGAGGCACTTGACAGCTAACCAGAAGCCTGGCAGTTCAAACCCACCAGCCACTCCTCGGAAGGAAGATGGGGCAATCTACTTCTGTAGTGATACTGCCTCAGAAACCCAAGGAGGGGTCACTATGAGTCAGGTCCGACTCGACGGCACATAACAACAACAACAATGCCATACTTGAATAAAGACATTCTTTATTACTGCAATGGAGTCACAGCCATCAACTACACATATCCTCTATTCTAAAATTTCTCTTTATATATAAAACCCTAAGAAGCACTCTAAGTTGTACTCTGACACCCCTGGTGTCACCAGGAGTCAAAATCAACTCAGTAGCGTCTGAGCAACCCCAACTCCAATCTGTTTACTCAATCCAGTGACCTTGGTTTCAAAGCTTGTTCAGCTTTGGTTTCTCCTCCCATTGTCTTGATTCAGAAAATACTTTTAGGCAAAGTGAGGTAGCCATAGATCGCACCTCTTTGTTTTCTTGCCTCACGAGTCACAATCCTCTGCTGCCTGTTTTCTAATTTCTGAAAATAACTGCTTTGTTTATTTTGTCAGCTTTCAGTCTGTTTATGACAGGAGCACATATCTGGTACTAGTTACAACAAAATGACCAAAATTGAAAGTTGTAAACCTTTTCAAGTGGAATTTCCTCTCTGCTTTTTACACCTGCAGTGATACATATACAGACATTGTTGAGTGATACATATACAGACATTGTTGTCCACGGTGTCTTTGTGAAACGCACATGTAGAATTTTTTCTTGTCGGTTCTTTCTTACTTTGTCTACAGAAGAAAGAATTTTATTAAATCATATCCTTTCTTCCAGGTCATACTATCATCATTCTGTTAACCACTGGAACAAACCACTGTCTAATTAGTGTAACAGCCTAAATGATTCTTTTTCACCATGCCACAGTACACCGCAAGGGATGCTGGTTACTCTGAGTGATGACTCGAGTATCCAGGATTGTTTCATGCTTTTGCCACTGAATTAACCAAGAAGGAAAAGAGAACAAGGGAGTGATTATATTAAAGGTTTAATGATACTACCTAAAAATGTGTTTCTACCATATCACATTGTCTAGAATTCATTCAGATGACTTCAATTTACTTGTATGAGATATTGGTTGATTTTGACTCATGGTGACCCCATGTGTTCCAGGTCACTACTGTGCTCCTTAGGGTTTTCAATGGCTCATTTTTCAGAAATAGATCACCAGGATCAGAGGTTATTTCTGTCTCACTTATCCCCCCCAAAAAACCCAAACTAAACTCACTGCTCTTGAGTCGATTCCCATTCATAGCTACCCGCCTTGGTTTTCCAAGGAAGTAAATCTTTACAGAGGTAGAGTGACTCATCTCCCTTGTGTGCAGCAGCTGGTGGGTTTGAACCTCCAAACTTTTAGATAGCAATCAAATGCCTTAGGCAGTGCTCCACAGAGCTCCTTCATTTACACAAAGTAGGTCTAAAGTAGCTTAAATTAAAGGCTCTTCCACCCATGCCTAAACTTTTTTAAAAGAAGTTCCAAGGATGAAAAACCTTCAGGTTAAAATATGGTTTATTTCCAACTTTATCTATAAATTAAATGTAATTTCACTCAAAATCCTTGTAGTCATGTTGTAAAACTAAAAAATGTACTCTAAATATATGTGATAATGCAAAGAAATTAGAATGGTCAAAATAATTTTGAAATTGAAGTGCAAATTTGGAAGATTTATACCACTTGATAATAAGGTTTATTATAAAGGTCAATAATGATGACAGTGTAATACTGAAATAAAAGAACAGAAGTAGAAGAATTAAATAAAAACATAGAGGTTACAAAAATTTAACCACACATATAGAACAAATTGACTTTTGGTGAAATTAACAAGACAATTCACTGGAGAGAAGATTTTCTTT
>NW_006921592.1:5514833-5515820 GCF_000298275.1 Orycteropus afer afer | reverse complement strand
GCTGTGAAAAATATTTTCAAAATACACATTCAATAAAAGACTTGTATCTAGAATACATAAGGAATCCATCCAAACCTGTCCTGAAAAACTGCAGCCTGAATTCTCCCTAGAAACGAGAAACAAGAATAGCCAGACTTTGTCTCACCTACTTTGATCATGTTGTCAGAAGGGACAGTCTCTGGAGAAGGATATCACGTTTACTGAAGTGGAGGATCCATCCAATAAAATATTAAGAAGGTAGACAACCAAATTATAAATGGTCAAGTTGTGAACAAGTACTTCACCAAAATTATACAGAGAGATGAAAATTAAGGATATAAAAATATGCTAGTAATATTATTCATTGGGGAAATGTACATTAAAATCTCAATGAAATAATATTGTTGTTATTGTTGTTAAGTGCTATTGAGTCAGTTCTGACTCATAGCGACCCTAGGTACAACAGAACAAAACACTGCCTGGTCCTGTGCCATCTTCACAATCTTTGCTATGATTGAGCCATTGTTATAGCCAGTATCTCCATACAGTATCCCCTGGTTGTTTCAACAACTGCTTTTTGGTTTATGTACTGGTTCCTCCAGAGCACAATTAAGTGTTTTGGTATTCCCATTCTTCACAATGTTATCCATAATTTATTGTGATCCATATGGTCAAATACCTTTGCATAGTCAATAAAACACAAGTAAACATCTTTCTTGTATTCTTTGCTTTCAGCTACAATCCATCTGACATTAGCAATGATATATCTTGTTCTATGTCCTCTTCTGAATCCAGTTTGAATTTCTGGACATTCTTTGTCAATATATTGCTACAACCTTGTTTCAATTATCTTCAGGAAAATTCCACTTGTGTGTGATGTTTGATAATAACTGCATTCTGTTGCATCACCTTTCTTTGGAATGGGCACAAATCTATATCTCTTGCAGTTGGTTGGCCAGGTAGTTATCTTTCAAATTTCCTGGCATAAATGAGTGAGTGCCTGCCTCC
>NW_006921592.1:5508004-5514038 GCF_000298275.1 Orycteropus afer afer | reverse complement strand
TTTTTTTTTCTTTAGTTCTTTTAGCTTAAGAAATGCTGAGGGTGGTCCTCCTTTTTGGTATTCTAATTCTACATCTTTTCACATTACATTATAATACTTTGCTTTGCCTTCTCAAGTAGCTCTTCACAATCTTCTACTCAGATGGTTTATTTCATTGTTTCTTTAACTATTTTCCATACAAGAGCATGTTGCACAATCTCTTCTGATGTCCATTTTCCTCTTTTCTTGTTTTTCTGATTTTTAATGACTTTTTGCTTTCTTCACATATGATGTTCTTAATGGCATCCCACAATTCCCCTGGCCTTCGGTCACTGGAGTACAATGAATAAAATCTATTTTTCAGATGGTCTCTAAATTGAGGTGGTCATCAGTTTGGCTCTTTTAGTTTTGTTTAAATTTCTTCAGTTTCAACTCAAACTTGTGTTTGAAGAATTGATGGTCTATTCCACAGTCAGGTCCTGGCTATGTTCTGACTGATAATTAGTGAGCTTCTCTATTGCCTCTTTCCACAGATATAATTAATTTGATTCCTATGTTGTATTAACTAAACCAAACCCAAATCACTGCCTTCAAATAGATCCAGACTCATAGAGACCCCTCCTTGGGTTTCCGAGGAGGTATCTCTATGGAAGTAGATTGTCCAGTCTTCCTTCCAAGGACTGGCTGGTGGGTTTGAACCACTCACAGTCAAATGCCATAAGCACTATGACAAGTCTTCCTTATAGATGTATGGATATTATCCTGTCGCTAACAGCATTATACTTCAGAACAATCAGCATGTATTAACATAGTCTAGGCTACAAATCCAAATTAATTACAAAGAAACAGAAAAAAAAAAGTCACACTCAAAGGCAAAACAAACAATGGAGATCAAACTAGGCATGGCCAAAAAATTGGAATTAACAGCACATATTTTTTAAAAAATATATATTAAAATTTTGTCCAATCAGCTATGGAAATGTTGATAAGGAATGAAATGATCAAGTATAGCAACAAAAGAATGTTGTTGTTGTTGTTACATGCCGTCGAGTCAGACCCGACCGACCCCTCCTTGGGTTTCTGAGGCAGTATCACTACAGAAGTAGACTGCCCCATCTTCCTTCCAAAGAGTGGCTGGTGGGTTTGAACCACCAACCTTCTGGTTAGAAGTCGCTACCAGAACTCCCAACAAAAGAATAGAAACTATAAAAAGAAAAACAAAAAACTTTTAAAAGAGAAAAATACAGTTTCTGCAGTAAAAATTTTACCAATTGAAATTAAAAACCCATTGGAGATAACAAAATATAGACTAAATGAATTTCTTGATAAATCAATACATATTACCTACACAGTAGGACAGAGTGAACAAAATGGGGGAAAAAGTGAACAGAGACTCGGCACCTGTACAGCTATAACACATATTCAAGCATATATGTAATTAAAGTCCACAGAAAGGGGCAATAAAGGCAAAAGAACTACATCAGTAAATGATGGCCATAAATTCCCCCAAATGTGATGAACAACATAAAGTTCCAAATTCAAGGAACTCATTGAATTGCAAACAAGATCAATACTAAGACAACCATAGCTAGGCACATACAGTAAAACTGCTGCAAACCAGTCATAAATAGGAAGCTTTGAAAGTAGTCATACAAAAATAATGCATTACATATAGAGAACAGAACTTGTTTAAGTTTAGTCATGATGACTGCTATTTCTCTACTACATAACACTGAACTTAGGATATATTAGGCACTCAGTAAATATTTACTGACTAAATAAAAAGTTGATTGAGATGCCCAATTGAAGGAAAACTTTTTTTGTCTCCATGGATAGTGGAAAGAGCAGTAGACATTGGAGTTAGAAGAGCTTCATTTAAACTCACATCCACCCTCTAGTAACTGAGTGATTCTGAACAAGTTCCTTAATCTCTATATAAATCTCATTTCCTCATTTTAAAAATTGGAACAATAACTACTCAACAAGGTATTGTGAAGATTACATGAAAAACCAATATGAAAATGTCCAGGGTTTGGCATACAGAAGAGATAGAAAGAGAGTGATGTAGATGTATATATAATTTCAATATTTCTTAAGAGTGAGATTTTATGTTTTAATTGTTTCTTCATAAAGATATACTGTTTATTTTCTACAAGTAAAGGCCATTTTTGATGGACTTTTCTTATATGTTAATGCCTTAAACTATAAAAAATTGCTCAATGCAAAGGCAAAAACCTGTTGACATTTATAAAATGACTTAAAATCTTGTCCATAAACTTTCTTTATTCTTAGCATGCTGGTGGAAATCTTAGTTTTAATACTTATGTTGGTATTCCCATTTTTCCTAACATGAAAAATTTAATTTTGAATTTATCATTCCATCTCATGAAGCATCACTAATAACCATTAACTTCCAAATGGCTACCAATATTTTTTAGCATTTGTAATGCAGTAAAGCTTAATGGTTGAACAGTTTTAAAGGTATATTGCAATGTCTACCTCTAAACACACACACACTGAGTAGAGCTAGGCTGATAAAAAAAAGTTTAAAGGTTATATTTTTATATAACATAAAAAATGTTTTCTATACTATGAAAGGCAAACATACAAGGATGTGCTTATTTTTCTGCAGATTAACTCACCGTCGTGGAATCCATTGAGACTCAAAGCGACTCATCCTTGGGTTTCCAAGGTGGTATCACTACAGAAGTAGATTGCTCAATCTTCCTTCTGAGAAGTGGCTGGTGAGTTTGAACCACCAGCCTTCTGGTTAGCAGTCAAATGTCTTAAGTGCTACACTACTAGAACTCCTTTCTATAGATTAATGTCTCCCAAAAGATATTTGTTATACAGGGATGTTTCTGAAACAAATTTATGGCCTTGCACTAAAGTGAGGATGTAGTCACGATAAGAAACAATTACTGTATCATCAGTTCCACTGTGTTTTTGCTTCCTTCCATGGAATCTAGAGATTAAAAATAATAATACACTGTACTCTGAGCTGTGTTAGGTTGGAATTATTATCTTAATGCTGTGAAGACAAATTTTCATTACATCATAGATTTTTATGTGTGAAGTACAAACAGAGAATTATCTTTATAAAATGGGAGAAAATTGCAACTATTTTTCAAATGTAACCTTCACATTTTGAAAAGTGCAGTAATGATCTGTCCCCATGGAGACAAATATTTTCCCCTCATTTCTGAAACTAAAATTCAGCACATTATATCCAGATCTGATCCAGTCCCTCTAGTCTGTCTTGGGAGTTTATATGATTATAAAGATGTGTCCAAGTTAATAGTAAGGATGTGCCATGAAAGTTTGCGTTTACCACCCTTTAAATTAATACTGCATATTTTACATTTTTTAACTTCATATTTTTTCAAGATAAAATGTATTGTTATTCAATAAGATGTAAGACTCAGCACTAAGTACATGAAATATCAAAAGCGACCACAGACCCTGGAATTGAGAATAACATTCCATATCCTGCTCTGCCTGAAGAACACATGTATGGACATAAAGAGCACTTGTAAACATGTAGAACTCTTACTTTTTATCCCTTGACAGTGCAAAATGGAAGACATGTTTACATTCTACAAAAAGTAGAAGCTTATCATGTGTCTGTTCACTTTTATTGGTTCATGTATGTAATTAATTCTTATTTTTCTTCCTTTTACATTTCAAAAACATACTCAATGAAAAATTCTAATCGATAATGTTAAAAAGCTGTCCTCATATTTATAATATATAGTATTTTCTGTATCTCTAGAATAAACCTTTTCACTGAATGAAATAATTGGTCTTTTTTTTTCCTGGTAATTTTGTACATTTGATTCATCACAATTATTCTAAAGACAAAATGCGTGTGTATGTGAATCTGTGTGTAAGTGTGTGTGTAAGTATGTGTGTGTGCGTGTGTGTTTGTGAATGAAAAAACACTTTGACCTTGGTCCTTGCTTTCTGAGAAGCAACCCTGCGGGTAATTGAGATAATTGAGGTGCTTTTATTTGAAACTTTCAGACCACACCTGAGGACTTGTGATAATAAGGGGGATGGGCAAACCAGTTCAGAAAAGAGTCACCTGAAAGGCTGATATCAACAAAACCTCAAGGCAGCATGATTTACCCATCATGACCATGAGGTGAGGCCACTAAAAGATCTGAGCATGGTTGATGAAGGGAGAGTGACGCATCGTCTTTGTGATATTGCAGCTGTGTGTTGGGAACCTTCCTAGACCTTGCCCGTGATTCTCTCCTGTTTTTTTTTGGTGAAAGTTTACAGAGAAAATTGGTTTTCCACTTCTGCCCTGTATTTATCTTTTCTCTTTTCCCTTCTTTTCTATCCTCTCCTTCCTTCTGAGCTTTATCGTTGTGCTATACTGCACTTTTTATTGTTATGGTTGATTGTTCTAGTGTGTGTGTACCTCTCTCTTGTTATAGTTCACCTTATAGGCCTGTCTACATTTTGGCTGAAAGTTGAGCCATGGCGTGAGTTCAGTTCCAGGTTTGACAGGTGTGGGACTTTTAAGTTTGTGTGTCAACTTGGCTGGGCCTGGTTGAGTGGCTGGGTAGCTGAATGTAGTATTCTCCATGATGAGACTGGTAATCAACTCTGTAGTGGAGTCTACTGTGAGCAGCTGAGTAGCTGCCTTAGGGATGTGGTCTGCTTCCTGTATATCAGCAGAAGCCTTGTCTACAATGTGGCAGTTTTTAAGACACTACCTAACTCACTAAGATTTCAGTGTAAACACTGAATAAATTCACTTTAAAAGGCTCATAGCAAGACATCTAATAAGCAAAGCCCAAACTGCTTCAATAGACTATTTCAGGGTTTTGATTTTTCTTAATCACTTCTTATTTTACATTGCTCATTGAATTTTGCCTTTGTGCAGATTCATTTCCATAGGAAGGACATTAAATATTATGGATAAAGTTTACTTATAAAGTAAAAATTTCATGACTATTAATTTTATGGGAGCTCCAGCATGATGCAAATTGTTAACATGTTCCCTGCTGCCCAAAAGATTGGTGGTTCAAGTCCACTGAGAGGCCCCTCAGAAGAATGGCCTGGTAATCTACTTAGAATCAATAAGTCATTGAAAACAATATGGAGCACAGTTCTCTGATACACATGGGATCACTATGAGTCAGAATCAACTTGATTGCAGCAGGTTTTTGTATTCAATCCATGTATTATTGCTTTTAACCTACTTTATGATTTCTTCACTAAAATTATTAATACCTAAAATAATATAAAGCATTACCCATATTATGTTCTTATAAATTCACAGATGATTTATAGGTTTTCCTAATTATTCTATAGGAGAAAGTAATTAAAATTTTTATAGCAGATTTTCTCTCTTCTACACTAAAATTTATAAGGCCGGGGACTATACCTCTTTGCTCCCATGTCCTTAACACCCAAAACAATGCTTGGTACCTAGTAATCACACAATAAATATCTATTGAATGGATGAATAAATGAATGATGCTTAATTTCTTTCTGCACTTCCTTAATTTTATGCCTGCTTAAAACTTATAATTTCATATATACATACACATATCCATATATGTATTCATATGCACGGGTAGTGCAAATGGTTAAACACTTAACTACTACCTGAAAGGTTGATGGTTCAAACCCACCCAGCAGTGCCTTATAAAATAAGTCTGTTGATCTGTTTCCAAAAGATCACAGCTTTGAAAACCTTGTTGTTCAGTGCCATAGAGTCATTTCCGACTCATAGCGACCCCATGCACAGCAAAACGAAACACCGCCCCATCCTGTACCAGCTCCATGATCCCTACTATACTTGAGCCCATCATCGCAGCCACTGTCTCAATACATCTCGTTGAAGGCCTTCCCCTCTTTTGTCAACCCTCCACCTTACCAAGCATTACATCCTTTTCCAGGGGATGGTCCCTTCTGACAACATAACCAAAGTAGGTAAGATGAAGTCTGGCCATTCTCGCTTCCAAGGAGCATTCTGGCTGCACTTCCTCCAGGACAGATCTGTTAGTTCTTTTAGCAGTCCACGGTACTTTCAGCATTC
>NW_006921592.1:5506237-5507581 GCF_000298275.1 Orycteropus afer afer | reverse complement strand
TCTTCCTCCATACCTGATGCCACGTTTTTCTTCATATAGTCCAGCTTCTTGGATTATTTGGTCAGCATATAGATTGAATAAGTATGAGGAAAGGATATAACCCTGACACACTCCTTTCTTGATTTTAAACCATGTATTGTCCCCTTGTTCTGTTTGAACAACAGCCTCCTGGTCAAAGTACAGGTTCTTCATGAATACAATCAAGTATTCGGGAATTCCCATTCTTCTCAGTGTTATCCACAATTGAAAACCTTATCTAGAGTTTATATTCTGCACACATGAGGTCACCTTGAGTCAGAATTATCTTGAAGGCAGGTAATGACAATATTCATATTCATTAATGTATGTATTTCATTGAAAACCTACTATAAAATTATTACTTAGTTTCTCCTATAGAATAATTAAGAAAATCTAGAAATCATCTATAAATTTACCAAAATTCATAGCAACCCCTCCTTGAGTTTCAAAGGTGGTATCTTTACGGAAGTAGATTTCCCAGTCTTCCTTCTGAGGAGTGGCAAGTGGGTTTGAACCTCTAACCTTCTGGTTAACAGTCAAATGCCTTAGACACTATGTCACCAGAGATCCCTTCTCCTGTAGAATAATTAAGAAAATCCAGAAATCATCTATAAATTTACCAAAAATATATAAATAACTAGTAGAAAAAATATTTTTGAAATATGCAATATGAGTTATGTAAAGTAAATTAACCAATATATATCAAGCCTTGTGGTTCTTAACTAAGGAAATTATTTCGCTGTACTAATTATATATTTAATAAGGAAATGTATGCATATTGCCTTTAAGAATTGGAATAAGACAAATGTACAAATGTACTGCTTTACATAAGTTTTTAACATTTTGGATAAAGAAAACATAAGAAATGTCAAGAATGGAAGGCAAGAGATAAACTCTTATGTCAGAAGACATAATCATGTACCTACAAAAAATGACAGTGAATTAAATTAGACATTATTGGAATTAACAAGAGAGTCAAACAAAATTGCAAATGCAAGCTTAATCATGTTTTGCCCTGAATCAACAACAGTAGTGTAGAAATAAAATATAAAATAAGACATGGTTAATTAGATTGATGAAACTACAAACTTCTTGGTGTTGGTGAATTCCACTGAGTCAATTTTTGGCTCATGGCAACCAACCTTTTGTGACAGAGTAGAACTCTCATAGGGTTTTCTAGGCTGTGAACTTTACAGGGCAGAGTGCAAGGTTTTTCTCCCTGGTAGCTACTGAGTGAATTTGAACCACCAACCTTTGGATTAACAGCCAAGTGGTAACTTTTGTGTCACCAAGCCTCTTAAACTATAAAGTTGTTGTTGTTGTTGT
>NW_006921592.1:5500579-5505222 GCF_000298275.1 Orycteropus afer afer | reverse complement strand
CTTGTGTGTTAATTCCTACAGAAAAGGGTAAATTTCTATAAAGAAAACAAAAGTTTCATAAATAAAATCATTACAAAGTTCAGTGGAAAAATCTTCAAGTAATAAAAATCAAAAAATAAAGAGTACAATTTATATAGCCAGGGGAACAATATTATCACCAAAGGTAGGAAGGCTATTAGTGTATAACTATGTCATAAATAAAAATGAAGTTTCAGTCCTGAATTGCAGCTTAATTCAAATCTTGAAACCAAAGGGTATCATAAATTTCATTACCACATAGAAACAATTGTATCATTGCATCCCTTTTAATCTGAATATGTGTTGCACCAATTTTCGTTTTCCACTAAAAGGAAATTTTAGTTTAAGTTCAGTCAAAGGGGATTTTAGCATCAGCTTTTCTTAAACAAAGAAACAAAAGTCAACATGTATTTATAATCTATCAAGACCTATTACTTTATGTTTTTGAACAGACTGCTTCTCATATGAAAGAAATGCAAGAATTTTGAGTAGGTACCACTTTATTTTACATTTCTTTCATTTTTTTTAAATTTGTATATGTTTTTTATGAGTCTAAATCAACTCAATGGCAATAGATATGTGTTTTGAGAGGTTTAATACACCTTCATGATCAAATATTCACAATGATATAAAAAGATATACACATGACAGCAAATTTATAAATTTTTCTGAATCCATCTGAAACCCAACTGGCCCCAAATCTAAGGAGACACTGTCACCCTAAGGCAAAGACAAGATACAAGCAGTGGCTTGCCAGTACAGTATGTAGTTGAACATTGACAAGAAGAGCTCACCTCAGATAACTGCCAAATTGATGGAGACTGAATATGCACTGGTCACAAAGAAGAAGCACTAGGGACACATACACATACATAGGGAGAGTATGCCCAGAGTGTTCCAGTAATATATCAGACAGTGTTTCACTGCTATTCATAAGGTTTTCACTGGCCAATTCATTGAGAAGTGAATGGCCCCTATATTCTTCCAAATTTGTCTTAGTCTGGAAGCTCTGCTGAAACCAGTCCACCATGGGTGCACTTGCAGGTATTTGAAATACTGAGGCCATAGCCTCCAGTCTCACAGCAACACACAAGCCACCATAGTTTGACAAACTAAGTATCCAATATAGTTTTGGAAGATGGGCCCCTCAGGTCAGAAGGCACTCAAAATACTACTGGGGAAGAACTGTCTCCTCAAAGTAGAGTTGACCTTAATGACATGAATGGAGTAAAGCATTCAAGACCTCAATTTGCTGATGTAGCATAACTCAGGAAGAAATAGCTGTAAACATCCATTAATAATTGGAACATGGAATGTACAAAGTATGAATCTAGGAAAATTAGAAGTTGTCAAAAATGAAATGGAATACATAAAGATTGATATTCTGGGCATTGGTGAGCTGAAATGGACTGGGTTTGGCCATTTTGAATCAGACAACCGTATGATCTACTATGCCAGAATGACAAATTAAAGAGGAATGGCATGGCATTCATTGTCACAAAGAATCTATCTGAGCTACAATGCTGTCAGTGATGGGATAATATCTATATGCCTACCAGGAGGACCCATTAATACTAACATTATTCAAATCTATGCACCAACCACTAAAACCATAGATGAGGAAATTGAAGATTTTTACCAACTTCTGCAGTTTGAAACTGATGAAACACACAATCATGATATGTTGATTATCACTGGTGATTGGAATGCAAAAGTTGGAAAAAAATAAGAATCACCATTAGTTGGAAAATATATCCTTGGTGATAAAAGTGATGCTGGAGATCACATGGCAGAATTTTGACAGACCAATGACTTATTCAATGTAAATAACTTTTCAACAGCATAAATGGGGCCTACACACATGGATCCCACCAGATGGAATACACACAAATCAGACTGACTACACTTGTGGCAAGATGTGATGGAGAAGTTCAATAACTTCAGCCAAAACAAGGCCAGGAGCTGACTATGCCACAGACCATCAATTGCTCATGTGCAAGTAGAAGCTGAAGCTAAAGAAAATTAAAACAAGCCTATGAGAGCCAAAATATGACCTTGATCATATCCCACCTGAGTTTGGAGACCATCTAAAGAAATTACTTGACACATTGAACACCAATAACCAAAAAACAGAAAAATTGTGGGATGACATCAATAACATCATACATGAAGAAAGAAAAAGGTCATGAAAAAGACAGGAAAGGAAGAAAAGACCAAAATAGATACCAGAAGAGACTCAGAAACTTGCTCTGGAAGGGAGGATAGTTATAGCTAATGGAAGAAATGGCAAGATAAAAGAGCTGAACTGAAGATTTCAAAGAGCAGCTCGAGAAGACAAAGTCAATTATTATAATGAAACATACAAAGACCTTGAGTTAGAAAACCAAAAAGGAAGAACATGCTCAGCATTTCTTAAGCTGAAGAACTGAAGAAAGAAATCAAGCCTCAAGTCACAATATTGAAAGACTCTATGGGCAAAATATTGAATGATACAGGAAACATCAAAAAAAAAAAAAAAAAAGATGGAAGGAATACACAGAGTCACTCTACCAAAAAGAAATGGTCAGAATTGATCCATTTCAGGAGGTGGCATATGATCAACAACCTATGGTACTGAAGGAAGAATTTGAAGCTGTACTGAAGGAACTGACAAAGAGCAAGCCTCCAGGAATTGACGGAATACTCACTGAGATATTTCAACAAATGAATACTGCACTGGAGGCACTCACTCAACTATACCAGGAGATTTGGAAGAGAGCTACATGGCCAACTGTCTAGAAGAGATCCATATTTGTACCCATTCTGAAGAAAGGTGATCCCATAGAATGTGGAAATTATTGAAGGCAAGTAAAATCTTACTGAAGATAATTTTTAAAATGGTTGCAGCAGTATATTGACAGAGAACTTCCAGAAATGCAAGCTGGATTCAGAAGAGGATGTGGAATGAGGGATATCATTGCTGATGTCAGATGGATCTCAGCTGAAAGAAAAGAATACCAGAAAGTTGTTTCCTTGTGTTTTATTTACTATACAAAAACATTTTATTGTGCGGATTATAAAAAATTATGGGTAACATTGAGAAGAATGGGAATTCCAGAACACTTATTTGTACTCATGAGGAGCCTGTACATAGATAAGAAAGCTATCGTTTGAACAGAACAAGAGGACACTGCATGGTTTAAAATCAAGAAGGGAGTGGATCAAGGTTATATCCTTTCTCCATACTTATTCCATCTGCATGCTGAGCAAATAATCTGAGAAGGTGGACTATATGAAGTATGTGGCATCAGGACTGGATTAAAAGTCAGTAGCAACCTTCAATATGCACACGACACAACTTTGCTTGCTGAAAGTGAGAATAACTTGAAGCATTTACTGGTGAAAATTTAAGACTGCAGTCTGCAGTATGGATTACACCTCAACATAAAGAAAATAAAAATCTTCACTACTGGGCCAATTAGCAGCATCACGAGAAATTGAAAAAAGCTTGAAGTTGTCAAGGATTTCATACTGTTTGCTTCCACAATCACACCAATGGAAGCAGCAGTCAAGAAGACAATGTATTGCATTGGGAAAAATCTGTTGCAAAAGACTTCTTTGAAGTGCTGAAGAGCAAAGATATCTCTTTGAAGACTAAGGTACACCTTACCCAAGCCATGGTATTTTCAATCACCTCATATGCATGTGAGAGTTGGACAATGAATAAGGAAGACCAAAGAAGAATTGATGCTTTTGAGTTGTGGTGTTGGCAAAGAATGCTGAAAGTACTGTGGACTGCTAAAAGAACTAACGAATCTGTCCTAGAAGAAGTGCAGCCAGAATGCTCCTTGGAAGCAAGAATGGCTAGACTTAGTCTCACCATTCTCTAGAGAAGGATGTCATGCTTGGTAAAGTGGAGCATCAGTGAAAAAGGGGAAGGCGCTCAACAAGATCGGTTGACATGGTGGCTGCAGAGATGGGCTCGGATATAGTGGGGATTGTGAGGTTGGCACAGGACTGAGCAGTGTTTTGTTCTGCTGTACATAGGGTCGCTATGAGTCAGAGACAACTCAGTGGCACCTAACAACAACAACAGCACAACATAGTTGAAACAGTTTGGGCAACACAAAAATAACAATCCCAAAAATAAAACTAATATTCATGATTTGAAGGACTTCTGGTTTCAGTCTTTATTCTTGGAAGTCTTTACTCTTGTCCTTAAAATAAGTAAAAAGACATACAGACTGAAAATTACTTATTTTACTAGTCTCATCAGAGAATTGAGATTGCAGAGAAAACTGCAGTCCTAAAATATGGAGAGTCAAACATGGCCAGAGAGAGAAAGCACCTGAGATTTGCTTCCTTTGAACAGAAAACTGGTGGAGGGTCACTTAATTAGTAAGTTTGCCTAACAGTAGCATCCTATCTATTCTTTCTTGCATATTGATTTGTTTTCTTAAACATATACCTTAGAATTATTTTCCTTGTCAGTACACTGATATCTTCGTCATTTTCACAACTGCATGTATTTCTGCTGGGTTGTTGTTATTGTTATGTGCTGTCGAGTTGGACCCGACTCATAGCGACCCCTCCTTGGGTTTCTGAGGCAGTATCACTACGGAAGTAGATTGCCCAACCTTCCTTCC
>NW_006921592.1:5499301-5500479 GCF_000298275.1 Orycteropus afer afer | reverse complement strand
TTAGCAGTCAAGTGCCTTAGGCACTATGCTACCAGAGCTCTTTTCTTCTGGGTGGCCTTACTATAGTTACTCAAATATTTTCTTAATTTTGGACTCTTAGGGTTTTCTGATCCTTTGCTGACAGAAATAATAGTTTATTATTGCACATTATTTATAAGTTTTTTCATACATAGCAAGAGTTTCTGTAGGATAGAGTCCCAGATGTAGAGGACTGCTATGTGAAAGGACAAGTTCAGTTATCACTATGGAAGCTATTTTTACCATCCCTTTCACAATGGTGGGATCATCTGTCATTCCCACTGACGATATAGTAGAGTATCTATGTCCCCACAGCCTCATTATGAACCTTCTAAAGTTTTTAAAGTGTCCTCCTAATATATGTTATTTCATTAGTTTTCTAGTAGCATCATTGACTCATTGCCATGAAGTCGATCCCTCCTCATATTGACACTCTAAGACAAAGTAGAACTGTCCTGTAAGGTTTCCAAGACTGTAAAGCTTTATAGAAGCAGACTCCCACATCTTTCTTCCATGGAAAAGCTAGTGAGTTTGAACCACCAAGTATTTAATTAACAACTATGTGCTTAACCACTATCTATCAGGTTACTTTTAGTAGCATTATTCTAAAAGAAAAAAAAAACAACTCACTGCCATGGAGTCGTATCTGACTCATAGCGACCCCTCTTTGGGTTTCCGAGACAGTATCACTATGGAAGTAGATTGCCCACCCTTCCTTCTGAGGAGCAGCTGGTTGGTTTGAACCGAATTTCTCCTGGAACTGAGTAAACTGAGTCCAAGAGAGACTGTTCCTTTTCTAGAATAAATAACTAGCATCATTTACATATGATTTCAGCTAGAGATGGTCTCACCCTTACAGAATAAAATGCTCTGGATAACTGCTTCATATAATCAAATTAGTCAGGTCTCAATTTTTCCTTAATAAATAGAAACTACAGTGTATGGTATGAAATAGTGATTCTACCTTATTTTCTCTCTTGTTCTCTTTATTTTTGTTCTTGGTCAGATTTGTATTCATTTAGTCAGTCCACCTAAATGTATATTTAAAGTATCTATCATCACAAAAAGGAAGGTTGGGCAATCCTACTTCCATAGTGATACTGCCTCGGAAACCCAAGGAGGGGTCGCTATGAGTTGGGGCCGACTCGACGGCATATAAC
>NW_006921592.1:5489696-5496971 GCF_000298275.1 Orycteropus afer afer | reverse complement strand
GGGTGGAACAGGCATAGTGGAGAGGGAGTAAAGAAGTGTGTATGAAGGGGGAGACTTCATTGTACAGAACGGTCATTAACTGTGATGCAAACGCCAATGTTACCATGGAAACCTCTGTCCTCTACAGAATATACTAGAGCAATTTTTGAACCATTTGTCCATTTGATTAATTATGTCTTTGTGCCGAAGGCAGCTTGGCTTGATTGTCTCATCATGTATTAGAGAAGCTACTGCTCTAACAAATGGGCCTATTGTTTTGAACCTATTCATCTTGGTGCATCCCTTTGAGCTGATAGACATTTCAACAAAATAACTGTCCCTTAATGAGCTGCAGCCTGTCAGAATTGTTTAGGGCTTCATGAGAGGCACAGACCATGGTCATGACAGCCTCAGTTATTATGGCAATGAGTAGGATGTCTATAAAAGAGTTTACATAAACACAATGACCCTCATTTTGATATCACAAAGTTGCTTTTTAATTAGTGCAGTGATTAAAGTGCTCGGCTGCTAACCAAAATGTTAGTGGTTTGAACTCAACAGCAGCTCCACTGGAGAAAGACGTGGCAGTCTGCTACTGTGAAGATTTACAGTCTTGGACACCCTTTGGGGCAGCCCTACTCTCTCCTGTAGTACCACTGTGAGTCGGAAATGATTTGACACCAGCAGCTTTGTTTACATACATAATACTTATAACACACTCCAGAATTTTGTTCTAACATAAGCTATAGAGTTTTTGACAACCTAACTGCATGTGTTCACCAAGTCAAGAAGAAGAAAACATTTTTCATAAGTTTGTAAGATTGCTCTTGTTTTCCATGTGTCTGAAAAATGCTGTTGATTCAATGATGGGAACAGGGTAATGAAAGCAAAACCAACATTTTGTTATGTTTTTCTGATTCGTGGTGAGTTTTATAAGGTAGTTTTGCCTGAGCAAATCTTCCTTTGAAAAACAAAATTAAAAAAAAAAAAAAATAGCGCTAAAAAGTAAATTTGCAATGCCATCATATTTAAACACAAATAAATATATTTCTGGAAAATGAGGAAAATGTCACATTTTCTAGCATCCCTTGTATACAGGAAGCTGTATGATAATAAACTATTTTGGTTGGGAGTATGCACCTGTTGATTTGTTACCCAAAAGCCAAAGCATGTTTCATGGGGGTCTATACACAATAACGATGTGTTTTTCTGTCCACACTAACTTGAATAATTCTGCTAAAAAGAGAGCATACACAGGCAAATTCAATATGTTTGCTGAAAGTATGAGAAATTCTCCCTCTGAACAGACAAATAGATTTTCTAAAAAAAGGTGATATGCCAGTCACAGCCAGAGTCAACATGCTGGAAACAATCTCTTTGCCAAAAGTTAATTAGGACCCTTAAGAAAAGTTTCCTGAAAGTTTTTCCTTTGTATATTTCAGTTTTGCTTCTCTAGCTCTTCTCTTCATGGAAGAGTCCTAGAGCAACAGTGTGTATAATCTATGTTTTAATTATTTTTCCATACAGAATCCATGATTAAATTGTGTCCCTAAAAATCACAGATGGAAGTCACCACTGTGTAGCTACCAACAACCACATTTAATCAGTTAATAAGTAGGGATTAAACTTAATTCAGATTAATTGGTATTAGTATAGAGTTCGTAAATCAATTGCTTTCATATTAATTTACATTGTCTAGACATGACATCATGCTGATTCTTTGTGTGGTTTAACTACTAATTACAGACTTTAAGGGTAACAGATGCAAACTTTTTGTTTAAAGCTCTAAAAATAAACCAAGGCTGGGACTGTTGGTCCAGTTCTGTGGGTTTGTTTTGTTTCCTTCTTTTTAAGGTTGGGACAACATTACATTTTAAAGTCTGGAATGAACATAATTTAACCTCTTCAGTATGCAGATGGATTCTTATATAGATAAAGAGAAAAACATTTAGTAGCTGGTTAAAGAAATTCTAGAAAAAGAAAAATATTGTTAAAAAATTAGACTAAAGTTCCCAAAACTCAGCCAGTAATTAACCAATTGAAACTCTATTACAATGATGGCTGATTACAAATTTTTTGGTTTGTATTTCTATCTGTGCCATTAAGAGTATAAACTGTACCAAATGGAAAAACTGCTCTGTGGAAAACATTTATTTAATTCTGATAATTCATTTAATTCTAATAACTTTTCAACTTCTCAGAGTTTAATAGTTTAACTTTCCTGAATACAGTAGGAATTTATATTTAAAAACTGAACCAACTAAAATAAATAGGAAACATTCCCTTCTTTTCTTAAATTATCACTCTCCTGAATCCAAAAATAAAGTTTGTGGCCTTATGTTCAGGTTGAGAAAATAGCGTCTAAATTTGTTCATTTACTAGTTCATGAATTTTTCTTAAAACCCAGCATCTACTAAAGAAGCCTATCCTTTACATCCTAGATTTCCTTAGATGGCTTATATTTGGATTTTAAAGAAGACAAAAATCTAATAGAATTAACCTTTTTTCATTTATAGGAAATAAACTTTCTTGTAAGAACTCATGTTACAGGTACCTGGTTTCTTTAAATCAATGTCGGTTATACTGTGTGAATTTTATAGCTTCATTTTTATTTACTGGAATATTCATTTCTCCCTTCAAAAGATAGTATTCTTTATGTGCATATGAGATAGGCATTACAGAAGGAAAAGGATGATGTTATGTCAAAGTGATTCATGCACCCTCAATTCCTGGGTGGGTGAGGAACAATGAAATGCCAAGGCAAGGCTGCTACTTTTGTTACATATAGTTGATGCTAAATTTAAAACGGGGCATCGTTTCCGCTCTGATAAGTCACTCTGTTGTGTTCTGTAAACTGTATGGACTATTTCCTCTGCTAAGAAAATGCTAGAAATTTTAATCTTCATGAAGCTATCTTTAAATGTTATTTAAGATTGTTGTAGTTGTTGTTATATGCCGTGGAGTTGGCCCTGACTCATAGCGACCCCTCCTTGAGTTTCCTAGGCAGTATCACTAAGGAAGTAGGATTGCCCAACCTTCCTTCCGAGGAGTGGCTGGTGCGTTTGAACCGCCAGCCTTCTGGTTAGCAGTCAAGTGCCTTAGGCAGTATGCTATCAGAGCTCCTATTTAAGATTAGCAGTGTTCAATGTGCATATCTGTATACGATTGGTGATCTCCTGTTTACTCTAGCTATTTACCTTTGCTCATAAATAAATCTTCATTTGAGACAACTTTCATTAAATTTCATTTTTATAATAACAATTTTTTTAAATTGAAATAATGTAACATTTTAATTTTAAACATAAAGAAAAGTTGCAAAAACAGTTCAAGGAATTCCCCATCCACCAAATTTCACCAACATTCACCATTTTAAACTTGCTAGTTTCCTTATGTTCCCCCCTCCATGCCCCCTGTCTCTCTCTCTCTCCCTCTGTGTCTCTCTCTCTTATTATTTTCTCCCTCTTTCTCTCCTCTGCTTTCTTTCTCCATATACATATATACAAATACATATACATGTATATATATGTAAGTTCCCTAAGTGGCAAAAAGTTTGCACTCAACTTCTGACCTAAAAGTTGGTGGTTTGAACACACTCAGTGGTACCACAGAAGAAAGACCTGGCAATCTGCTTCTGTTAAGAATAGAACCAAGAAAACCCTGTGAAGCAGTTATACTCTGTGGCACATGGGTTTGTCTTGAGTCATAATCAACTTGATGACAACTTTGGAGATTTTAGTTTATACGTATACATCTATGTACAATCTAAAATAAGCCTTTAGTAATGAGGTTTGTTTTTCTGAAGAACCCAATGTGACTTCAGTTAGCAAGTTATCATGATTTCTTGTTATCTAACCCAGGTCTGTACATAGGCATTTATTTCAGTGGGTTTTTCACCAATGAGCCAATTAATTTGGAAAAGCAGACCAAAGGAGGTCAACCCAAATGTGTTTTGCTTTCCAATCTCAATCCCTTTATATGCTCCTGTTTCTTATTCCTCTTCCCTTTGGGGTGGCCTTAGCTCCAGGGAGGCCTCACAGCTTATTTAGCCTTTCCCCCCTTCTCTCTGTGTCCCATGACACATCCGCTAAGTCTAATTCTGAAAAGATCTGCTCTTTCCCCAGGTAGGGAAGGCTACTGGGTGAACCAATAGGTTAGTCCAACCAGTCAGGAGTGAGTTCCACAGACAGAGCCACGTCCAAGGTGTGTGGTTCTCCAGAGAAGCAGTTTGGGCTTTAAGAAACCCCTATCATGGCCTCCAACACTACCTGAAAGGTCCAGGACTGTTCTGCAGAGCGTAGAAAGAGAAGAAACTGGAAAAAACAAACAACAACAACAACAAAAATGACTTTGAAAGATATCAGGCAGTTCTGCTCTGTCCCATGGAGTCATTACAAGTTGGAATCACTTCATGGCCATGTTTTATTTCCCCACCCACCCCCAATATTCCTTAAAATTTTATTTTCTAACTTTGCATTATTCTCATCCACATGAAGAAAGGTATGCAGAGATAATTCTTAATCATAAAATTTATAGCTGATGATAAGCAGACTGGATTCTAAAAGATGGTGAGATTATAAAAGACAGTTTATACAATATTTCCTTACTCTTCTCATTGTATAGTCTTTAATAACTTAGGGAGTTAGCCTGAGATGTGTCTATAAAGTTCCCACGGGTTCATTTCCTCTTTCCTTTTCTTCCCCTCTCTAAGAGTCCTTCTTTATCTTGCTATCAAGCCCTTCTGTCCCCTTGTTGTTGTTGTTGTTGTTGTTGTTATGTGCCGTTGAGTTGGACCCGACTCATAGCGACCCCTCCTTGGGTTTCTGAGGTAGTATCACTATGGAAGTAGATTGCCCAACCTTCCTTCCAAGGAGTGAGTTTGAACCACCAGCCTTCTGATTAGCAGTCAAGTGCCTTGGGCACTACGCTACCAGAAAGCTTGACCCTGCCTCTAGTGGCAACAGCGACAGTGGCATACTCAAGGGTATAAGAATCTCTTCTTACGATTTCAAGGCATTGTAATCCTACACATCCTATTTCAAGTAGGAATAAATATATGTTGGGAACAAAACAGATAAAGAGAATTGCAAACTGTGAAGCATCACATTTTTTAATCAGCCTTATCTTACCATGCTCCCATGAAAGCCATTGGAACAAGATCAGTAAAATGGAAATAAAAGGTCCAATATTGGACACGTTTTGGATTTTTTTAGATTTCCATCATATCCAATCGTTTCATCTGCAAGTAAGGACAGTTTTATTTTTTTCCTATTCCTTTTCTTATCTTATTTCTCAAACTTCCTAAACCAGGTTAATTAAGAGTGGTGAGAGCAGAAATCCATCTTGCTTTGTTTTGGATGTTAAGAGGAAGCATTTAGTCTTCATCATTAATTATAATGTTAGCTATAATTTTGTTTTGTTTGGTTGGTTTTTGTTTTGTTGTGCTTTGTTTGTTTATATCAAGTGAAGAAAGTTCCTTTTATTCCTGTCTTTCTTCCTGAGAGGTTTTATCATTAATAGGTGTTATATTTTGTGCAAAAAATTAAATAATTTTGTGCTTCAAATCATGTAGTTTTTCTTCATAACATGTTAATATGATGTATTGCACAAATTTTTAAGTAAGAACTTAGCCTTGAATCCTGAGAATAAGTTCCACAAGATGATATGTGTATATATACATACACACACACACACACACACACGTATATATACATATATTTCTTAAATCTATTTGCTAATATTTTGATAAGAATTTTTTCATCCATATTTATGAGCACTATCAGCCTCAAGTTATTATTTTTCAATTTTTCATTTTTTACACTACTTGTCTATTTTTGGTAACATTAGCTTCAAAAAATAAATTGAGATGCACTCCTTCCTCTCTTATTTTCTAGAAGAAACTGTAGAATTGGTGTTAATTCTTCAAATTTTGATAGAATTCTTTAGTGAAATCATCTAGGCCTAAATATTTCCTTATTGAGAAACTTTTAATTACAACTTCAATTTCTTTGATAGTTATAAGACTGTTCAATTTACCTATTTAACATGAATGAGTTATAGTTGTTTATGTTTTTGAGGAATTGATCCATGTTGAGTAAGTTGTCAAATTTATATAATTGTTCATAGTAATTCCTTATTTTCCATTTGAGGTCTGCAGGGTCCACAGTTATATATTGCTTCATTTCTGCTATAATTTGTGCTTTCTCTTTTTTTTTTTTTTTTCCATTGTCAGTGTTAATAGATGTTTATCAATTTACTGGCCTTTAGAAAAAATCAGCTCTGTATTTCATAGATTCTTGTTCTATTTTTATACTTTCAATGTAATTGATTTCCTTTTTTCTCTTTGTTTTTCTTTGGTTATTATTTTGTTCAATTTATTTTGCTTCCTTTTTCTAGCTTCTTGAGGTCAAAGCTCTGATTATTATATTGAAATTTTGCTATTTACTAATATATGCATTTGGGATCTCTGATAGCATAGTTCCTAAGGCACTTGACTGCTAACCAGAAGGCTGGTGGTTCAAACCCACCAGCCACTCCTTGGAAGGAAGATGGGGCAATCTACTTCCATAGTGATACTGCCTCGGAAACCCAAGGAGAGGTTGCTATGAGTCGGGACTCGACGGCACATAACAACAACAACAATATATGCATTTAGTGCCATACATTTCTCTCTCAGCACTGCCTTAGCTGTGACCAATAAATTTTGATATGTTATGTTTTCATTTTCATTCATTTCAAAGCATTTTTTTAATTTTCTTTGAGAGTTCTCTTTTTCATCCATAGATTACTTAAAAATGTGCTGCTTAGTTTCCTAGGTTGTTTTCCAGAATGAAAAACAAACTGTTTTGATGTTTTCTGTTATGCCTTTCTAGTTTCAGTCCATTTTAATCAGGAAACACAATTTGTGTGATTTCAAGGCTTATAAATTTATTGAGGCTCTTTCTGTTATAGTCTAGAATATGGTCTACCTTGGTTTATTTCATAGTACTTGAAAAGAATATATATATTGCTGTTTTGTGATGGAGATTTTCTTGTCTTTCCACTGCTGATTTCTAGTTTAATTTATTGTGGTTAGAAAAGATACTGTATATGATTTCAATCCTTTTAAATTTTTTGAACTTTGTTTTATGATCTATGTTTTGATATGTTTCATAGGCACTTGGAAAGAATGTCCTCTCCACTGTTGTTGGGTTAATTGTTCTGTAAATGTCAATTGTTGTTGTTGTTGTTGTTATGTGCCGTCGAGTCGGCCCCGACTCATAGCGACCCCTCCTTGGGTTTCCAAGGCAGTATCACTAC
>NW_006921592.1:5478892-5488785 GCF_000298275.1 Orycteropus afer afer | reverse complement strand
AGGCAGTATCACTACGGAAGTAGGAATGCCCAACCTTCCTTCTGAGGAGTGGCTGGTGGGTTTGAACCACCAGCCTTCTGGTTAGCAGTCAAGTGCTTTAGCCACTATGCTACCAGAGCTCTGTATATATATTTTTAAAAAGAAAATACCCTCTCTGCCATTAAGTCGATTTTGACTCACAGTGAACCCTCTTTGGGTTTCTGAAACAGTATCTCTAAGGAAGTAGCTTTCCCAGTCTTCCTTCTGAGGAGTGGCTGGTACATATATCTATATACATACACAGAGATATGTATGTATGTATGTACATATCTGTATGTATGTATACAGGTAGTGCCCAATTTATGGTGTATTTGAATTATGACTAACCACATTTACAACTATCTGTTTTTTAATTTTTTGTTTGGACTTTTGTAGCTTTTTGCTCAGGCAACAGATGGAGACACAGTAACATTACATGATTTCTAGAAAATAATAGACTTCAGTGTATCTGGAATATTGCATCTTCCTAGGAGAAAATTATGGGAAAATTCAAACAGGCAATATGGAAAAAAAAATGACTTATGTGAACACATTCCAAGTATTTGATCAGGAAAGTATGATAAAAGAGATCAGTGGAAAATTCATCCATATGACAAGAATTTGGAACTTTATATCACTGATGTGGAAAAATTCATAGATCATGATGGAAGGGAATTGGCAGAGCAGGGCATAATAGATTTTGAAGAGGAAAGGAATACAGAAGAAGAAAGGAATAATGAGCAAGAGAAAAGAGAGCTGTCAAAAAAAATTTCAGTGGAAAGACTAGCTGAACTTTCTTCTAAACATAATCAGGGACTTCAACTGCTTGAAAACATGGACCAAAATGCTGATTTCTTTGCTAAAGTTGATAGGCAGATTTGAGAAGCAGTGAGATGTTAGTGTGACATATATGCAGAAAAAAGGAAAAGGACCATAAAGACAACTCTCATTAATTTTCTGAATCTAAAACTCTTCCCATTCCCAGGGATAATCCAGATGATCCAGAACCTTCCACAAATGGAGTTACTACCACAATTGACAAAATGCTAACATTGTCCAACTCTTTATCATAGAACTAAATGTTTATTATTTATGTATTTCTTATGTATGTATTAAAATATATCTGTAGGTTTATATGTAATGTTTCTAACCACTAAAGACAAATAATGATTGAATTTATAAAGATACTGATAACATAAAAGAATAATAATGAAAAAAAGGATGTATTCAACTTATGTCAGAATTGACTTATGACAGTCATCAGAATGGAACCTTCATAACTTGGGGACTACCTATATCTATGTAGATATAGCTTCAGAGTCTCTTCTGATATCCATTTTGGTCTTTTCCTCCTTTGTTTTCTTTTTAATTAAGTTTTTCTTTCTCCATGTATGATGTTCTGGATGTCATCCCACAACCCATCTGGTTTTCAGTCATTGTTGTTCAGTGTGTTAAATCTATTATTCTAATGGTTTCTAAGTTCAAGTGGGATATAAAATCAAGGTCATATCTTTGCTCTCATGTATTTGTTTTAATTGTATTTAGCTTCACTTGAATTTGCTTATGAGCAATTGTCTATTGCACAGCCAGTGCCTGGCCTTGTTTTGGATGAAGATATTGAGGTTCTCTATTGCTTCTTTCCAAAAATGTAGTCAACCTGATTCCTGTGTATTCCATCTGACAAGATCCATGTGTATAGCCACTACTCATGTTGTTGAAAAAGGTATTTGCAATAAATAAGTCATTGGTCTTGAAAAATTCTATCATGTGATCTCCGATATAATTTCTATCACCAAAGCCATATTGTCCAACTAGAGATGATTCTTCTTTGTTTCCAGCTTTCACATTCTAATCACCAGAAATTACCAATACATCTTGATTCCATGTTTGGTCAATTTCAGACTGCAGATATTGGTAAAAATTGTCAATTGCCTCATCTATGGCTTTAGTGATGGGTGTGTACATTTGAATAATAGTGGTATTAACTTGTCTTCCTTGTCAGCATGGGGATATTATCCTATCACTGACAACATAATACTTCAGGATAAATCTTGAAACATTTTTTGTGGCAATGGGTGCCACACCATTCCTCTTCAATTTGTCATTCCCAGCATACTAGATCATATGATTTTCTGATTCAAAATGACCAAAGCCAGTCCATTTCAGCTTCACTAATGGTCAGGATATCAATGTTTAAGAATTCCATTTCATCTTTGACAACATCCAATTTTCCCACATGCATACTTAGTACATTCCATTTAAGATTATTAATGGATGTTTGCAGCTGTTTCTTCCCAATGTGAATTGTGCCCTATCAGCAAATGGAGGTCTCAAAAACGTTACTCCATCCACATCATTAAGATTGACTATATTTTGAGGTGACAGCTCTTCCCCAGCCATGTTTTGAGTACCTTTAAACATAATGGGCTCATCTTCCGGTACTATATCAGACAAATTTGCTCTGAAACTTGTTCTTGAACAGAGAGTAGTTAAAGAAATGGAATAAATGACAAGATAAAAGAGCTGAACAGAAGATTTCACAGAACAGCTTGAGAAGACAAACTCACTTATTATAATGAAATATGCAAAGGCCTGGAGTTGTTAGAAAACCAAAAGGTAAGAACACACTCAGCATTTCTCAAACTGAAAGAATTGAAGAAAAACATTCAAGCCTTGAGTTGCATTATTGAAAGATTGTGTGGACAAAATATTGAATGATGCAGGAAGCATTACAAGAAGATGAAAGGAATACACAGAATCACTGTACAAAAAAAGAATTTGTCAATGTTAAACTATTTCAGGAGGTGTCATACAACCAAGAACCAATGATATTGAAGGAAGAAGTCTAAGATACACTGAAGCAATTGGAGAAAAATAAGGCTCCAGGAAACGACAGAATACCCATTGAGATGTTTCAACAAATGGATGCGTTAGAGCCACTTACTTGTCTATGATGAGAAATTTGGAAGACAGATACCTGGCCAAATGTCTAGAAGAGATACATATTTATACCCATTCCAAAAAAAGGTTATCCCATAGAATGGAAATTAATGAACAATATCATTAATATCATAAGCAAGTAAATTATTACTTAATAAAAGATAATTCAAAAATATTGACAGGAAACTTCCAGAAATGCAAGCTGAATTCAGAAGAGGATGTGGAACAAGGGATATCATTGCTGATGTCAGATGGATGTTGGTTGAAAGCAAAGAATACCAGAAAGATGTTTACTTATGTTTTATTGACTATGCAAAAACATTCAATTATATGGATCATACCAAATTATGTATAACATTGAGAAGAATGAGAATTCCAGAACACTTAACTGTGCTCATAAGGAACCTGTACATAGACCAGGAGGCTTTTACTCAAACAGAAAAGCAGAATACTGTATGGTTTAAAATCAGGAAGGGAGTGTGTCAGTGTTGTATCCTTTCACCATACTTATTCGATCTGTATGCTGAGCAAATAATCTGAGAAGCTGGAGTATATGAAGAAGAACATGGCACCAAGATTGGAGGAAGACTCATTAACAACCTGAGACAAGTAGAGGAAACAACCTTGCTTGCTTAAAGTGAAGATGACTTGAAGCACATACTGATGAAGATTAAAGGATACAATCTGCAGTATGGAAAAACACCTCAACAAAAAGAAAATGAAAATCCTCACAACTGGGCCAATAAGCAGCATCATGATAAGTGGAGAAAAGATTGAAGTTGTTTGAGATTTCATATAACTTGGATCCATAATCAACACCAATGCAAGCAGCAGTCAAGAAATGAGACATCATATTGCAAATCTGCTCCAAAAGACCTCTTTAAAGTGCCGAAAAGCAAAAATGTGTCTTTGGAGATTAATGTACGCCTAATCCAAGTTTCGTATTTTCAACACCTCATATGCATGTGGAAGCTGTACAGTGGATAAGGAAGACCAAAGAAGAGTTAATGCTTTTGAGTTGTGGTGTTGGCAAAGAATACTGAAGGTACCATGGACTGCCAGAAGAATAAACAGCGCCGAAGAAGTGCAGCTGGAATATTCCTAGGAAGTGAGAATGGTCAGACTTTGTCTCACTTACTTTAGTCATGTTGTCAGGAGGGATCATTCCCTGGAGAAGGATATCATGAATGGTAAAGGGGAGGGCCAGCAAGAAAGGGGAAGACCCTAAATGAGATGGATTGACACAATGGCTATGATGATGGGTTCAGGTATAGCAAGTATTGTGAGGATAGCACAGGACCAGGCATTGTTTCATTCTGTTGTATATAGGGCCACTATGAGTCTACTCAAAGACACCTAACAGCAACAATAACATAGGTATATCTATACATACATTACATTTTTTCTTTCAGTTATTATTTTTTTTAATTTGTGTATTTTTTTTTTTTGTCTTTCTGTGGGTTACTTGAATATATTTTGGAATTCTAGTCTTATTTATCTATGATGCTTTGAGTTATCTCTTTTTAATTTTTTTTTAGTGATGGTTCTAAATATTACATTCCACATGCATAATTTCTATAGTATACTGATAACATCATTTTGTCAATTTGAATGTTGTATAGAAATCTAATCTCCCTTCCAAAATAAAAACACAAACTCACTGCCGTTGAGTTGATTCTGACTCATGTGACCTCCTGTGGGTTTCCAACTCTGGAAATCTATGGAAGCAGAATGCCTCATCTTTCTTCCACAGGGTGGGTGCTGGGTTTGAACCACCAAGCTCTTGGTGAGCAGCCAAATGCCTTAAACATTACAGCAGCAGAGCTCCTTATGTCCCTTTATATTCCTTCACTTATAACAATTTCCTTAAGTATTTCCTCTATCTGTGTTTAGAAACACATAAGATAGTGTTATTATTTTTATTTCAGTTATCAAAATAATTTAGAAAACACACAGAAAGAATATTGAACTTGCCTTTTTTTTTTTGCTTTCCATGAGCTTTCTTTCTAATGCCTTAAAGTTCTTTCTTTATCATTTCCTTTCCATTCAAAGGACTTCCTTTAGCTATTATGTTAGATTTAGGTCTACAAATGAAAATTCTCTTGATTTTCCACCATCTGAAAATGTCCTGATTTCTCCTTCCATTCTGAAGGATATTTTTACTAATATAGAATTATGGATTGACAGTTCTTTTTTATTTTTTTTTTTATTTTTTTCCCTCAGAACATGAAAAATAATGCAATACTTCCTCTTGTATCCATGGCTTTTCTTGAAAAAAAATTGCTGTTACTCCATTTTTTTTCCTTCTTCTGTACACAATGGGTTGTTCTCCTCTCCCCAGCCACTCTTAAATACTTAAGATTTATTTATTTATTTTTCTTTAGTTAACATAAATTCAAGTATGATTTTTCTCTTGGCATGTATTTCTTTGGATTTTAGCCTGTTTGAAATTCTTTCAGATTCTTAAATCTGTAGAATGTTTTTTTGTCAAATTGTGGAAGATTTGAGCCATTATGTCTTCTAGTACATTTACAGCCTTGCTTTCTCTCTCTTAACAGTTTGCAACTGCAATGAATGTTAGATCTGTTATTATATCTCTAAAGGTCCCTGAGGTCCCATCCATTTTGTGTGTGTTAATCTATTGTCTCTGTGTTCTTCACATTGGATCATTTCTATTGTTCTATTATTCCATTCAGTGATTCTGAAATTTTATGTATAATAGCCTACAAATGTAAGGAAATGAATTTTTAGATACTCTAATCAGAGAAAAATTCATCAGTGTAAGTTAGAGTTTGATGTTTCTTGAATTCTAGTTAATTACTTACAAGGTTTTAAATAGTGATGACTGCTTTTGAGTAGATAATTATGGTTCATATAATATCTATATTCATTACATTAGTTTAATAATCCCAAATTTTAGTGTTTTACAGCCACAACTTCTGTCTCTCTTACCAAATTTCCCTTAGTTCTTCTATGGTTCTACTTAACACTGTGTGTCAAATTTGGGTTTTCTGATTTTGAACTGTGGTCTGTTCCAACTGTTTTCTCATTTTGGAACCAATCCCAAAGACCCAACCTCTCTCAATAGATGCTGTTCCTTCATAATAAAGACAAGAATAAGAAACTGATAGACCTATGCAAGGACTAAAATCTTGTGCTTACAGATGATACAATGTCCCTTTTGTTCATATTTTATTGGCCAAAACCAAGCTGAAAGTCAACAGAGTGAAGAAACATCTCTGTTCCATAAAATGTGACAGACATATTATATGATGAAGGACATATTTACATAGCTTTCTTTGAAAGAAGAGAGTGAACAAATTTTAAAATGATACACTACACAGTATCTAAAAATTCTCAAACTCTAGATTATTTGGGAAAAATTCTAACATAGTTTAATAAATATTCTGAATTGTAAAATGTGTTAAAATGCATTTTGTGGTAAAGATGCAAACCTCATCGGGGCAAACAATGGTTCTATGACATGTGGAATTTTTCACACATGCTTTCAAAGAATAACCAGTTATTAACTTAAAATAATGTATCAAGTAGGTCATGTGAAACTTTTATTAACTATCTGCTTAATTTCTTTTATAAATATTATAAAAGTTATCTTCAGGCCAGTTTTTTTCTAGCCTACTAATGTTTTACTTTACATTACTAAATCTCCATTATAGGTATATCTATAGAGACAGAGATATCCCTTGACATATCTATATAACCCATTGTCTCATGAAATTTTATATTAAGTCCAGACACAGAATAATTCACAGAGTGATAGCAAGGGAAAAAAAAAAGGATTTTTAGGCAGCTGGAGTGAGAAGAAAAATTAGATAGAAAATGTTCTCTACTGGGAACTATTTTAAGTAAAGAATCTGGGGCAAAATTTTTACATAGCTTCTTCTTTCTAAATGAGAGAATTGATTCCTAACCCCAAAAATTCAATAGTGAGCTCATATGAGTCCCACATAAAGGATGCCAGCATAAAGGTGGCCTTATAGTGTTGTGAGATGTGAATTAGATAGTTTGTGTTGTTTAGCTTTGTCTAACGACTTATCTGGCTATGTGTTGATAATTTAATGTGGATTATACTAGTTTCCTAGCCTGATACACAGCCAATTCAAATTAATAAAGCTAAATATTACTGAATACCTCCTACAAGTAATTTGATCCCACCATTCCTCATGAAAGGCACCCTTCTAGAAGGTTTGAACAATGCCTATGATGGGGAGATATTACTTCTTACTTTCTATCAAATAATTATTTACTTTTTTCCTACTAACTTCTACCTAACAACAATGATTATATATATATATATATTTGTTGTTGTTGTTGTTGTTTGCCATCGAGTCGGATGGTAATCATCAATTATTGCATAGTCAACCCTCAAGAAGAGATAATTAATGTACTAGTTAATTAATGAAACAGAAGGGATGAGATAAATCCCAAATGCCCAAATAGCTAAAAGTTTAGTCAATATATTGTGACTATTATTTGAGAGATCCAAAGTATCAATAGACTAAAAGTTGTTATTAGTTACCAGTGAACTATCTCCAACTCAGGGTGCCTTTAGTATCGATTAAGGAGCCCTGCTGACTTTGAGGATAAGGCATTTGGCTGCTAATCAGAAAGCAATTCAAACCCACCAGTGACTCTTCTGAAGGAAGATGGGGTGATCTACTTCTGTAAAGATTTACAGCCTCAGGAACCCAATGGGGGTTGCTCTGAGTCAGAAACAACTTGATGCCAGTGAGTTTGGTTTTTTGGGGGTTTTTGTTTGTTTGTTTGTTTTAGTATAGATTATAGTCTTCAGTATGGGCACAAAGTTAAAAAAGAAAGAAAAAATGAATGCTGACCATTTGATTCCTACTCATGGTGATCCCATGTGTTTCAGAATAGAACTGCGCTGCATAGAATTTTCAATGACTGTTATCTTTCAGAAGTAGACTGCTAGGTCTTTCTTCTGAGGTCCCTCTGGGTGATTTTGAACCACCAAACTTTCAATTAGCAGTGAAACACTTAATGGTTTGTGCAACTAAGGAATACAGGGCTCAAACCATGAGGACACATGCTTTTGGAGAAGGGAGATATATGATGGATTGGAAACCAAAATATTTGAAAGGTGGATTTGTAATAGGTTTCAGAATTTGTAATATGTTTGGAATAGAATTCACTTACGTGGAATTCTAGGAGGTAAATGGGGAGAATAAGTAAGAAGAGGCAAGAGTGTAAGTGACAGATAGTGAATTGAACATAGTTTCATATAGATTACATGAAGAGAAGAAATAGGAGATGAATTTGATACAGGCTGAGAACTTAAGATTTAATTCAGTTAGAATTAAAAAGTCATTGCCATGAAACCTGGATTAGGAGAAAAACACATTTAAAGCTTTCATACTTTTCCTTAAAATCAGAACTTCTTGATTGCCTTCCTATAGGCCTGGGGCCAAGTATGACATAGCCTATTTTATTTTTAATCTTATTTTCATAATTTTTTATTCTTTTGCTTAAACAGAGGCTCCAAGTTGGATAAGCTTCAGGTATCACCAATCCTGGATCTGCTCTGAGTATTGTACAACTGTTAATTATTAGCAAAAGTGCTTAAGAAGGGCTCCCAGATCAGATAACACAGGATTAGAACCTGTGGCCTTCACCAAGTTGCTTAATCTCCCTGAAGTTCAGTTCACTCATCTTTAAATGGTAACATAGTCCCTTCACATTATCAATAGGGACGGGGGACAGGTCCCGGGAGCAGGATATCATGTTTGGTAAAGCAGAGGGTCAGTAAAAAAGAAGACCCTTGATAAGATGGACTGACACAGTGGCTGCAACAATGGGCTCAAACATAGCAACAATTGTGAGGATAGTGAAGGACTGGGAAGTGCTTCTTTCTGTTGTACATAGGGTCACTGTGAGTAGCAAATGATTTGATGGAGCTCTGGTGATATAATGAATAAGGCATTTGGCTGCTAACCAGAAGGACAGCAGTTCAAACCCACCAGCCTCTCTTCAGGGCAATATACTTCCACAAAGATTTACAGCCTTGGAAACCAACTTGATGGCAGTGAGTTTAGTTTGGTTTTTGTTTAATCACAACAGTAAGAAAAAAATGAAGATAATACCTCAAAGATTATTGTGAGGTTTTAATTTAATATTTGTAAATCATTTAGCATAGTTCTTATTGTATAACTGCTTCAAGCATGGTATGCTTCTCCTGACTGGGACAGAGCGAGTAGTCACCTGCAGGGATCCAGGTGAGGAAAGGGAACCCAGGCAATGCTCTACAAGCGGCAAGGTAGGAAAGAGGGGGGAAAGGACAGAAAAGGCCAGGGAGACCAGGACAGAGCAAGGAGTCAGTAGTAGGGATCCAGATAAGGGGCAGTTGGAGAGGTTTCCAACAGTGAAGGGAGACAAACTTGTCTGTTGGTTTGTCCTACTGTGGTGATGTGTTGCTGTGAGTCTTGAGGCTGTGCCACTGGTGTTTTAAATCCAGTGGGGTGCACATGGTGCACAGATATCAGCACAGCTTGAAGACTGAGACAGACTAGGAGGAAGGAAGAGGCCAACCACTTCTCAAAGAATTGGCCAGGGAAAACTTTATGAAAAGCAGAAAAACTATGTCTGATGCATTACTGGGCAACTTTATGAATAGTCCAGAAACATTGTTCCATACAGAGAAGGAGGATGAGTCACTTTGGTTAGAAGGCTCTCAAAACAGGACTGGGAGAGAACTGCATCACAGAGTAAAACCAGCCTTACTCCTATGGATAAGGTAAACCTTTCATGACCTCCATTTGCTGATGTGGCACCACTCAAATGGAGGAGAAACAGCTGCAAACATCCATTGTTGTTGTTGTTAAGTGCCATCAAGTCGTTTCCGACTCATAGCGACCCCATGCACAGCAGAACGAAATACTGCCGGATCCCACGCCAGC
>NW_006921592.1:5476816-5478163 GCF_000298275.1 Orycteropus afer afer | reverse complement strand
CATATAGCAAACATCCATTAATAACATGGAATACGAAGTATGAATCTAGGAAAATTGGAAGTTGTCAAAAATGAAATGGAATGTATAAAGATTGATATCCTAGGCATTAGTGAGCTGAAATGGACTGGTTTTGGCCATTTTGAATCAGACAACCATATGATATACTATGCTGAGAATGACAAATTAAAAGGGAATGACGTGGCATTCATCATCACAAAGGATGTTTCAAGATCTGTCCTGAAGTACAATGCTGTCAATGATAGGATAATATCCATATGCCTACAAGGAAGACCTCTTAATACTACTATTATTCATATATATATACCAACCGCAAAAGGCAAAGATGAGGAAATAAAAGATGTTTATCAACTTCTGAAGTTGAAACTGATGAAACATGCAATCAGGATGTGTTGTTTATCACTGGTGATTGGAATGCAAAAGTTGGAAACAAAGAAGAATCATCGGTAGCTGGAAAATTTGGCCTTGGTGACAGAAATAATTCTAGAAATCACATGGCAGAATTTTGCAAGACCAATGACTTATTCATTGCAAATATCTTTTTTAACAATACTGTACAAATGGACTTTGCCAGATGGAACACACAGGAATCAGATTGACTATATTTGTGGCAAGAGGTGATGAAAAAGCTCAATATCTTCAGCCAAAACCAGACCAGGAACTGATTGTGGAACAGGCCATCAACTGCTCATATGCAAGTTCAAGTTGAAGTTGAAAACACTTAAAACAAGACCACAAGAGCTGGAATATGATCTTGAATATATCCCTCCTGAATTTAGAGACCATCTAAAGAATAGATTTGACACATTGAACACCAGTGACTGAAAACGAGAAGAATCATGGGATGACATCAAGAGCATCACCCAGGAAGAAAGCAAGAGGTCGCTAAAAAGACAAGAAGACAAGACCAAAATGGATGACAGAAGATACTCTGAAACTTGCCCTTGACTGGAAAGTAGCCAAAACAAATGGAAGGAATGACAAGATAAAAGAGCAGAACAGAAGATTTCAAAGAGCAGCTCGAGAAGACAAAGCCAATTACTATAATGAAATGTGCAAAGACTTGGAGTTACACAACCAAAAGGAAAGAACATGCTCAGCATTTCTCAAGTTGAAAGAACTGACAAAAAATGTAAGCCTCAAATTGCAATATTGAAAGATTCTATGGACAAAATATTGAATGATGCAAGAAACATGAAAAGAAGATGGAAAGAATACACAGAGTCACTGTACCAAAAAGAACTGGTTAATCTTCATCCATTTCAGGAGGTAGCATATGATCTAGAACCAATGGTATTGAAGAAGTCGAAGTGCAATGAGGGAATTGGC
>NW_006921592.1:5472253-5473786 GCF_000298275.1 Orycteropus afer afer | reverse complement strand
AAGAAGTGAGAGCCATGACAAGAACAGACATATGCACACCCATGTTCATCACAGCACTATTTACAATAGCCAAAAGATGGAAACAACCTAGGTGTCTATCAACTGAGGAATGGATAACCAGACTATGGTACCTACACACAATGGGATACTATGCAACCCTAAAGAATAACATAGAATCTGCAAAACACCGTATAATGGGGATGAACTTGGAGGGCGTTATGCTGAGTGAAATAAGTCAATTACAGCAAGACAGATATTGTATTAGTCCATTATTGTAAAAGTCAAGGAAAGGTTTATCTATGGAAGGAAATTTTCTTTGTTGGTTACCAGGGGTGGTAGGGGAGTGGAGGGAACACAGATAGCTACAGATAAGTATTGATTTGGGTGAAGATAAGGACAATGCACCAAATGTGAGTGATAAACATGATGGCATTGAGGAAGAAGACATAGAGAGGTCATGGGTGGTGCAGACAACAAAGATGAACCCTTTTGAACATACAGTACTGCATTGGCAGTGAAGGCAAACATGGGTATATGGGTGTGTAGAGGGGTGGACATGTTAAACTATTAGGTATGTCTGTGCAGTGGAGAGTGTATCCAAGACCATATATATGGTTGGCAGACAATGGTTCTATAAGTGTATTTTTATGTTCCGTAAGAATTCCCAGGTGTATAGTAGAGCTGACAAGGGACAAGTTTATAGTCTCTTCTTGGTCACAGCTACCTACCCAGAGGGAGAAAGTAGTTGAACATGTGGGCTTGGGACCATAGTCACAGGAGTCATCAAAATCAATTGGCATAACATACTACCAGCCACTCCTCCGAAGGAAGGCTGATAGAGAATAGAATAGAATAGTATGGTGTAGAGGGCATCCTTGTATGGTTCCTGTTCGCAGGGGGAATGGTTTCAGTCTCTCTATCATTAATTCCATAGTGATACCATCTTGGAAACCCAAGGAGGGGTTACTATGAGTCAGGGCCGACTCGACAGCACATAACAACAATAACACTACACAAAACATTGTTCTACCTCCTTCTTTGGCACGTAGTGCCTGGGATCTTAAAAGCTTGCAAGGAGCTATCTAGATGCAACGATGGGTCTCTCCTCATCCAGAGCAAAGTAGAATGAAGAAAACCAAAGATTCATGGAAACAATTAGTCGTAGTGACGGGTACACCATGAGATCTGCAAACTGTCTGACTATGAGTCCAGAAGAACTAGATGGTGCTTGGCTATCACTGTCAACCACTCAGAGGGGGATTTACGTAAGAGATCATGAATAGAGAGGGAGAACAATGTGGAACAAAACTCAAAATCATTTAGAAAAAATAAAAGGGGGTGGGGACCAGGTTTGCTGGTCTATAGAGCTTGGTGGAACCACTGAGACTATGACCCCTAGCTGACCTTCAGGTCTGGAATTGAACCCACACCTGTGGCTTCCGGCCAAACAAAAGACAGACATATGAGGTGAACATTTACCTCAGGTAGATACACTCCTTGGAGAGAACAATCATGGGAGAAAGAAGGGCTGTT
>NW_006921592.1:5465681-5472153 GCF_000298275.1 Orycteropus afer afer | reverse complement strand
GGGGACACTGCATGGTTTAAAAATCAAGAAGGGAGTTTGTCAGGGTTGTATCCTTTCCCCATACTTATTCAATCTATATGCTGACCAAATAATCTGGGAAGCTGGACTATACGAAAAAAAATGTGGCATCAGGATTGGAGGAAGAATCATTAATAACCTGAGATACGCTAATGATACAACTTTGCTTGCTGAAAGTGAGGATGACTTGAGGCACTTACTGATGAAGACTGAAGAATACAGTCTGCAGCATGGATTACATTTCAATATAAAGAAAACAAAAATCCTTACAACTGGACCAATGAGCAGCATCATGATAAATGGAGAAAAGATTGAGATTGTCAAATAATTCACATTGCTTGATTCTACAATTGACACCAATGGAATCAGTCAGAACATTAGATGACATATAAGACTGGGCAAGTCTGTTGCAAAGGAACTCTTTCAAGTGCTGAGGAGCAGGATTGTCTCCTTGAGGATTAAGGTGTGCCTGACACAAGCCATGATATTTTCAATCCCCTCATACACATGTTAGGGCTGGACAATGAATAAGGAACACCGAAGAAGAGTTGATGCTTTTGAGTTGTGATGCTGGTGAAGAATACTGAAAGTACCATGGACTGCTGAAATAACTAACATATCTGTCTTGGAAGAAGTGCAGCTGAAATGCTCCTTGGAAGCGAGAATGGCCAGCCTTTTCTCACCTACTTTGGTCATGTTGTCAGAAGGAACCATTCCTTAGAGAAGGATGTCATGCTTGGTAAGGTGGAGGGTGGAAGAAAGAGGAAGGCCTTCAAAGAGATGGATTGATTGACACGGTGGCTGTGAGGATGGGCTCAAGCCTAGCAAGAAACATGGAACTGGCTCAGGATTGGGTGGTGTTTCCTTCTGCTGGGCATGGGGTCGCTATGAGTGGGAAACGACTCCACAGCACCTAACAACAATAGCATGTTTCTCCTTATTATCATAAGATTGGGGCTAGAAGTCGAACTTCAAGAGAATGGATTCCAAGGTCTGGACTCCTGGACCGAAATAAGAAAACACCTTTAGCCAGGAGAAAAGAAGGCTCAGAGAAAGATGGATCTTTGTGCTGCAATAGAAGATATTTGAGTGAGACTCAAAGCACATAGCCACCTATTGACGTTCCCTTCCCCTTTGATCTTTCTGCGGATAACTAGACCTTTGTCCCGCCCACCTACATCTACCTGGCACCACCCACTGCACACCTGTGGTGGATTGGTGTCCCTGCCCAGTTTCCAAAAGTTCAGCCCAAGGCTGGATGGGAAGAGAGGACCCTTGGGACTCTGCTGGACTGGGCGCTGAAGGCAGGAGTGAATAAGAAACGGGTACAGTCTGGGCCAGGCTCCACTGCCATGCACTGCAATCTAAGAAGGGAAAGGAACTTCATTTCCACACAGACAGGTTTACAAGGGCTACCTGAGGACGCAGCCTTTTGAGAAAGATGCTGTCTGGCTGCTGCTAATTAATACTGGGGAAGCTCTGGTTACGTGGTGCGTAAGTCACGTGACTGCTAACCAGAAAGCTGGCAGTTCAAATGCGCCAGCCACTCCTCGGAAGGAAGATGGGGCAATCCACTTCTGTAGTGATACTGCCTTTGAAACCCAAGGAGGGGTCGCTATGAGTCGGTCTGACTGGGGGGCACATAACAACAACAATTAGCAATGTTTGATTTTCACCACTCTAAATATTTGTCTGGTATTTTGGGGGGCTGTTCCCAGTTGAATCAAAGTGGAGAGGTGGACAGGAGAAATAAATCTAGACAAGGATGACCAAGAGGTTTGGTGCAAGGAGTAACGCCCAAAGTCCGCTACCCACCTCTCAGGGTCTCATAGCCCGCGAGGACAGTCCAACATTCCAGGCAGGCACACAGGTATGTCCATTACAACACGCGCCAACGACAGGGATCTCCAACAGGTTAGGTCCAGGTGGCTAGGACTGGGATTGCCTTTTCAGCAGCCATAGCAGCCGCAAAGCACCAGAAAAACGTCTAGACCTAACATAGCTTATTGCTACCATTCAAAGTTAATGATTATAAAATCATCTATGGAAATTTATTTGAAATTCTAAAGGACAAAATTATTCCCATATGTCTTAATTTGTAATAGGATACAAATATAAATGTCACAGGTATATTTAAATTCAGCTACTCATCTCAATCAAGACATTTGATATAATTAGATTTTTTTCCCAAAAATATAACTCTGAATTTTGGTTTTATATGCCTGCAAAAAATCAGAGACTCTAAAACAGTTGAAAATAAATAATCCATTTGAACTAAACATATGTTTTATTTTATAATTACCATGAAAATATGGGTATCTATCGTAACTTTTTTTTTTCCTTTTTGGCGGCATAATTTTTTTAAAAAAATAATTTATTGTGATTTGAACAAAAGTTTACAGAGCAAGTTAATTTTTCATATAGCAGTTCATACACATTTTGTCTCATGACATTGACTGCAACTCCCCACCATGTAACAGCTCTTTTCCCACTTTCTCCCCATGGTTACTTCCTTCCTGTGTCCTTTACTCCCATGCACTCCCACCCCCCAGCTGTCCTCCTGTGCAAACACTGCCCTTCTGTTCACCTGTGATTGATCGCTCCAAGTAGTGTATCTATCCCATGTAATTGTTCAGGCCATATGCCTGTTTATTGTTTGCCTGGAACCCACAGGAGTGAGTTCAATTCCAGACCTGAAGGGTAGCTAGGGGCGGTATTCTCAGCGGTCTCATCAGGGTCTATCAGACCAGCAAACCTTGTCATTTTTTATGATTTTGAGTTTTGTTCCACATTGTTCTCCTACTCTATCCAGGATCTCCTGCACTGATCCCCCTCTGAGTGGTTGACAATGGTAGCATGACACCATCTAGTTCTTCCAGTCTCATGGTCATATAGGCTGAGGATTGCATGGTCTACTATTCTCTCAGACTAATTGTTTCCATGTGTCTTTGGTTTTCTTCATTCTTCTTTGCTCTGGGTGAGGAGAGACCCATCATTATATCTCGATGGCCTCTTGTAAGCTTTTAAGATCCCAGTTACTACTCACCATAGTAAGTGTGGAACAATGTTTTTGTGTAGTGTATTATGCCAATTGAGCTTGATGTCCCCTAGGACTATGGTCCTGAGCCCACAGGTCCAACTACTCACCCCCTCCAAGGAGCTGGCTGTGGCTAAGAAGTCATCACAACCTTGTCCCTTGTCAGCTCTACTGTAAAGCTGGACATTCTTATAGCACTTACAAATAAGCTGTAGCTTATTTTCTTTTACTGCATTGTGAATTATTAACTGAATTTGTCATATTATTTAATTTAGGCTAGGAAAATGTAGATGTGATTTAAGAAGATTTGCAAACAAGGCATTATGAAGTGAAAAACTAAAACACAATTTTAATTCACAACTTAAAAATGCTTTTGCAAAAAGTGGAAAAGTATTATAGAATTTCTTGTCATCTCTTAAACTGCCTACCAATTCTGAATTCATCTCATAAATAAATATTCTCTGGTTTTATTTATGTTAATTCAGTCCTTGTGCTTCTAAACTCTTGTTTAAGAGTTGGCTACAATAAATAAACAGAACAATTTTTCTTGTAGTCTTATTGAAGTTTATTGAAGAAAATGTAAACGTAATTCATACTAACCAAGGAAAAATCTCCCTTAGTTATCTAGTGCCACTATAACAGAATTACCACAAGTGGGTGGCTTTAAAAAACAAAAATTTATTTTCTCACAGTTAGAAGTTAGAAGTCTGAATTTCGTTTCCTGCCTCTAGGAGAAGGCTTTCTCTCTGTCTGCTCTGGTTCTTCTTTGGGTTCCTTGGTGATTGATCTTGGTGTGGTGTGACATCTATTTTCCCCCCATCTCTGCTTACTTGCTTGCTTATTTAATATCTTTTATATCTCAAAAGAAATTGATTTAAGACACACCCTACACTAATATTGCCTCATTAACCTAACAAAGAAAACTCATCTTCAAACAAGACTATAACCACAGATATAGAGGCTAGCATAGACAATACATTTTTGGGGGGACATAATTCAAGCCATGACACTCCCTGAAAATAAATATTCTATAATTTAAAATTTTATACTAAATGGTGAGATATAGCCAAAAATAATAATAATAATCCATATTTTTTCATGTGTGATAATAATGCAACTGATTTCTGAGTAAAACATGAAAAAGTAAGGATATTCATGATATCAATAACTTTGTAGAAGATTCATTTGACACTCAGGTAATGGAACAACATAATGTGTGCTAACCCTGGTTTATAACTCTTGGTTGACTTCTAAAAGTCCTTATTACATGGAGTAGTAAGGAAGTCTCATTTGAATGAAAATGGATAACAGCTTTATTGTGAGAATATATAGTTGCAGTATCTTGGAATCTTCCAAACAATAAACAAGAGCATTTGGCAAGCAGGCATGTATTAAAAACCCAAGCAGGACTGTATTTTTTTTAAAGTTAAGCCATCTCTTTAGGTACTCCATTTTTATACCTTTAATTTGTTTGCGCAGCAATGAAAGGATGATGATAATTCTTTATCAGGTGGAGCAGACATGTCATAGGGGAACATAAGTATGCATGGGCTGAATTATATTGAATGAGTGAGGAGAATTTGCCTAGAGGCCTGAGAAGGAACTTAATTTTTGTTTTCTGGCCTTGGCATTGTGGAAAGAGTTTAATGAGAACAGAGGAGGCTCAGAAACAGAGTAGGTAAGTGGTGATATACCAGGGAATTGAAAAGCAATTTGAAGGAAGCAGATATTGGCTTGCCATTTCAGACTCTATGTCCAGTGACCTCATGTAGCTGCAATTTTACTGTAATTCCTTATCTCAAACTTACTAATAAGAAAACTGAGGTGCAGAGATGGTAAATGATTTTACCAAGTTCATGCAGCCACTGTAAGTCAAGCTGTGTTTTTCACTACAGCTCACCAGGCAGTATTTAATCTAACCTAATAGTTAATGCACAATTAAACAGTATTTATTTTAATGAGAAAAGATAATTCTATCATGAATTAATTTAAATTTTGAGAATGCATTACCTACTTTAAAGGAACTCTGGTGGCATAAGGATTTTGAATATGTAAGGATGCAAAATATATTCTCACTTACAAAATAAGTCTATATCTGCATCAACCCCACTGAACTTCACAATAACCTTTAGAGGAAGATAGAGCATCAATTAATAATGACCAAACATCACCTCAGGGTTTGAGCGACTTGTCCAAGATAATACTGCAAATACATAAACAAAGCATATTTGAATCCTATTTTCACGCTCAAGTGTCAGATGTCATTCAATTATACTAGATTTTCATTTTTTAGATCACTATATATTAAAATGATTTTTAGATATTTTAATTCAAGAAAAATCTAATATTCCCACTTATAAAAACATCATATATTTATTTTAAGTCTTCCTAATATTTATATGATTCCAAGATAATGTAATAACTCATGATTGAAGCACTTGGAGGGTCTTTGGTTAACTGTTGGTAAGACTGAACTTCAACAACCATTATAGCTTATATAGATATTCCACACTCTCACTTAGCATACATTTTTAATAAAAAATAAATTATTCCTAATGTAAAATTTTACAGCGTAACTGTGCCATAAATTGCTTAGGAAATATGCACTCAAATAAGAAGAAAATATATACTGAAATTAATTAGCAAGCTCTAATTGTCAGTATTACAATAGTACAATATTACTTGTGTCACTGAACACTAACAGAACTTGAAAGCTCATCAAAAATGACTAGAAAGAGTTCCAGTAAAATGATGTAATAGGCAGAAAGACTGCATAGACCCTCTTTAACAAAGAAAAGGGGAACCAATTAACAGATACAGAAGATAATCCTGGACTTCTGAGACTTGAAGGGAAGGATATAGAAGTGGACTAAATTCCAACTAGCAGAAGAATTTGCATGAAAACACCAAAAAAGGAGACATACGGAGCTGCAGTCTGGCAGCAATCCTGATGGCACAGATAGCTTGGATATTGCCAAGTGGTGGTAGGACCTAAGAATTAAACTAAAAATCAGCACTGCTAGCCAGAGACTGTGCAGAGGACTACTCTGGTGGCTGGTGAATAAAAGGGGAAGCAGTGAAGAGGAAGGCGGGCTGAGCTGTGGACTTTTGACTCTCTGGAGAGTGTAGCCATTTTGAATGTTTACTAGTGGTTTGACCATTTTGGATATTCAAAGTGACAGCACTCTCCCAGATTCCAGGGACTTAAGAACAGGCTCCACTTGCTGGGAACCACAAGGACATTCTGGATGCCCGACAACTAGAAAGGTGTGACATTCCTCATGTTACTCTTATATCTCACACCCTCTAGGTGAACAGAGGTACAGTTATCCCTCACTGCCACCCACCTTCTTGGCTGATAGGAATTCCATCCCAGTCTGTGTGCTTGGATGGAGCCTGGGTGCCTTGCCCGGCCCC
>NW_006921592.1:5454634-5458376 GCF_000298275.1 Orycteropus afer afer | reverse complement strand
AGATAACTATAGGGAGGAAGTGGGAGAGGAGCTGTTGCATTGTGGTAAATTGTGGTCAATGTCATGAGACAAAATGTATGTGAACTGCTGTATGGAAAGTGAATTTTTTCTGTAAACTTTCACGCAAATCACAAGAAAAAAAATGACTAGAAAAGAATTACAAAAATAGTATAAATTGGTCTATGAATTAATAGCATGCCTGTTCATAATACACTTTTATTTGGTCCATAATCATATCTGTTATAAATTTATTATTTTAAAAGAGAATGCCTAAACAAAACAGTATACACAATTGTAATGAAGAATTCAAGATATTTTTCCTAGGGTATTTCAATTTTTTGCTATAAGTACAGAATTCAAAAAGCTAATATCTAACCCTAAAGCTCCTACACTCTAATGTCCTCCACTGTAATAAAAATAATTTTCTAAATGGTAAATGGATAAATGGAAAGATAGATACATAAGCAGCAAAGTGGAAAGAGGATTTGTTTTCATCAGAAATCAGATTTGACAAAAGGTAGTAGACTGTTGGCAGGCTAAAATCTGGGAAATGGGAAAGAGGGGCCTTTCTGAAAGAGTTCAGAAAATTCTGTATTTTCAAATTCTTGATTGGACCACTCTCAATTCCCATCAAACAAAGACTTTCAAGGACACAATTGTGGTCAAGTAAACTAAGTTATGACTTGCTGCAGCAAGAGACCACATTAAATGGAGTAACATGGTGCACTTAAAGAGAAGAGAGTGAGATTAGGGAAGGCTTGCTTACGGGATTTTGGGTACTGAAGTCATAGAATGATTTGGGGAGAGCTTGATTAGATTATGTAAACTAGGGAGTTGCTAGGTCTTTAACTTTAGGATTTATGAGTCCATGTGAAATCACTGTTAATCAGTTTCTGTGTGGTCTTATCTAAAACACATGAGTCTGTATAAACTGGTTTTAAAAGAATGTAATTTTAGATGGTCTGTGATAAACACTCTGGTACTGTTTATCTATTTTTTGAGTCAGGGTACCTTTTACCAGTTGTGGTTTTTATTTCAGTTCTCATTTATTCTTTCACAGCCTCTCTGTCAGCAAATATCTCCCTTTCTCACCATTGCAAAATGTATAACCTAGGGTAAGTCCTTTAAATTGCCTTGAGTGAATCCTTTCACTTGTAGAATAAAAATCTTGGAGTATGTGTTGAACAAGTTTCCTTAATGATCTAAATGTAAAAAATACTGAAGCACAGAAACTACCTCTTAAACACCTTTCTAAACATAAAGGAGAGGCAAGCTTTTGTGTCAGCTAAGCTTCAGCCATCATCATCTCAAATTCCATACTGGAAAAATCATATGAATGTGACTTTTTAGGAGAAAAAGTAGAAAATGCCAAATTCTTATTTTCTAAATATTCACTGGAAATACGGACATAAATTGCAATATAAAATCACAGTAGCTTTCAAACCATTCTGAGTTTGATATTGCCAAAGGGGCAGGGAGGCCACATCTTCTGATCTCCTCTAACCCCACAACAGGAGGACAGAATCACCATCAGTAGCCCAAGGCCTATTCCTGCAAGGCTAGACATGCCACCTCCCTCCAGCCCTGACACCAATCCTGACACCAACCATTCCTCCCGCAGTACCCATAACCTCCCTGCTGGGTTCATTATTTTGCTATGGTGGCCACACAGAACTCACAGATTATGGGGTTTAGTAGGGAAGCAACAGGCTACAATTCAAGTTCAGGAACATGTTCAGTCTCTCAGCCCTCCATCTCTCAGCTGACAGTCTCTCTCAGTCTCTCAGCAGCATGTGTCTCTCACACCTCTTTCTCAGAAATACATGTCTCTTTGTCTCCCAGCTGGCAGTGAGAGACATCTTCTGCCTCTAGGAGTCCTCCGTTTGAGTCTGACAGAGTGACCAAACTAACCAATCCCAACATCAGAATTCTATACACCTGAGAGAGAGAGAGAACTTCCCAGAAGATTACTTCATGCCATTCTCAACAGAAATACCTCAGGTGGATAACGTTAACAATCAGGAGTTACCAGTTGCTCAAGGCAAATTCCACCAAGGAGCTTACAAAGACTTATGGCTAGAAAAGCCAATACTATGTAATTTACTACACCACAGATATTAAGTGCCTTGTTGTTATATTGGAAAAGTAATAATAATGGTAGAAGTGTTGATTCAAATGGACATCTGTAGCTCTTGCTAGATATCAAAAGAATTGAGGCATAGGCAAGTGAAACAGAAAACACACACGTTGTCTTAATAGTAAAGTCCTAATAAATAATTTACCTTCAACAAAACATTATATTCTTCCTTAAAGTACTAAAAGCGTAAATTCTTCATTATTTTACATCATGAAAAAATAAATCTACTTAAAATGGAGGGACTATCATTTTCTTTTTAATGAAATCCTTTCCCTTTAAATAAAAAGTGGTTTCCTATAAAGAAAGCAGGAAATTCCTTGTCCTGAATTTGTAACATTTGCCTTTTCCCTGTGTCATCCTTAACTCTGATTTCTATAAAGATTATCTTGGTAGGATGCCTGATGGGATTGGCTTTAAATGATGTAAGCTTCAGCACTTCCTCAAACATTGATATGTAAAGGATAAGCTTCCAGCAGTTACAAGTGAACTAAAGCAGTGAAATATCAAATAAATAAATAAATAACTCTAAAAGCAATCTTACACAAAATTTTTAGTTGGTCTTTAAGGCATTAAAGTCTAATTTGAATAAACATATTCCTAAATTATTCACTATCAATGACCTAATTACTGATTAGAAACAGTTTCTTGGCTTAATTTTTTTCAAATAATGTGAGGGACATATTATGAGAGGGTATGAAGAGCTGTCTCCTCAAAATAGAGGTGACCTTACTGACATGGATGGAGTATATATCTCAGGACCTTCATTTGCTGATGGGGCATAATTCAAAAGGGGAAGAAACAGCTGCAAATACCCATTAATGATTGGAACATGGAATGTATGAAGCATGATTCCAGGAAAATTGGAAGTTGTCAAAAATGAAATGGAACACATAAAGATTTATATCTTAGCACTTAGTGAGATGAAATAGACTGGTATTGGTCATTTTAAATCAGACAATCTTGTGATCTACCATGCCAGGAATGAGAAATTGAAGAGGAATGGCATCACATTGATCATCACAAAGAATGTTTCAAGGTCTATAGCTATAAGGAAGGCCAGTTAATAGCAATATTACTCAAATTTACACACCAACCACTGAAGCCAAAGATGTGGAAACTGAAGATTTTTACCAACTTTGGCAGTCTGAAATTGACCAAACACACAATCAAAATGTATTGATAATTACTAGTGATTGGAATGTAAATGTTGGAAACAAAGAAGAATCATGAGTATTTGGAAAATATGGCTTTGGTGATAGAAATGACTCCAGAGATTGCATGATAGAATTTTGCAAGGCCAATAACTTACTCACTGCAAATACCTTTTTCCAACAACATAAATGGTGGCTATACAGGTAGATCTTACCAGATAGAATATACAGTAATCAGATCAACTACATCAGTAGAAAGGTGGGATAGAGAAGCTCAATATCTTCAGCCAGAACAAGACAGGGAGCTGACTGTGGAACAGATGATCAATTGCTCATATGCAAGTTCAAGTTGAAGCTAAAGACAATTAAAACAAGTTGATTAGAACCAAAATATGACCTTGATTATATCCCACCTGAATTTAGAGACCATCTAAAGAATAGATTTGATGCACTG
>NW_006921592.1:5453258-5454534 GCF_000298275.1 Orycteropus afer afer | reverse complement strand
TTTTGTGTTTTTCCCATGTTTTTCTTCATTTTTGTCCTTCTCTACCTTTTTTCTTTTATTGCCATCTCCCCAGATATTGTGGATTTTATGTTTCCTTTTTTCTTTCTTTAGTTATTGTTCCTGTGTGATTACATGGTGTGTTTTTTGTCCATTTTCTTTTATTTTTTTGATAGTTGTTCAATTGTTATTTTTGTCTAAATGAGTGGAAGACAGCAACAGTCCCCATATGATACAACTACATCCACAACTATTGCAGCTTCACTTACTGAGAGCTCTCGCTTCCTTCTTCACCAATGGACCAATGATAAAAAACCACTAAGAAGAGCCTGACTCACCCTTAGCTGCTTTTCACAAACAGTTACAGAGATCTAAATACAACAATGTCACAATGTCTCAGAGACAACAGACCATCACAGTCCACACAAAGAAAGAAGATGAAATGATAGAAAAAAAGGGAGTGGGATACAGACACACAACACATCCCTAAAGAAGAAGCAGCATTGGAACTTCCTGATAAGGAATTCAAAAGAATTGTATTTAGGTATCTTCAAAGAACTGAGAGACAGATCAAAGAAAATACTGGCAAACTCTAGAAGAATTTTGAAAGAAAACATAAGATCAAAATGACAAAATAAATGAAAAATTATAAATGATTCAAAATCTACATATAGAAATTCACAAGATTTATATAAATTATCAGAAATAGATAGCACACTGGAAGGGCAAAGGAGTTGAACTGATGCAAAGGAACACAGAATTAATAAGATTGAAAACAAATACCTGAATACTTCTTTGGAAAGGCATCAATCAGAGAAAAGATCAAAACAAAATGAAGAAAGCCTAAGGTTCATGGGGATACCATCAAAAGGAATAACCTATGTGTTACTGGAATTTCAGAACAGGAAAAAAAAAAAGAAAACCACTGAGAAAATTGTCCGATATTTGTTAGAATATAATATCCCTGATATGATGAAAAATGAGAATATACCTATTCAGAAAGTCTAATGAATTCCAAACAGGATAGACCCCAAAAGAAAGTCACCAAGACATATCATCATCAAACTCATCAAAACCAAAGACAAAGAAAGAATCTTGAAAGCAGCATGGGAAAAACAAAAAGTTAATTACAAAGGACAATCGGTAAGAATAAACTCTGATTTCTCAGCAGCAACCATGCAAGTGAGAAGGCAATGGTTTGGCATATATAAAAGCCTGAAAGAGAAAAAATTTCAACCAAGAATTATAAACCTGGCAAAATTGTCCTTCAAATATGATG
>NW_006921592.1:5437824-5453158 GCF_000298275.1 Orycteropus afer afer | reverse complement strand
AAATATGACCTTGATTATATCCCACCTGAATTTAGAGACCATCTAAAGAATAGATTTGATGCACTGAACACTAATGACCAAAAACCAGACAAGTTGTGGAATGATATCAAGAACATCATACACGAAGAAAGAAAATGGTCAATGAAATAGAGGAAAGGAAGAAAAGACCAAAATGAATGTCAGAAGAGACTCTGAAACTTGTTTGAATGTAGAGTAGCTAAAGCAAATGGAAGAAATGAGAAGATAAAAGAGCTGAACAGAAGATTTCAAGGAGCTGTTGGAAAAGACAAGTCAATTATTATAAGGAAATGTGCAAAGACCTGGAGTCAGAAAACCAAAAGGGAAGAACATGCTCAGCATTTCTCAAGATGAAAAAACTGGAGAAAAAAATTCAAGCTTAGAGCTGTAATGTTAAAGAATTCTGTGAGAAGGATTATTGAATGATGCAGGAAGCATCAAAAGAAGATGGAAGGAAAATACAATCACTGAACAAAAAATAATTGGTTGATGTTAAACTATTTTAGGAAGTGGCATATGATCAAGAACCAATGGTATTGAAAGAAGAAGTTGAAGTTGCACTGAAGGAATTGATGAAAAACAAGGTTCCAGTAATTGATGGAATACCAAGTAATTTGGAAGATGGCTACTGGTCAACAGACTGGAAGATATCCATTCCAAAGAAAGGTGATCCAACAAAATGTGGAAATTATTGAACAATATCATTAAGATCACATGCAAGTAAATGTTGAAGATAATTCAAAAATGGTTGCAGCAGTATATTGACAGGGTACGCCTAGAAATGCAGGTTGGATTCAGAAGAAGATGTGGAACAAGGGTTATCATTGCAGGTGTCAGATGGATTTTAGCTGAAAACAGAGAATACGAGAAAGATGTTATGGTTATGTTTTTGTGTCAACTTGGCTGGGCAGCTGGTGGTAGTTATTCCCCATGATGAGAGTGGCAATCAACTCCATGGTGGGATCTACAACAATCAGCTGAGTTGCTGCTTTGAGTATGTGGTCTGCTTCCCGTACATAAGCGGTAGCTTTGGGAGTTGTGTTTTATTGAGTATGCACAAGTATAAAACTTGTGTCTTATTGAGTATGAAGAAACATTTGACTGTGGGGGTCACAACAAATTACAGATAACTTTGTGAATAATAGGAATTCCAGAACACATAATTGTGCTTATGAGAAACCTGTACCTAGACCAAGAGGCTGTCATTTGAATAAAACAAGGGATACTACATGGTTTTAAATCAGGAAGGGTGTGTGCTCAGGTTGTATCCTTTCACCATAATTATTCAATCTATATGTTGAGCAAATAATCCAAGAATCTGGACTACGTGAAAAAGAAAGTGGAATCAGGATTGGAGGAAAACTCATTAACAACCTGCCATATGCAGACGACACAACATTGCTTGCTGAAAGTAAAGATGACTTGAAGTACTTACTGATGAAGATTAAAGACTACAATCTGTAGTATGGATTACACCTTAACGGAAAGAAAACAAAAATCCTCACTACTGCACCAATAAGCAGTATCGTGATCAATGGAGAAAAGATTGACATTGCCAGAGATTTCATTTTACTTGGAACCACAATAGACATCAATGGAAGCAGCAGTCAAAAAGTCAGATGTCATACTGTACTGGGTAAATCTGCTCTTTTTAAAGAGGTGTTTTACCTCTTTAAAGTGTCCAAGAGCAAAGTTGCTTCTCTGCAGACTAAAGTGCACCTAAGGAAGTCCATGTATTTTCAATTGCCAAATATGCATGTGAAAGCCAGACAATGAATAACGAAGAATGAAAAAGTTGTAGCTTTGGTAAAGAATACTGAAAATACCATGGAATGGCAGAAGAATGAACAAATCTGTCCCAGAAGAAATGCAGCCAAAATGCTCCTTGGAGGCAAGAAGGGCCAGATTTTATAGTGCCTAAGGCACTTGACGGAGCTCTGGTAGCATAGTGCCTAAGGCACTTGACTGCAAACCAGAAGGCTGGCGGTTCAAATCCACCAGCCACTCCTTGAAAGGAAGGTTGGGCAATCTACTTCCATAGAGATACTGCCTCAGAAACCCAAGGAGAGATAGCTATGAGTTGGGTCCGACTCGACGGCACATAACAACAACTTTGGTCATTTTGTCAGGATGGACCATTCCCTGGAGAAGGATATCATGCTTAGTGAAGTGGAAGGTCAATGAAAAAGGGGAACACTGTCAAAAAATGGGTTGACATAGTGGTTACAACAATGGGCTCAAGTATAGCAAGGATGGTGAGGACGGTGCATGGTCAGGCTATGCTTCCTTCTATTTACAAAGTGTTGCTATGAGTTGGAGTCGATTTGAAGGCAACCACATGGATAACTGACATAATTTCAATATCATTACTTCATTTGTCTTTATACAAATTATTTGACTTATTTTTTATGAATATCAAAAAAGAAAACTGTACCTTATTATTTCTGCATGAAGCTGCATTAAAAAAGTAGCCCAATTTATGATATGATTTAAATATTTTGATTTTTGTTACTCTTCACATACTGCATTTGGACATCCTCTAAATACTGATTAGTATTGTGGTAGTTAATGTTGCATGTCAACTTGCCTGGGCCATGGTCTTGAGTGGCTTGGCAGCTGAATATAGTCAGTCCTCATGATGAGATTGTGTGATCAAGTTCATAGTAGAATCTGCTGTGAGATGTTAATCAGTGGAAGGGGAGCTATCTTTGGGGTGTGGCCAGTTTCCAGTATATATGGAGAAGCTTTGAGAAAGATCTCTTGTTTTTGGCACATTTTGGATCCTGTGTTTGTCCGAGTCTTCAGCTCTAGTTCCTGGACTTGAACCAGTGGACTGCTGTGTTGCCTGCTGATCTTGGGATTGTGCATTTGACCTGTTGATCTTGAGTTCTTCAGCCTCGACAGCCAGTAGCTGTGCAAGTCAGGAGAGGCCTTCAGCTCCAGTGGGCCTGGGAACAAGAGGTAGAGCTGAACCAAGGTTGAGGGGCCTTCACCCAGCCCCTAGAGGCAGCAGTTCCTGTTTGTTAAAGCCATCCATTTGTGGTATTTCTGTTAAAGCAACACTAGAGAGCTATGACAATCATGTTTCTACTTAACTCAAAATGTTGTTGTTGTTTTATGTGCCATCGAGTAGGCCCCAACTCATAGCAACCCCTCCTTGGGTTGCCTAGGCAGTATCACTATGGAAGTAGCCCAGTCTTCCTTCCAAGGAGTGGCTGGTGGGTTTGAACCTCCAGCCTTCTGGTTAGCAGTCAAGTGCCTTAGTCACTATACTACCAGAACTCCTTGATCCAAAATAGGTTTGTTTAAAAAAAAAACAAAAAAAAAAACTTCAATTTCTACTGCTATTACAAGCAATATGTTTGATCTTAATTATTTCCCCATTATAAATGGAATTATACATATTATTTTAACATAGATACCTTGCCCTCACCCTTACTCTCTTCCTCCTGATCACAGAAGTCCTTTGCAATCCTAACCCTCCTAGATAACTCAGTATTAACACTCATACATACTTTTCTCCACATTTTAATAATATAACTATATATATTCAGACACATAGTCGTATACAGAGTTGGGTTTTTGCTATTATTTCATTTTTGTTTTTTTTCCTGGTCTGAACAATTTTGCAATACTGTCTTTATATACAAATTCTTACAAACTGATAACTTTGCTTCTATGGTGTAGCTTTCTAGGAAAATAATTGCTTATTATTATTTTATTTTATTAGATACTTTCATTATATAACAAGGCTAAAGCAAATTACAATTTAATCAGCAAACTAAGACAATATCTTTTCAGCCCATATCTAAACCAGCATCATATTTTAGAGCACTCCATCATTTTCTCAAACTTACTCATTGTTAAATGGAATTCCCATTTTGCTGGTAACTGATGAATATCCCTTTTCCTAAATATGTTAATCATTTGGATTTTCTCTTTTCATATTGCATTTTCATATTATCTGTACACTTTTATATTGTATTTTTATCTGTATTTCTTGTCAGTTTGTAAAAACTGCTGTTTATTTCTGAAATGAACTCATTGCCTGATACCTGTGCTGTCATTTTTTCCAGATATATCAAGTATCTTTTCTTCTTGCTTGAGGTTTTGGTGTTGTTAGTTTTTACTCATTTGCTTCCACTGGAAATGGTTTAAATTTTATTTGTTGTTGTTGTTGTTGTTATGTGTCATCAAGTCAGACCCGACTCATAGAGACCCCTGCTTGGGTTTCCGAGATGGTATCATTATGGAAGGAGATTGCCCAGCTTTTCTTCTGAGGAGTGGCTGAAGAAATATATTGGACATTTATAATTTTCCTTCAGTGCCATTTTGACTTTTTCCTACATTTTAATGGCTATTTTCCTTCTTTGCCTCCCAAATACTCTAATTCTACTTCTTCTGTCCTTCAGTGGTAACATCTCAGACCCCTTCCCACTCCTCCCAAATTCCTCTTGTCCTAAAAGCTTTCTACATGCTTTTATAGCACCATATAGGATCAAAATACTATTGTCAATAATCCCCAGAAGGTGAAGTATTATTATTATACCATGGTAACTAATGAGTTTATATGACTTGGTCAGAATCAGCAGGCCAATAAAATAGCAATCAGGAATCAAACACACTTTTTAAGGACAAATGACATTTGCTTTCTGTTGTTGCCTTATCTGTATATCACTATTATCTTTGTTAACCAATCTGAATTAAGATGATACTGATGAGCAATCAATTAATACAGACTTTCCCCAAACTCAATTAACTTCAACTCAACATTTAACATATTTATTTGGTCACAGAAACTATGTGTGGGTGCACATGCATGTGTGAGTGTGTACATGCACATGCGAGTGTATGTAAAGCAATTTTCTTAGGTCCCAGGACATATTTTGAATATAGTACCACAACAAAAAATTCATATTTCAAAAGAGCTCAAATATATTTAAACATAGAAATGTTTTAAGTGTCAAAGGAGGGTGACTAAGAGAATAGAGTAAGAATTCAGGTTAGAGTTACCATTTATAGAAGTAACTTCTTGACCAGGGCCACCTATGCCATTCAAAATATCACTAGTATATATGTCAAATATCACTGGTATATTTGACATATGTGCTTTATATTCTCTAACATTAAAATTCCAAATACTCAAATATAAGAAACTACATTTCTTTTACACAGATTAATTAATATGCACTCGTCTGTGATAAAGTATTACAAAATTTTATAACATATTATGATTACTTGTATCAGGGTTGACGGATTTAACCAATAAAACTACAAGGTGCCCAGTGCAGTTTGAATTTCAGATAAACAATTGTTTTTTTTTTTTTTAACGTATAAGTACATGTGCAGAAAGGGCATGGAGAGGCATCTTCTGACCTATCTAATTTCACAAGAGGGAGCCAGAATTACCATCAGCAGCCCAAGGATTATTCCTGTGAAGCCAGACATGTCACCACTCTCTAGCCTTTTAACCAACTCTGACACAAACCGTCCCTCCCACAGCATTCACTACTTCTCCACTGGGGTCGATATTACGTTGCAATGGCCACATAGAACTCACAAACAATATTCACAATTATGAGGTTTATTGGGGAAGTAACAGGTTACAATTCAGATTCAGGAGTGCTTTCAGGATAGATACAATTCTTCCATCAGGACGGTCTGCTCTGTGATGTGCTCTCAGACACGCCTCTCTGGCCCTTGGCCTATCCACCTGACCTCTGCTGTTCTCGGTCAAGTGTTACAAAGCTCCTTTAGTTCTTCTGATAGGTGCAGCTAGGTGTACCCCACTCTGGCAGCAAGGCCCCTGCCCAAAGGCACTCAGCTTGCTTGCTCCATGGGCCAGCAAACCTACCACTCTGCCTCATGTCTCTTAGTCCCTCAGCCAGGCATCTTAGCCTGTCATCTCTAGCTAGTCTTCTTAGCTGTCTCTCTGACAAGAAGGTCCAGCGCAGGGATCTCGGGTCCAAGGACACGCTCCAGTCTACCTCTGGCTCTTCTCTCTTGATATCAGTGAGATCCCTCCTTCCGCCTCTAGGACGGTTCATTTTAAGCCCAGCAGCATACAAAACTAACCAATCCTTATGTTAGAGTTCTATAGCTTATTTGCATGGTCCCACCCAGTAACCTGGTGGGAGTTACAAAAACTATGGCTAGCAACTCCATACCAAGAAATTCACTGCACCACAATGTGCCATGCAATATTTGAGATATAATTGCACTAAAAATTATTGTTTCTTTGAAATTCAAATAGTACTAGTATCAAAAACTTTATCTGTCAACTTCAACTTTTGCATATCTATACTAACCAGTTGCTATTGAGTTGACCCCAACTCATAGTGTGTTGGAGTAGACCTGTGCTCCAGGGGGTTTTCAATGGCTGATATTTTTGGAAGTAGATTGCTAGGACTTTCTTCCAATATCTGATACCACTGCCACTTTACCACTCAGATTAATGCTCAAAAACAGCAGCACAAACAGTTAAACATTATTGTCACATTGTATAAACCTATCATTTAATGAATATTTATTCTATATTTTTCTCATAGAATTCCTAGAATTTGGAGTCACTCTTAACTCTAATAATTTGTGTACCATCCCTTTGTTGAAGGTAGAATATTGAAGACACAATCAAGCAGTAAGAAGTAGCACATCTAAGAAAAATATTATAAAAAGGAAAAGAAAATATTTTGTCTACATGTCACAAAATTACCTAAAAACAATTGATCGGAAAATAGTGAATAAGAGGGACATGTCATTAAGTGGTAGTGACAGCCCCTCACTGAAATGGCTACCTATACCATTCTTCACAGAACTGGCATGACAGGGACATATGAATTTCCAGGTTCTGCTATTAAATAAATAAGATTTGCTTGGTATTCAAAGTTGAAAAAAGAAGCTTATGTGAGTGAAAAGATTAGCTTTCCTCATTCAGTGTCATTTATAAATGATACATAGTGTTTTTTTTTTTGTTTTGTTTTGTTTTTTTAAGTTTTCCAAAGGGAGCTCTGGTAGCATAGTGGCTAAGGTACTTGACCGCTAACCAGAAGGCTGGCGGTTCAAACCCACCAGCCACTCCTCGGAAGGAAGATGGGGCAATCTACTTCCGTAGTGATACTGCCTCGGAAACCCATGGAGGGGTCGCTATGAGTCCGGTCCGACTTGACGGCACATAACAACAACAAAGTGAATGAGTAACACTGTACCTTATATAAAGAGAGAGAGACATTCAGTTTTAATTGGAAGAAGAGTGGATTCAAGTACACTGGGTGAGATTACAGCAATGATTTCCCTTCAATTTAGAATAAAGTGTTTCCACCACTTCCCCATAGCACAAAATTCAAAATCTTGATTGAGATAGCAATGAAAAAAACATACATATGGGCCAGAGTCACTTACACCTCAACATAAAGAAAGCAAAAATCCTTGTAACTGAACCAATAAGCAACATAATAGTAAACACAGAAAATGTTGAATTTGTCAAGGATTTAATTTTACTTGAATTCCAAACCAAAGCCCGTGAAAGCAACAGTCAAGGAATCAAATAAGAAATTGCTTTGGGCAAATCTACTGCAAATGAATTCTTTAAACTATTAAAAAGTAAAGACGTCACTTTGAAGACTAAGGTATGCAGGACTCAAGCCGTGACATTTTCAATTGCCTCATATGTATGTGAAAACTGAACAATGAATACGGATGACTGAAGAACTGATGCATTTTAATTATGGTATCGATGAAGAATATTGAATATGACTCTAACCAGAAAGCTTGCACTTCAAACCCACCAGCCACTCATCAGAAGAAAGATTGGGCAATCTACTTCCGTGCAGGCACTGCCTCAGAAACACAAGCAGAGGTCTCTATGAGTCAAATCCACTTGACGGCAGTGAAGTGTTTTGTTTGTTTGTTTGTTTATGGACTTCCAGAAGAATGAAAAAAATCTGTCCTGGAGGAAGTACAGCCAGAATGATCCTTGGAAGAGAGAATGGAGGGACTGCATCTCATGTACTTTGGATGTGTTATCAGGAGGGATCAGTTCCTGGAGAAGGACATCTTGCTTGGCAAAGTAGAGGGTCAGCATAAAAGAGGGGGGCCATCCACAAGACACAGTGACACAGTGGCTCGAACAACACTGACTGAGAATGGTACAGGACTAGGAAATATTTCAGTCTGTTGTACATAGGGTGACTATGAGTCAGAATCTACTTTGATAGCACCTAACAACAAAAACTTAAATCATTTAGATTCCAGAGTAAAGATTTGTTTTTCAAATAAGTACTCTTCTAGTCTTCCCTGTGTCTGTTCAAATGCAAACAATTAAAATGACATTGAACACAATTAGAACTGTTTGGTTTTGTGGAGTGACATTACATATGAATAAAATTTCAAAATTCTTATTACATAGCATATCTGACCTTTTCACCTGAACAGAACATGAGACTGCATCTTAGAAATATGTGTCATCTAAAATTATATCAATTATTTGTGCCACTTCAAGTTACATCATATAAATCAAAATTTTTAAAGATTTTCAAACACCATTCAAAACCATAGTTTTCTTCACCAAGAATATGAATTGAATATAGCATTTACCAATTCTTTCTTACATAATATATTCACAATATTGCATTTATTCATGCATTTATCTACTTACTTATTTTACTTATCTATTTAAAAAGATAAATAAATAACACAGCCTAAATTTAAATAATCCCAGAATATTACTTGGACATTATGTCCACTTGAAGTCAGATGGTTCACTATTCGGAGTGACAATTCTTTTGTTAGCAAGTTACAGTTTCAATGTGTGTGAGGGCAAACTAACTTATTTCCATTTCACTGTCACCGATAGCAAAATTCAGTCATGGGCTGCTGCCTTGCAAGCAAGCCATTGCACAACATGAGGTTTTGCATAAAAATATTGCTAATTGTAAATATAAACTGAATTAAGATATGGAAGGTTCCAAATCTATTACTTAAAATGTGTCCATAGGGAAGTGACTTAAACTAACTTGTCCTCAGTTTTCCTTTCAAACTTCAAAACAGAAACAGGGGTAATGCATGTCCCACCTATGTCAAAGGAATGTTATAAGGACCAAATGGCTATGAACATGACAGAGAATTTCAAACAGGATTTATTGAAGATCATTGTGTAGAAACTTACATGTTTATAAACTTTGTAACTCTATATACAAATTCTAACAAGTGAGTTTACAAAGCAATGTTAGCTCTGTATCAGTGGCATACAATTTTGATAAAGTAAGCAAATAAGTTCCTCTCACTTAATAGATGGGAAACTGGTCTGAAAATAGTGGGTGGAATCATTGCAATGGCCATCCATAAATTATTTTGTTTATAGTAAAATGCAATTGAAGCAAGATAAAGATGAACCAGTTACCAACATGAAACCATAATCAGAGTATTTAGTTAAAACTATTTTTGTTGCTAGAGAGGCATTTTGATGTATATAGAGTGTCAATAGTTTCATATGTCATACAGAATGATATATTTTCCAATTTTGCCAAATAGTATTTGAATATACGATGTTGAAGTAATTATTAAGAAATTGTATTAACTTTCCAGTGTTTATCAATTCTCCAAATTAGACACAGGCCATAGGGTATGTGATATTAGATAAGAATAGTACAGAAAGAGCCAGAATTATCTTCCTCCTTTCATTGAATATTAAGTAAACAGATTGGCTTCAGAAAACCAGGGCTAAGATTCATCATATTTAAAAAATAAAATAAAATAACAAATTAATATAGCAGAAAACAGAAAATCTGCATTATTTTTATCTCCCTGCTGTCAGTTACACTTGTATGACTTTAAACTAATGATCTGAACTTTCTGATACTTGAGCATTCCATTAAAAAATAAAAAATAAATAAAAATTCAAGTACCAGAAGGAACTAGATTCTCTTATCTCCCAGCACAAAGATGTTTCAAATTGGTGTAAAACATTTATCTAAAAGTTTATATTTCCAAAAGAAAACTATCTAAAATTTAACTCCTTACTTATTGCACTAATAATGATGTTACATTCTTGAAGAAGAGGTACACTTGTGTTAAATATTCATGACAGTCAATAATTACTATACTGCCTGTGGTAGATCAGCCATATGGAAATATGGTATTATTAGCATGGAAAAAATTAAAATAAGCAAAAGGTGCACTTAAAAATGAAAATTAGTTTGAACATGCAGCACAAGATTAACTCTGGACTAGTGACATGTAATTTTTGTAATGTAAGCAATTAAGTTCCTCATACTTAGTGGATGGGAAACAGTTTAGAAAATAATGGGTCAAATCATCCATTGTAACTTCCACCCATAAATTATTGTTTGTATAATAAAACACAGTTGAAACAAGATAAGGCTAGACCAGCTAACGACATATGTTCTCGCATTTCTTGGGCAGTCGTTTCTGGAGGGTGATTAACAAATTGGGATGTTTTAATTTGAATTGGCCAACTTTCTAAAATTGGAACTGGAACATATGTGGTCAAGTGATGAGAAAGTCCCGTGAGAATCAGCAATTGTATATTCTCAGTCTACTTTAGTTAGTGTGCTAACAAAGTTACAAATCCTACCTTCAGTTTGGATTTCCCCAAAAGGATTCTCAAAATTCTAAGACTAAAGGAATGAGTTGATATGCTTAATATTTTGTTTTTGACATTACAAGAAAAATAGTTAAGTTGTAGGAAAAAGCAATAGATTGAAATATTGGCTGTTTGGCCTGATTCTGCCAAGCTAGAAACTGTGTAAATAATTTACCATAATAATTTCATATGAATTCAATAATTCATATATGGAATGACTAGAAAGAAATTTTGCACCCTTAAGTTTCTCATTTTATGAGTCTGATCTCATCACCTCCAAATGAGTAATACATTTTGGGATAACCGTGAAAATCAAAGAACTAGTAAATCCAGCATGCTTAACATAGTGCCTGACACTAATACGAAAGGCAGAAACTCGATAAACATATTTTCTTCACAATCCTTATGACATAATTCCCAAAATTTTAGTCCCTCACTTTTACATAGTATTCTTTAAAAGTTTATCAGGATTTCCTAAACTCATCAGTGGTCAGTACATGAGTGTGCTATATTTTTAACTGTGGTCCCATTATTTCAAAAGGACTCAAGAGTATCTGGAAGATAACAAAATTCTATTAATTAATTCAGGGATGAACCGGAAACTAAAGAAGATCTGTAAGAAAAGATTAAAGGAATAGGTATTGTTACACCCAGAAAAGGAAGGGGGAAAAAAAAAAAGTTAAAGGTTGAACTAAACTGTTTCTCACAGTTTATGATGTTGTCTTTCTTAAAATACAAGCAGTTATCAGACAACTATGAAGAATGGGCAGTCTACTTCTGAAAATATTCACCACCTCAGAAACCCAAAAGGGGATCGCTATGAGTTGGAATCATCTCAGCGGCAGTGAGTTTGGTTTTTTTTTTTTTTTTTGGTTTACTAGTCATAGATAGTGTTAGGCATTTTCACACTTGGCTTGCTTACCTGAAATCTAATTTAGCAAGTGTGAACATCGGTTTCTAGTTAGTCATTTTTTTTTTTTTTTTTTTTAAATCCCTGCCTGGAGAGGTTTGGGATTGTTGAGACAATGAAGGCAAATTGTGGAATTCTAGTTTAGGTGTATTTGAGAATACTTTTCAGTTACAAACAGAACCATTCTCCAAAATTCATAGTTACTGCTTTGACTATGGTTTAAAACAAAACAAAGGAGAGCAAAACACACAGAAATACTCTTGTGTGTCTATTGTGACCCTATACCTCTCTGTTTAAAATTTTTTCAAGGTTTTTTACCTCAGGGTGGAAGAGAGCATATTGTCAGATCCCTTATTGTCTCCCAAAATCTTAACATGAAGAAAATATATCTGCTAAAATGTAAAAGGACAATACCATATAGTTACTTAAACAAGAAAGGACCAAATCCTGGACTAGAGTATTTCAGAAAATTCTGAATATAAATAATAAGTTGGACTGATAGAAACAGAATAGCTGTAAAAAAGAATATATAAAGGGTAAATAACTATACATCCCAGCATTTGAAAATGATATTGACCTTAATAAATAATATCTGAATGAGGGCCTGAGAGAAACTGAACTGACCTGCTATGTAACTCCAGACTACTCATCACGCTCTGAGGGCAAATAAAAGAAAAACCTTGGATAGGTTAATTAAGATAACTACTGCCTCCATTTCCAGATAATAAAAATAGTATTTATATCATGTTAGGTGTCATCAAGTTGGTTCTGACTCATAGTGACTCTACGTACAACAGAATGAAACACTGCTGGCCCTGTGCCAGCTCCACAATCCTTGCTGCACCTGAGCCCATAGTTGCAGTCGCTGGGTCAATCCATCTCGCCAAGGGCCTTCCCATCTTTCACTGACCCCCCCACTTTACCAAGCATGATACCCTTCTCCAGGGAGTCCTTTCTGACAACATGACCAAAGTAGGTGAGACAAAGTCTGTCCTTCTCCTTTCCATGGAGCATTCCACTTCTTCCAGGATAGATTTTTTTTTGTTCTTTTGGTAGTCCATGGTACCTTTGGTATTTTTCACCAATACTATAACACAAAAGCATCAACTCTTCTTCAGTCTTCCTTATTCATTGTCTAGCTCTCACATGCATATGAGGTGATTGAAAATACCATGGCTTGGACTAGGCATACTTTAGTCTTCAAAGAGACATCTGTGCTCTTCAGCACTTTAAAGAGGTCTTTTGCAGCAGATTTGCCCATTGCAATATGTCATCTGATGTCTTGACTGCTGCTTTCATCAGTGTTGATTGTGGAACCAAGTAATATGAAATCTTTGACAACTTCAATCTTTATTTATATCATGAGCTATGATTATGGGAGAAAGGTAATATGAATGAACTATTATTGCTGTTATTATTACTATTATTGATCCAAAGGTTATCCTGCTGTGTGTTTTTAATGTCCAAACAGATGATATTTTGGTTAATTTATCCTATTTCATTGGATAATGATAAAAAGAAAATTGTCTTTAAAATCTGATATTACTTATTTAAGTTTTACATTGTAATATAAGAATGTGACCAAAATTTTATGAAATACCATGGAATTATAAGAAATGTATATTATTTACTTGAATGACTAATGATTGCTGTATATCTTTGAAATATATTTTTAAAGTACTACTTTTTGGTCTATTTTATGGGTGTTAATACTGTCTTGCTGTGTTTAATTTGCTTTCCTATAATAACTAATGATGCTCATAATCCATGTGCTTACCTTCCAATGGTTATTCTCTTTGGGGCATTTTCACTCAAATATTTGGGTCACTTTCAATTGACTTACATATCATATTTTATAAGGAGCACTGTAGTGGTACCTAAGGCATTTGACTGCTGACCAGAATATTGGCAGTTCAAACCCACCAGCCACTCCACCAAAGGAAGACTAGGCAATCTACTTCCATAAAGATTTACCACCTTGGAAACCCAAAGGGGGTCACTATGAGTCAGAATTGACTTGATGGTAGTGAGTTTGGTTTATCATATTTTATAAAGAGCTCTGCTGGCCCAGTGGCTAAAGCATTTGGCTGCTAACCAACAGGTCAGATGTTTGAATCCACAAGCTGCTTCATGGGAAAAAGATAAAGTAGTTAGCTTCTGTAAATATTTACAGACTTACAAACCCTAATAGGAAGTTCGTCTCTGTCCTATAGCATCACTATGAGTTGGAATCAACTTGATGTCACTGGTTTGAATTTTTATCTTATTAAAAATATATTTTGTATAGAATTATTCAGATTTTTTCTTCTTGCTATTTGAGAAAAATCCAGTAGTATTTACAAACTATTAAAACTAATACATGATTTATCAAGAATTTTTTTTAGTTACCTAAACTACATTCAAAGTTCAAAAATAAATTCAAGGCATTTCCAGACATAAAAAGAATAAAAATTAAGCTCTTATGTATCCTAATTTTAAAAAATACTGAAAGATATACTCCAACAAGAAGAAAAGAGAATTTATGAAACAGTAAGAAGAAAGCTATAATAACCAAAACAAACTTATAAGAAATTTTGATAACCTTGTATTTGTAGGATGGAATAGTTTAGTTTGTTATGTAAACAATTTAAGTATTACCATTAGCAGAAGAGAAAGATATGTGTGTGCATGTGTGTATCAATATATATATTTCGTTTCTTTGTTTTTTTTTTTTTTTGTTTGTTTGTTTCTATTCAGAATAGAATTTTTTTTACAAAGAATATGAGAATTGTTTTTCAATTCAATAGAAAGGAAGAAGGAGGAAAAAGGGAAGAAATTGAATAAAAAAGAAAAGTGTTATAAAATTAAGCATAGAAACCAGAGCAGTTATATTGCTTATCAAAGTAAATATAAATATATTAAGCTCATCTGTTATAGAAAAGCATATTACGTAGGCTAAAAGACATCCTAAGCAAAATATCCCTATATACTACTTATAAAAGACACACACACACACACAAAAAAAAAACTAAGGCAAAGTGATGCAGAATGTTTTACAGTGAAAAGAGGAAAAAGTGCACACCAGAAATCTGTTGAAGCAATGCTAGTATAAGACAAAATAAAATTTTAGTAAAAATTAATTTATATTACATAGTTCTAGTTATTTAGAAATAAAGACTAAAATCATTTTAGCATAAAATAGATAAACCTTAAAAGATATGCCATTGATCTATACACATCTAACAATATATTACTAAATTATAAACAAATTAATGTAATTATAACAGTAAGATGTTTTGTTTTAACATATTTCTATTAAATACTAGTATTTCCATCAGAAAGATGAAAATAAAAAATACAAGGGTAGTCATCTCCAAGGCAGTGTGTTAAGATTAAAAGCTATATTAAGTCTAATCAGTTTAATATCCTTCTAACCAGAAATGCTTTATCAATAAAGAAATTTTTAAAAATGTATATGGTCTGATATAATATAATGAGAAAATACATTTCTAAAAATTTTCACATTATAAACAACAATAAAACCAAATAGAAATTCTTTCAGGGCAAAAGATGATTTGGGGATAGAATGGTTCATACTCATAATAATGAGGTTATTTTTCAAACAGAAATATCTTTAAGATATTTTTTATAGATACAAAGTTTATAACTGTATCAAAAATAATAATATGTATAGAAAAGAATAATATTACACTTTGCTGTGCTAATCCCAGATAACAGGTAAGTCCTGATCAAATTAAGTAAGTAATTTTCTTGATCATTCTTATCATTAAAATAAATAAACTAGGAAATTTAAATAAAACACAAAA